>NC_022012.1:54095118-54157055 GCF_000317375.1 Microtus ochrogaster | reverse complement strand
CATAGCAGTATTATTTGTAATAGCCAGAACCTGGAAACAACCTAGATGCCCTTCAATGGAAGAATGGATGAAGAAAGTGTGGAATATCTACACATTAGAGTACTACGCTGCAGTAAAAAACGACTTTTGGAATTTTGCATGCAAATGGATGGAAATAGAAACACTATCATGGGACTCTTAAGTCTCCAATAGAGGTGGGAGAGGACTGGCATGTTACAATACTGCAATTGAGCAAGTCACTTCTTCCTGTAGGTCAGATATGTCAGAAAGCCCAGGTTTGGTTGTATTCTGTATGACATTTCCACGATGACAAGGATATCTCCATAATTGCTGAGTCTGAAGAGTGTTGTTTCATGGTCCACAACCCAAGAGACAAACTGGATGCCGAGGATCACAGACTGAGTCACTGCAGGACTTTATCTCCAGAATGGCTCAGTATTGTGGAGGATGCCGTAAGCAGTTGATGTTTCAATACTGTGTAGCATGGGCAAGAGGAGGTTGCTTTAGAAACCAGCAGACAGTGGTGGCCACAATAAGGAAAGGCCGATGAGGTTTCTGGAGTGAAGGAGCCTAGGGGAGGGATATTAAACAGACTTCTAGATATGGTGCAGTTTAGACACAACACCTTTGTTTGGGAGGGTCCTGATTCATAGGTCAAATAAATGAGCTTAATTCAAACAAGTTAATATTATGTGACCCTCTGAACTAAAAGATGTTGGACTTGTTTTGACATCATGGGTGTTGTGAGGAAAATCATTGTTTTGCAGTAGCATAAGGGAAGTGTGCAGCAGTTAGCTGCAATGTGATTACTAGAGATTTAATTGAGGTAGTAGGGCCTGGTGCTGTGTGTGTGTGTGTGTGTGTGTGTGTGCTCATGTGTGATACCCCACTGCTCTCCGTGAGCCTCTGGGTCTTTGTTTCTTGAATGAGTGTGACAAACAAATCTTGGAAGATGAAGTTGTCATCAGTGTAACATTTAAATAATTTAAGTTAGATATTTGAATAATCACTGAGGGTTCTCTATTAGATGCGATTCATTTCTATCAAGTCTCACCAATGGCCAAATTGGGCAATTAAAGTCGAAATAGTAGAAATTATTGCTCCTATAGTTCAAATGATAGCTTTGAATTCTTGTAGCTCTTGTCTTCCTGTCTTTATACTGAAATGTGCCATTTCACCTGTGGAGTAAGGTCCATGAGGTCTCATTTTTTTTTTCCTGCTAATTTTAAGTGCCAAGTCAACTGATAACCTGCTGGGCCATGCTTGCCTATTATGGGATATTTGATGTCAATAAGGCACTATGACCACTGAAAACTTAGTGAAGACCATAATTCTGGTATTAAGGTGTGGCATGCCTATGATAAGTAAGGCCAGTGAGAGGCCAAGAGGAAGAGAAAAGAGACTCCAGTGGACCAGCCGTCATCAAGCAGGGGACAGTACTTGACCACCACTTTTCCCCCTCCATTGCTTGAGTGTTGATTTCCCCACTTAAAAGTGGTTCGGATTTTAAAATTGATCACACACACACACACACACACACACACACACACCAAGAAGGTGAAAAGATCTGAAATGAGCAGGGCAGACATTATTCACACTGGTCTGGAATGGCTTGAACAAGGGAGGAAAGTGGATCTGGTTTTGATTGTGGTTATGTGAGACCAGATGAGAGTTCCCAGGTCTGTATGGCTTGAATTCTCCTCGATGGCCTGGCCATACCAAGAGAGCACTAGTCAGTTAGTTTGTATTGGTTTCTCCAGATCCTGGAGGAACAAGAAGTAGAGAGGGGAGACTTAAAAGCATCTGAGGATAGACATAAAAACAAAACAACAAAAATCCCCAAAACCCATGGGGTCAGATTCTAATACCCATTGTTGTAGGCAGACTAATCTGGCAGAGAGGGCTTGAGCCATGGAGACATTTTCGTTTTAAATTGGCTCTGCACTACACACTGAGTATGGATGCATATGGCTTTGTGTTGCATACATAACTTTATATTATTCACATAGTTGACTAAAAGTACTAAGTAATCTTGTCTTCTTAATGGGAAAAGAGAGACCATTTCATTGGTGGAAAAACTGGGGCACCCTGGAAGATAAATAGCCTGCCCAGATTCACATAGCTAGGTAAATGGTACAGCTACAACTTGAAGCTGAAATTAAAGCTCTGTTGCAGTAGGCGTTCTTAGCCACTGTGCTGTATCACCATTCTGGCCTGTACCACTGTTAACAACTGCGGTGCTGTGTAAGCTGGGAAAAAGGAAATCACAGATTCCTGCCCAGCAACCGCAGCCTAAGGGATTCTGAGAACCACGTAACTGGTCATTTAGTTGCGATTTTGCGTCTTTGTTTTTAAAATTTATATTTATTTATTTGCGTATGTATGTGTGTGCACACGTGCCCTGGCCCACATGTGGAGGTCAGAGGACCACGTGCAGGATCCCGTTCTCTCCTTCTGCCATTCACATGCCAGGCTTCGAGGTTGGCTCACCAGGCTTGATGGCAAACACCCCTTCCCATCTAGCTGGCTCCATTTTTTTAAATGTTAACTTATAAACACAGAAATCACTGCATTTGATGTTTTTGAAATATTTATTTTGGTGTATGTGTGTGTGTGTATAAGTACACTCAGAGGCTAAACGGTGTTGTGTTCCTGGAGCTGGAGTTTCAGATAGTTGTGAACTGACTGTTGTGAGTATTGAGAATTGAACTCAGATCCTCTGGAAAAGCAACAAGACCTCTTAACCATGGAGCCGTCTCTTCAGCCCTGATATTTTGTTTGTTTGCTTGTTTGTTTAATACAGAGGAACAATGGCCATATTATATGGACCTGAATAAATTGCATGTTGAAAAGAAGACCAAAGTTTACTGTTTAAGGAGTGGAGAGATTTGTAAAATCCTTTTTGCAAGCATAAAGATCTGAGGCCAAATTCCAGCACTTACGTAAGAAGCGGGGCATGTTGGGTTATGTCTGTAATGCTAGCACCAGGTCGTGGGATTAGACAGACATACATACACATACACATGTACATATATGCAGATGGATGAGCAGCTTCATACAGCACACAATATCATTTAGAAATCTAAAGTGAAAATAAAAATCTCTGTGATGGCTAAGAAGCCCTTGCTGTGAAAGGGTGGCAGCGCTATGTGACCGCAGGGATCGGGATTGGTGCCAAAGATTTCCTTTGTGAACTTGAATGATCAGTTTTTGCTTGAGGCCATGAGCTGCATCCTTTGGAAGATGGTTGATGTAAGAGCAATGTAGGTAATCGCAGCAGATATTACTGGGTTTCTCCTGGGTGCGTGGCCTTCATGATCAGCTGTGAGTCCCATCTACCATGGGAGGCAAGGGGTTGCAGGCCTTCCAAGTTAGTAAGCTTTGTCATGTCTTTAGCATCTTTCACTGGGCAGATGTCTGTGAGCATGCTACTTGTCCCTCTGCCATGTCTGCTGTCTTCATCAAATCCCAGGACTTACACAAACTTTCCCCAGTGTGGAATAATATTAGAATAACGTTCAAATAACCTGCACCTCCAAGTACAAATGGGCTTCTTTCCTACTTCAACTGAGATCATCGACCCTATCAGCAGATACCTACCTGCTCCAACCAAAGAAAAAAGTGTTTTACATTAATCTAACCTTTATAATAAAACAAAAAATGCATTCTGATCCAGTTGGCTTCTGTTCTGAACCGATTGGGTTGCTTTGTTTGCGTAGGTTTCCATAGTGTCAGACTGAGGACCTGCGGTAAAAATGCAGCAGTACAAACAGAATGAACAAGGATTGAGTCAGCTGGCTCCTGGTTGGAGGTAAGCAAGTTGCTTAGACTTTGGGGAAAACTGACTCAATTCTATGACTCTGTGGTAGGAAAAAATAGCATTTAACTAAACACAGTCTACAAGGATGGTGTTTAGGGAGTTTGACAAGTTCTTTGTTTTGCTGGAGAAACTCAATATGCAGCTAGCATGTTGCCAGCAGAGCCCACAGAGCTGGGATTTTACCAGACAGATCATTTGGCAAGTCTTTGGAGTGGGGTTGAATTTCAAACTATGGCTTGGTTGACTCAAGATGGTTATTGGTAGCTGTGGTTTCGTGAGACCCTGGTAGCACCATAAGCTTCTGGAGCAGGATGTTTTTATTGACGAGTTCAGAGAGTGGCAGAAGTCCTAGCGGGCCAGGAAATTCATTAACTTCTTGTAAAGAAGGAAGATTGGAAGTTGGAAGGCAGGGCAGCAACTTTGCAGCACCAACTTCTGGGGAACTGAGGCTGTTTGCAGCTGACTGAGGGTCTGAGTCTCGTTGGGAGCAAGATGCTTTTGACCTAAACTGGCTTGAGTCTGGAATCACTCTAGAAAGAGCCCTTGGAAAACCTGCTTCTTCCTTCAGTGTGTGTGTGGGGGGGGGGGTAGGGGATGGAACTCAGCATGTTTGTGTTTTTTCCATTCTGTCTGCTTTTCTTACCAGTGTACTTTTTATATTAAAGAGCAGATTTTTTTTGATAAGGTAAGTCCAGACTGTACTTGAACTGCTAGTGATCCTTTTGCCTTAACCTCCTAAGAACCTGTGGAGTGTGTACTAAATAGCCAGTGTGTACAAGACTTAAATTTACTTTGGAACAAGGCATCATTCTCTTCCACATAGAAAAAAATAGAACATTTTCTTCCACATAGAACCATCTAACTATTATCCAAATTAGTGAGATTTCCAGTTCAGGAAACATTTATTCAAGAATTTCCAAGGGCCAGTGAGCAAGCTGGGGCACAGGAAGAGTAAAAGATAGAGAGAGAAAGGGTATTATTTCCACAGAGGAAATTAGGTAAACATGAACCAACAGTAGGGGGTGGGAGCTATAGAAGGGATGGAAAAGGCACCCGGCACTGCGTAAACCCAAAGGAGAGGTTACTTTACCTGGGTGAGTCCGAGAAGATGTGGATTCAGTCATTAGATTTGAGCATCAACAGACTAAAATACTAAAAGCAACTGCTGGTTGCCTTCGGAACAGTCACACCACCCTATCCCAAGCCTCCTTCTGGCTTATACACAAGGTAGTGATCTATCTTAAAGGCCAAGAATGTTGAATGCTTATATTCTATGTCTTCTCTGAAACTAGAGATGGATGTGGGTAGTTCCTTCCAATTGGTAGTTTAGCAGGGATCTACCAATGGCATTCTGGGAAAGACTTCCCCTATAGAGAAGGTATGTGAGAGATACTGGAGTCCCTGTCCTTCCTGGTGTAGATCTGACAGGAAGTGATGTCAGTGCAGTGGCATTTGTTTTACGACTATAATGAACCAAACCTGAAAGCAATGCCCTACATGATCAAGACAGCAAACCAGAATGATGAAGGCATATAGTTCCATCTATCCCAGAAATTCTCGTTAAGTAATGCAATAAATATTGTTTGAAAGCATACTCTTATAGAAGACTATCAGCTTCCCAACTTGTTGCCACCCTAGTTTAATTTATATTGCAGTGATAAATACTATGGCAAAAAGGAGCATTGAGAGAAAAGGTTCTAATTCCAAGTTAAAGACTATTATTTCAGGGAAGTCAAGGCAGGAACTCAAGCAGCTGCTCAAATGACACCCACAGCAAGAACAATAGAGAATATATGTGTCCTTAACTCATCACTTCGCAGCTTTCTTATATCTTATAATGTTCAGAAACCCCTGCCTAGGGATTGATGCCTCCCACAAAGGGCTGGGTCCTCCTATGTCAGTTAACGATCCAGACAGCCTTCCTCAAACATGCCTCTTTCCTATCGAACTTCTCAGTGAGGCAATGCAAAGCATGCTGAGGAGAGGGAAGTAATATGAACAATGGGAGTCACAGTGTGAAACAGTATCAAGTGGTGTCCAGCTAATAATAGCTTAACTTGCTTGTATCCAAGAAAGGAGTAGACAACACCTGGAGGGTGTAAGAGAGAAGATCATGGGATGTTTTCTGCCGTGTCCCAGAGTTTAGAATTTATTCAATAGGCAAACAGCAGTTTATTCAGTAGGACGTAGTAAACTTTTACAGTGGAGAAAAATAGAAACATCAAAACTGTATTCTCTTTTTTTGAATAGTGAGGACTGAATTTAGGGTCTTTCTTATGCTAAGCAAATTCTCTACCACTGAGCCAATTTTCTTTTTCTTTTCCGTGTGTGTGTGCGCGCACACGTGTGTGCACGCACGCAAGCGGGTGAGCATGCACAGTTGCCCTCTGATTCCAGAAGAGAGCATTAGGTCTCTTGAAACTAGAGTTACAGGCAGTTGTGAGCCAACCAATGTGGCTGCTGGGAACTGGACCCCAGTCCTCTGCAAGAAAAACAAGCATCCATTTTAGAAGAGCACCTTACACTACTTTTCTGTTCTTGGATATGCTTATTTCCTTTGATTTCCTCTACTCAGTCAACAAGAGCATGTAATTGGCAGTCATAAGGAGGGACAGAATATTTTCAGTTTGATACCACCACTGGTTAAGCATTGGGTAGCTGCACAATGATTTTGATTGCTTGAGGTGGCTTTCCTCTGATTAACCCCCACATTGAGCATCTCAAGAATCAAATGGTTTGATTGTATGGCAGTATGCAGACAGAAAAACAAACAACAAAAACAAAAGACATCAGAGCTCCTTCCGGTTTAATATGGGGTTGTTTTATATTTTGACCCACAGTGATAAAATTATTTTGTTCTTTAAAAAGTTTTTACTACAATGTAATAAATTATTCACTGTGGAACATTTGAGAAGTCCAACAGCTTGAGAACAATAACTAAATCAACTAAGTTCCCCCACTCTCAGGCCACTATTGTCCTTCCGTTGTTGTTTTCCCTCCAAAACTAATTAGCATTAAAGAATTGGTGATGATGCGTTAGGCATAAAAGTTTAAGTAGAAAATGTTATTAGTACACGGAGTTCAGCTTTCAGGGCGTAGCAGGAAGCCAAGACATCGCATCACAGATCTACCACTCACCGCCTGGGCCACATGAACTACAGGGTTCAGGTGTGCAACTCCATCCATGTTCTAGTTTCTTTCCTGCGATGAAGGCAAAAGTGTCTGGTGTGTCCTGGGTGCCCCTCCTCTATAACAACAAAGGGAACATGGGCTTGGGATTTTCAGAAAATAGCCACAATCCAGCAGAGTTTACTCTTGTTCTGAGCACAGCATGTAAGGATCATTTTTCTGAGGACTCACAGCATATTCTTGTTATGAAAAATTCTAGAAAGACTGCACTTGACTTAATAACAGTTTAAGGAACAAGGATGCAGCAATTGCCCTTATCTATTTAAAAATATCCTATTGGCAAGACCAAGGGCTCCTCTTCTATTTGCCATCAAGAATTCTTTTGCTTGCAACTCGTGATTTGTCTGTTACTCTTCAGTGGAGGCTTTTATTGTGGACTTCCAGCTGTGTGCTGGGATTTCTAGAGAATATTCAATTCTGGTCATGTTGAAAATCTGTTCCACTTCATGTATTGGTTGAACCAGGACATGCCCTTAGACATTTCCTGTGATGGTGCATATACTTGTTCATGCATGTATGCATGTATGTAGAGGCCCAAAGATGATGCTGGATGTCTGCCTCCATAACTGTCCACTTTAATTGTTGAACCTGGAGCTTGCTGAGTCTTCTGAGTCTACCTAAATAGTTTCCCCTGCTGATCACCGTCTCTGTCTCCCTAGTACAGAGATTACAGATGGCTACCATGCCTGCCTGCCTTTTATAACTTTTACAACTTAGATTACCTGGGTTCTGAACATTAGAACTCTGGTATCGCTCCAGTTCTCCACTTTATTTTTTGAGACAGGGTCTCTCCCTGCATCTGAAGCTTACTGATATGCTAGACTGCCTGGCCAGTAAGTGCCAGGGATTGTCCTATCTCTACCTCCTCAGAGGAGGTTATTACAGATTCAGACCTCCACAGTGCCTGGCTGTGCTTGTGCACGTGCGTGCGTGCGTGCGTGTGTGTGTGTGTGTGTGTGTGTGTGTGTACTCTTGGACTTGAATCTAGGTCCCCATGCTTGTTTATGACAAGCATTTGTCAACCAAGATGTCTTTCCAGCTGCAAGTTTTAGAATTAAAATTTTTTGGCTTATCTTTAATAATTGTCTGTCCCTTATAAGCAGTATGCATAGCCATGCTTTAGAGTGGTGTTCCCAAAGGGGTAGTTCGCCCATGAGGTCCCCAGAGTCCTTGTTAAAATGGTAGTTCTCATTGAAAAGGTCTGGGCTGGATCCTGAGATTCTTTACAGGTTTCTAATAAAGTTGGTGCCAAAAGCCTTGGTCCAGAGAGAGACTGTGCTTTCAGTGACACAATTTTAGAGGAAGAAGAAGGAAAATGATAAATAAATAAAAGAATTGCTGTCGCCAAGCAAACACGCAAACAGGAAGGTACAGCACCTGCCAGGTGAATGTGAGGACGGCAATTCAGATCCCAGAACTCATGTAAATAGCCCAGATGGATGTGGCCTGCCTGCAATCCAAGCGCTGGCGAGACAGAGACCATAGACCCCTGAGCTAACTGGCTAGCTCGGAGTCAGCAGGCTTGAGGTTCAGCGAGAGACCCTGCTTCAGGAGATAAGGGGGAGAGTGAACAAGGAAGACACCCAGTATCCACTTTCGGCATCCTTATGCAGTGAACACACACGTGCATGTGTGTGTACCTGCACATGAATGTGCTCCCACACCCACCCGCCCACATATACACACTGATGTTTTTAAAAAAGTTGTCTCCCAGATGTTGGTTATATCAATTTAAATCATATGTAAATTGATGGGGAAATACTTGACTGGGCAGTTTGCAACTGCTGAAATATAGGAAGCATTAACTCACATTTTCCAAAGTACTTTTTATTTGTGTACTTAATTCCCTAGCTAGCCCTGTCTTTTTTGACACAAGTTCAAACTGGAGTCTAGACTTCAGACATCAAGTAGAAAACATAAGCTCCTATCTGTGTTTGGAAGGGAACTTGAATGGATCGTTTCCAGGTCTTTGAAGGTATTTAATGTAGTCATTTTCGTTAATTGCTCTTAACGAGTAATTAATACTGCTTCAGGGTTTCTCAGGAACTCCTGTCAGATGCTGGGCTTGGGCTATAGATCACTGTGCAGCTTCCAGGCCCCCTGATTGCTGCCTTTCGCAGAAGCTGTGAAGTAAGAGCAGGGGAGATTGAGTGAAGGGACTCTGTGCTCAGGGCACAGGCCTGGAGCGGGGGTGGGCTGGTTGTTGCTGCTGTTTTCTTGTTGTCTTTTCTTTCCAAAGTGTTGAACACTGGGCCCACAACAGAAAACTTCGTGATAGTTCTGCAAAGTGGAATTTTCTGCCCCTCTTGAATAAAATTATCTACCACAAGGAAAGGTTAGGGGAGGTAAATATTTATCTCAATGGTTACAAACAGTGCATTTTAACAGCTAGCAGCAGACTCCGCTGCCCGTTGTGTGGCTCCAGCCAGATGCCTGACCCGTCTGCAGGCATGCATGCAGGCCTGGCCACACAGGCCTCTCCCCACAGTGCCAACCCAACCCCCTCAAGCACCAAGCTGTCCTCCCTGCTCCTGCCATCCTTATCCACAGGATCCTCCCTATAGGCCTTAAGGTATCAGCGAGAGCCCACTCCAACAGGTTGTTCCAGGGGGAAGAGCCAGGTTCAAATGGTCTTCTTGAGAACTCTTCCTTCTTTCCATACTGAGAATGTCTGTGAAGCACCCACTACAGGTGACTCTGCCAACTTACCTTTGTCTAAATTCTTCAAAGACCAGGAGTGAGGTTATAACGTTTTAACTGGAAAAGATTCCTTTATCGTAACCTACAAGAATGTCAAGTCCTTATCACTCAACTACTGACCTAAAAAGATTTTTTTTTTTAAACTCGAATCCTCAGTTTCCATGCTAGGAAAAAGAAGTCCCTAACTATAAAGCAAAAGCAATTAAAATACAGTCTTTGAGATCAGAATGATGTACACCCACACGATGTGTTACAGTTTTTATACATAAAGACTGTGTTGCAGGTATCAATCAGATTCACATGCATGCCTGTGCATTCTGCAGTCACAAAGCAGCCGGGGTGACTGAGTACCCAGCCTTTAGTCCAGCAGCCCTGTTTCATCTCTTCCTTCGGCTGTCAGTCAGGCCTTGCCCAGATCTTTCCTTCCATCCTGTTGTTAGCAGACCTCCCTTTTTCTCTCCCGTCTCTATGCTGTGGCTTTATGCCTTAAAGAAGCTTTTCCTGACTTCACGTCCTGGGTATGAAGGGATGCTCCTCCCCCCCACCCCCGAGGACTTCAGTCATCTTCATCTTAGATGTTTGTCCTCACTCTGCTTCATAATAAATATCCTCAGAGTGCCCAGGGCCAGTGGAGCCATGCCAGGTACCCGATGACGCCCGTGCAGCTAGCCAAGCGGAAGAGCTAACTGCTGCAGGAACATTTCTCACTTGTTATAAACTGTTTATGAAATTGCCTCCAGATAAAAGTGCAGAACTTGAAACATAATTAGCAGCTGGGAAGACGGCTCAGTGGGTAAGAGCCTTTGCTGCGAAAGCTTGGGGACCTGAGTTCAATACCCAGCACTTCTGTAAAAAGCTCGCGTGGCTGCCTGTACCTGAACCCTGCACTGGGACCTGAACCCTGCACTGGGAGGAGAGAAGATATTCTGGAGGCTTGCTCAGCCAGCCTGGCAGCAGTGCTTCTGGTTCAGTGAGAGACCCTGTCTTAAATGAGGAAGGCAGAGAGCAGCAGAGACAAACACCTGATAGCCTCCTCCAGCTTCCTCAACATGCACACTCGTGCACTCAACACACACACACACACACACACACACACACACACACACACACACACACACACGACTCCTCATTTTCCAAGGTGGTAGACATAGGCAACAGAACCTCAATGTAGCCAGTCATGCATACCACAGGGTAGCAGCTGACTTCAAACCTGCACTTGGGGTCTGTACAGCAATAAAAACTGTTGTTGCAAAGAACACCTGGAACTTCTACTTCATCATGAGTTCTGTGCATGTGTGTCCGTGTGTGAAAATGCATCCTTGCACATGAACGTGTGTGTGTGGGAGGGCACACACACATATGTAAATGACATGGGTATGTGCCTAAGTTTATGCAAGCTTGGCTGTCTGTTTTCTCCTCTAACTCTCCTGTTCCTGAGCTGCAAGCAACCCTGAAATGATGAGAAATTTGGGCTCCCCACCGCACCCCACCTCTGATACAGCAGACTGTCAGCATTCCTTTCCACCTTGGTCAACTCTTTTAGGTGTTACTTAGAAAGAACTGGTAGATAAAGGATACATTTAACATTAACAAGATCACTTAAAGTGATTTTTTTCTTTTTCTGGTTATTAATTACAGAAAAGAGTAACAGAGGAATAAAAGAAATTAGATTATTAATGTTTTGCACCATTTAAAGGGTGTTTTTAGTTAGAAAATGCCATGAGCGATTGTCAGCATATTATTTTTGTGAAGGGATAGCATTCACATAAAGAAGGCAAGAAGACTCGGTTAATCTGAATTGCTCAGCAACCTTGATGTATCATGACCAACTTAAAATTAAGGAGGAGTGAATTAAAGGCAGACTAGAAAATAGTTCTTTCTGAAGCCTAGTTTATACAGAAACAGCTTCGTATGAAGTCTTTTTCTTAATGTTTCACGGTTTTTGTAAAAATAATAGAACAAATGAAAACTAAATACGTCATCTTTTTTTCTCCCCCCTAGAAAGAATAGTTGTGCATTTTAGTGTTTCTGCGTGGCACTGGGGAAATTGTGTCTCCTGGGGACACAGCACTCACAACAACGAAGAGTGCATTTTAGTAAAAGTTCATTTACATTAGGTAAAAAGAATCTTCTTTAGAAACCCTTCCATAGAAGCTAGATGCCTCTGATCAATTTGGTGCCCACCCTGAAGTTTAAATTGTTGTCTCTTCGCTTTCTACTCTTGTAGCAGCTTCAGAAGTGAGCTGAATCCTCTAAGACATTTGTCACGTACAACATACATCATTCAGAAATTATGCACATTTCGGAAGAGCAAACTGTACTGTTTATTTTTGGAAAACAATTTTATTTTATAGATGAAAATCATCGTGACTTATATTATTATAGAATTTTAAAATTCAGATTTTTCTAAACATGTTCAATAACCACAGTATGCAGCCTTTAACTGAGAAATTAAATATTGGGACTGGAGAAATGGCTCAGTGCTGGAGATTACGAGCACTTTCTGCTCTTGCGGAGGTCCTGTGCTTGGTTCCCATAACTCCATTTCAGGGCACCTGACAGACACCCTCTTCTGACATTCAAGAGCAATAGGCATGCATATGGTGCAGGCAAATGCATATATGCAGACAAAACATTCATATGCATATCATTTTTACAGTCTACAAAAAATGTCTTAAAAAGTAGCAGGGAGACCAGTGAACAGCTTCTTTGTGTTACTTTCCCCACATAGATCATTTCTAATATTTGTGCATCTACTCGGTAATTTTTCTGGGTCATTATATTCCTCCCAGAAGACAGGAATATGTCTAGTATAAATCTGTAGATGAAAAATACAAATATTTGCATAAGCATATTTTGGACATTTGTTTGAAACAGTTGCTCATCTCCAAAGAAAATGCATTTTTCTTATCAGACTCACACAGTTCCAAAAACTGGAAACATAGTTTTCTTATTTCCTATTTGCTCATGTAAAAGGATCCCCTTACATTTATTTTTATTTGGATGATAAAAGGGCATACATCTCAGTAAGAACAAATAAATGCAATAGAAGCTTAGAAAAACCAGACTTAGGTGTTGATTTTAGCTACCGTCCATCCCGTTTGTATTGTGAGGACAAAGGAGTTTATGTAGTGTTTCAAATTCTTGATTTTGTGAGCGATGATGCTGGGGTTTGGCAAGGGACTTGCAGAGCTGCTATGTCTATGGAATCAGCTATGCTAGGTAAACGTCTTGGCCTCTCCCATCCCCCATGTGCGTGGATTTAGGAAATATACGTAGCCTTTATGAGTTGCAGTTTTCCCATTTATAATATGCACCTCCCAGTATTTACTATGAAGTGCATACCAATCCAGCAGCACACGCAGGGTACTTGGCAAATAGAAAATGTCCAATAGATACCACCCTTGTATCTCATTCTTCCCCTGCCCTCCTGGTAAGCTTACCCATGATTTACGTTATACACTTATTTTTCATTTATTCATAAAATATGCTACTTTTCATTGTAGGAACTAAACCTTTGCTTCATGCAATGGCTTTCACGACAGAGAAAAAGGAGCTTACTTAGCCACAGTTTAAGGCAACTGCACAGCGTCTGAGGATGTGGTTGAACTCAAGCAGAATTTTCACTTTTCAGCTTGGAAGTCTAACCGAAGGAAATACAATGGACTGGATGAGCGTTAACACCATACCTAACGTGAGAGCAATTTCAGCACGAGACAGAAGTTCCAAGGGCTTGTGATACTTTAATCTTAGCAGAAAAAAAGTTGTTATCGCGATCCAACTGATAGAATTGCTTCCATAAGAAGATGATTAAAACATTGACCTGTAAAGCATAGCTTTCCTTCACAGTTGCTGTTTCTTCCAGTAATGGTAAAAACAAACAAGCAAGTCTCTCAAAACAAGAACAAAACCCTTCCACTTTCTAACACACTTTTACTGCATGCCTTATTTCTGGACAGAAATAAAAATGAAGTGATGAAAACATTTTCACAATATCATATTAAAGGGAAGAAATAAAATACTTTCCCCAGCACTCTCAATCTAATGCTTCGTTTCAGGTGTGTGTTTGGCATTGCATGAGGACTCTGCACGATCCTGCAGTCATAGCCACAAGCTTCCTCGTGTATACATATACCTTTATTTATTGTATGAAATCTGATTCACTGGCTGTGTTTGCACTTTTACTTCATTGACTGTATTTCTGCCATGATTTTGTTATATACAATTGCTCACTTTTCACCAAAATATGTTATTCACCTTCACCACAAAGTGTTCTTAGTGGTAATATGTATCTGCCAGATTAAGAAAAAATCAATATGATGACCTAATTCCCTGGTCCAGTCGAAGATCTTTCTACCTGATTAACCACCTGACAACTGCAGAATGAGAATTATGTTCCATGTTCGCTTCAGATAGAGAAATACCTGCTGCTCTTTTCAAATCATTTTCAAGAGTCCAGGAATTTTATCCTGAGCCCATCATTAATTCACCCAACATTAGTTCATTTGGCCAGAGCCCTGTATTGTTCATGCTGATTAATGTCTGTTCAGATGTCCAAGGCATACAGTCTCATGCAAGGAAAAGTATTGACATTTTAAATGGTGTCCTAGCCATGAAACAAACAATGCACTGTTCTCTTCCACCAACCAAGCACATCTTTGCCCTCTCTGGGTCCCCAGTGAACTACAACGCATTAGACCTAGATACACAGGGTCATCAGCACCCCTCTCTAACAAGCAAAGGGGTCAACACCAAGAGATACACCAAACTGCCAGCTGGCTAGCCTCCCTGCTTTAATGAGCGTGCGTTCTTGCTTCTTAGGTCAATCCTTGTACTCTGGCTTTGCACTCAGAGAGAACACCTGGGATTCTGCAGCCTTGCTGAGTGTGGAAAACAGCCCCAAAATAGGCCTGCTAAGATGTCCAGAATGGACTGCTAGATGCTGTGAGTCACCTCTGGAACCCAGAGCTCCATGTTTCGTGCTTCCCAGTTGCATCCTTTTGGCACCACAGCAAAGCAAATGACAATTTCTACTGAAAAGCTTAGATATAAAAGCAAGGTTTTTCTCTTTCTAATAAGTAGAAATATAAAGGTTAGATAAAGCCTTTGCTTAGATAACCCTTTGCAACTACTCTCAAGAAGAGTTGCATCAGTAAAGGCTTTCTAGTAAAAAAACAACAACATGGTATTCTACTAATAATGCAAAATGTATTTTTCTACTCAGTACAGATTTATATATTTACTTTTCTGCCTGTTTGAAATGAATAATTAGGTTTCCTATGTTGGTCATGTAGATTTCAATTTGGGTTTTCACATCAGGGATATCGGTCAGGTTCTCATAGGCCCATTGGCACAGCTGGCATGCTCATGAGACTAACGCATAAGATGATGCAGCCTCTACAGAAGACACAGTCTACGTCTGCCACACAGAAGACCTGTTTTATTCATGCCTCATGTTTAATGATCAAAGAGCTTCACTGTGCTGTTTGGTGGTATGTACAGTAGGGCCAGAGTTAGAACTTGACAACAACAAAAGGACTATGGAATATAATGGACTGATAAATATGGATGCAAGTGTCGTAGAATTGCAGTTGCCTTCAATTTGAAGAAGAGGCACATGCATTTTAATGCAGCCAGATACTTCAAATCAATCCAAGGGCCACAGCTCTATTGAGTAAACAATTACTATGACAAGCCAGGGAGACATACTAGTGAAGAAAGAGAAGAGAATGGTAAACAGAGAGTAGAAAGGAAGGGGCTAGAAAGGAATAAGTCTTAAGCATGCTCTACAAAGTAAAATAAGCCAGCAACTAAAAGACAAATACTTGTGATTTCACTCACATAAGGTATCTAGAGGGATCAAACTCATAGAAATAGAACCAGAACAGTGGTTCCCAGGGACCGAGAAGGAGAAGAAATAAAGAATTATTATTGCTTCATGGGTAGAGAGTTTTCATTTTATGAGATGAAAAACTTCTGGGCATTGGTTACATAGCAATGTTGAATACATTTACCCAACTAAACTAGATGCCCAAATTTAACAAGGTGCTTCATGCTATATTCTGTGTATTTTATAATCAGAACCAGTCCAGTGGATTGAGACCCAAATCTCATTTGTCACATTATAACCTAACTGCAACCAAGTGTTGTCTAGGACTATACTCGCTGAGCAAAAATAAACGGAAGTGCTCCCTGAGAATTACTTGGCCATCTGTATTCTAAAATAACAATCTTGAATGTTTTTTTTATCACATATAAAATCTGTGCCATATAGCCTTTATACAAGTAGAGAATAAACATATGTACAAATAAGTATTTAAACAAATCCCCACATAGAGAGCTGTCAGGACCCAGCTCTCTAAGTGAAATCCACTCTAGGAGGAAGGATTGGCATGCATATAGGGCCCATGTTCTGTTTCTGATGCTTCTCCTACTTAGACATCTCTGGATAACCTGCTTAGATGTGCATGTCTTACCGTCCTCACATATTAAGTGAGGGACAGACCAACATAGTAACCTCTAAGTTTATTTTATGCTACACAGGTTCCCATGAAAGTAAGGACCGCTTTCCATCCTTGTGTTTTCAGAAGCACTCAAGAGTAGCTCTTCCAATGCTTACCTAATGTCTATCACAATAAATTGAATGGTGTTTTCCTCAAGATGGAGCTCTGTAGTGATGAGGTAAGCAGGCCTGCTTTTCGTCCTGCCCGGCTCCCACATGGTTAGCTTTACACCCGAAATAACAACACACAAATTATATTCATTTAAACACTGCCTGGCCCATTAGTTCTAGCCTCTTATTGGCTAATTCTCACATCTTGCTTTAACCCATATTTAGTAATCTGTGTAGCACCACGAGGTGGTGGCTTACCGAGAAAGATTCAGCATGTCGGACCTGGCGGCTGGCTCCATGGCATCTGCCTGAGTCTGCTTTCTTTCTCCCACAATTCTGTTCTGTCTTCCCCACCTACTTATGTTCTGACCTATCAGGCCAAGCAGTTTTCTTTATTAATTAACCAATGAAATTAACAAATAGACAGAAGACCCACCTACATCAGAGCTTCAAAAGAGGGGGACAGCTAATATTTCTGGATTATTTTGTACTAGTTGCTGTATCACAATTCTTATAAACTTATGCAATAGGGATAGTTCTTAACTCCTTATTACAAAGAAATAAAAAAAGGTCATACCTGGCAAGTTACACAAAGACTAGAATTTGAGTCTGTTTCATGTCACAGAAACCCTCTTAACCACTGTGTCATCTTGCTTCTTATCAAGAATGACAGTGCCATACTGGAGAGATCATTTTGTTAGTAATGTGGTTGCTGTGCATGCATGGGAACCCAAGTCTGACTCTAAGAATCTACATCAAAACACAGGGCATGGTGGTGCATGCTTGTAGTTCCAGCACAGGAGAGGTGGAAATAGGCTGGGGATCAATGGCTAGAATCACCTAATAATAAGTTCAGGCCAAGTGAGAGCCTTGTTCCAAATGAAAATAAGATAAGAGGGCATGATTGAGGAACAACACCCCAGGATGATCTCTGAGCTGTGTACACATGTGCACACTCACCGACACACACACACACACACACATACACACACACACACTTGTTGTGGAAGGCCGCTTGTTAGTTCCTGGCTGCCCAGACTCAATCACTCAGAAACTATATTATTTAAATCGCTGCTTGGCTAATCATTTAAGGGTATCGCTAGCTATCTCTTACATCTAGAAATTAACCCATTTCCATTATTTTATATTTACCACGAGGCTTGTGGCCTACCAGCAAAGTTCCATCTGGCATCTCCATGGCGTCTTCTTGCTCTGCCTTCTTTCTCCCAGCATTCAGTTTAGTTCCCCCCCCACCCCCTGTCCCCCACTCTCCCCCTCACCTATCTCTATTCTACATATCTCTTTCAGCCTGGCTTTACTCTGTTAAGCCACTGCCCAAAAGCAGCTCCTTTATTCATTAACCAATAAAAGCAACACATGTACAGAAGGACTCCCCACACCACACACTCTCTTCCCTGCAATGCTGGTTATGAAGAAGGCCTCTGTCATGCTAGAAAGAAAAGCACCAAGCTGTCCTTGACACTTACTCATCACCACGCTAGCAGTGGTGACATCTGTTGCAGCCTCAGAGATCCTTGTGTTTGATGCTCGTCACCAGGATGACACTGGTGGGAGGTAGTAGACTCTGAGAGTTGGACCCTGGTGGGCATCCCATGGGTCATTGAACTACTGCTCTTGAAGGGGATTTCTGGGCTCCAGACTCCTCTCTCTTGGCTTCCTGGTCATGGGACAAGCAGTATGCTCTGATCTGAGATCCTTGTCAAACTAAGAAAGGATGCGGGACCACTGGATCTCATATTAAAATCTCTCATATTGGAAGACAAAAATGAACATTTGACTTTTATTAATTGCCTCTGGTACTGTACTATAATTAAAGGGCAAATAATATCATAACAAGTCAACACATCTCATGACTTCAGTAATAGATTCATCTGTAATTTATCTAAAATGCCGATTGGTGTGTGGAGGGTGATGTCTCATCTCATAACTATTAAAAATTCCTGGTGATAGGGCCAGGAAGCTACACTTATCTGAACTATAATTTTTGATATCTGGAGCAATGTTGGAGAAAAGGAATGCAGAGCAGGGTCTTTCAAACTTTATTTTCAATATATATATGTATATATATACACATATATGCACATGAGTGCTGGAGTGCAGATGACTACAGAGCCGGAAAAGTGTGTCGGATCTCTTGGAGAGTTAAAGGTGATTGTGAGCCACCCACTGGTCACTGGGAACTAAACTCTGTTTCTTTCCAAGAGCAGTTCATACTCAGTCACTGAGCCATCTCTAGCCTCACATTCAGGCATTTTAAACTACAAACAAATGCGAAGAAATCATTACATACACAGATCCTCAAACGTGGCATTCTGACAATTTTCTTTATCAAATGTAATCCTTGGTTCTATCTTTTAAAAATACTGGTTAGGATCCTTGCATTGATTTTGTGTCCCATTGACTGGTCACAACTTGCAGTATATAAAATATTGATTTTAGAATATATTTGTACCACCTATGGTTTTTCTTCCTGATTTGAAACTTTTTTTTTTATCAGTGAGATAAAAAATTCACCTGGCATGTTTGCACACTTCAGTTAACTCTTGGACCAGTCTAGGCAAGAATAAATTTGCTCAAGGTCTGTCTTGTCCTAAAGTAAAGGGATTGGGAGGTTGTTTCTTTAAAGTGCTGGGGAATTGGAATTGAACTGTGAGCCTTGAGTATACTCGACTCTACCTACCACTGAGCTACATCCTTAGCCCATTTTAAAGCATTTTTGACAGCTCCATGTAACTAGTAATATCCACCCTTCTTACCTTCCACCAGATGTTAGCCATGACAGGTAAGCATCATTTTTTTTTTATTGAGAAAAGGAAAAAAAACCAAGTTTCCGCCTCCTCCCAGCCTCCCACCTCCCTCCCCCTCCTCCCACCCTTCTCCCCCTCCCTCTCCAGTCCAAAGACCCTGCCCTGTGATAAATCTTAGGACCTCCCCCCTCCGTCCATATCTTGGAAGGTGAACATCCAAACTGGCTAGGCGCCCACAAAGCCAGAAAATTAAGTGGGATCAAAACCCCTTGCCATTGTCCTTGGCTTCTCATCAGCCCTCATTGTTCGCCATGTTCAGAGAGTCCAGTTTCATCCCGTGCTTTTTCAGTCACAGTCTAGCTGGCCCTGGTGAGCTCCCAGTAGATCAGATCCACTGTCTCGTGGTCCCGACTTCTTTGCTCAGGTTCTCCCTCCTTCTGCTCCTCACTGGGACCTTGAGAGCTCAGTCCAGTGCTCCAGTGTGGGTCTCTGTCTCTATCTCCATCCATCACCAGGTGAAGGTTCATAGCCAAAAGGATAACTATATGTTTTTCTTTGGGTTACTTAGCTTCTTTAGGTTCGCCAATTGTAGACTCCGTGACCCTTATTTATGGCTAGAAACCAATTATGAGTGAGTACATCCCATGTTCATCTTTTTGAGTCTGGATTACCTCACTCAGTATAGTGTTTTCTATTTCCATCCATTTGCATGCAAAATTCGAGAAGTCATTGTTTTTTACCGCAGCGTAGTACTCTAATGTGTATATATTCCACACTTTCTTCATCCATTCTTCCATTGAAGCATCATTTTGAGTTAGTGAACCTTTGCCTGATTCAGCTCTCAGGCAGACTGAAGGCTCAGATCCTTCCCAACACCATACAACACCACTGTTTGTATTTGCTCTGTTTCTAGGCCATACTTAGACAAGCAACTTCTTTTTTTTCCCCTCAGATTGTTGATTGTCTATCAAGGGGAATGTATGTGTTCATGTGTGTGTGTGTGTGTGTGTGTGTGTGTGTGTGTGTGTGTGTGTGTTTAATTCAGTTGAGAGTTTCATTGGCTTGCTGTTCCTAAAACAATTTCGTTTATTTTTATTTAACCAAGTCCTTTTGTTTTTATCCAGGAATTAAATCCACGGCTGCTTTTATGGGATGAATAAGTAAATCAAAGATAGAAAAAGGCCTGTGAGATGGCTCAGCAGGTGAAAGTGCTGGCTACAGCCTGAGTTCAAGCCCAAGATGCACAGTGAAAAATAGACTTCTGAAAGTTGACCTCTGATTTCCATATGGGTACTGTGGCACATGTACACCCAAACACACACACACACACACACACACACACACACACACACACACACACACAAATAATGATAATGAATACAATTTAAGAAAATGGGAAGGAAGTAGGGTTGATATTGGTGAGATGCATTTGGGATGATCAAAAACCTTTAGCTCATCTTAACAAGAGATAACTGGTTATCTCAGGGTTTCTATTGCTGTGAAGAGACTCCATGACCATGGCAACTCTTATAAAGGAAAACATTTAGTTGGAACTGGCTTACAGTTCAGAGGTTTAGTCTTTTATCATCAAGGTGGGACATGGCAGCATACAGGCAGACATGGTGCTGGAAAAGAAGCTGAGAGTTCTCCATCTTGATCCAAAGGCAACAGGAAGTAAACTAGGACATTAGACATGGCTTGAGCATATATGAGACCTCAAAGCCCATCACCACAGGACACACTTCCCCCAACAAGGCCATACTCACCCCAGCAAAGCCATACCTCCTACTGGTACAACTCCCTATGAGATTATGGGGGTGAACACAAATACTTAAATACTTTAAATACTTAAAGGACGATGATAAGCAGGCTCAATTATGGTGTCTTAATTAAAGCAGCACCTAAATCAGGCATGTCCCTAAGGTCAGGCCCTTCTGAGGAGATACTTTTGAACTAAATTTCAAAGTAAGAGTAAAAGTATAAAGCAGCCTAAAAAGAGAATGGGGCTGCTTTTAGCTTGAATTTCCTTGGAAGCAAAGACTGATAAAGACACAGACGAGAGAAACTGGGGTGGAAGTGTGAGGTAGAGAAAGGAAAATCGTCAGAATTGTTTGGGAACTTCAGACATCCGCCGTGGACACCTGGGGCTGGAGGAATTTGTAAAATGAGCTTCAAAATGCTTGTCCCTAGAATACATGGTGGAGTGTGTACACAGATCACTTCCTCTCTGGGGTCCACAGTTATGGGTGTGTGTCTGAGGGAGAAAGATGTGTTGTGGAGAAAATGGAAAAATGGACTACCTCTTTTTTTCAGCGGGTGAGAATCCTTGTCTCAGAGCCTATGACTGGGGTGGGGATTGAGATACATTCCCTAGATCAGTGGTTCACAACCTTCCTAATGCCTGTGACACTTTAATACAGTTCCTCCTGTGGTGGTGACCCCCAACCAAAAAGTTATTTTTGTGCTATTTCATAACTGTAATTTTGCTACTGTTATGAATCATAATGTAGATAGATATCTGTGTTTTCCAGTGCTTTTCAGTGACTTGTGGAAGGGTCATTCAGCCTCAAAGGGATCCCAACCCACAGGTTGAGAACCACTGGTCTAGCTTGTCTTCAGTTCCCATGAAAGCTGAGCTCTGCCTACATTTTCTCAATCCCAGGCAATGTCTCACAGTTTGGCCAGCTGCTTTCCACTGTCTAACACAGCTAATGCATGTGTGCTTAGTTGTTTGTGCCATGAACATTCATTGCTTTCTGTGCTCTTTGTTGGAAAGATCTACCTGGCACTTCCTCCAGGTGTCATTGTACAGCTCCGAGCCACTCTGGTTTAGCTGTTTACTGCACTTAACAGTAGGAAGGGGCTGGAGAGATGGCTCAGTGGTTAAGAGCACCGCCTGCTCTTCCAGAGGTCCTGAGTTCAATTCCCAGCAACCACATGGTGGCTTACAATCATCTGTAATGAGATCTAGCGCCCTCTCTGGCCTGCAGGCATACATGGAGGCAAAATGTGGTGTACATAATAAATAAATAAATAAATAAATGAATAAATGAATAAATAAATAAGTAAATAAATCTTAAAAAAAAAACAGTAGGAAGGACACACCTTAGCCTTTCTACAGGGACATGTGGAGAAATTCACTTGATACACTTTTATAACTGCTTCTTAGACCATTTTATTCTTACTTTTCATGAGTATAAATGATAGCCAGGACTACATCCATTTATTCACAATCAGTAAGCAAAAGAGACCAAACTGAGTCTCATAATTACAGTGTTAAAAGTAACTTATGTACCAACACAAGAAAAACGTGGAAAGAAAATGATGAATAATTTAAAAGCCAAGTATAAAATTCAGGAGTAAAATTTATCAGCAAAATAGGATTTTCTTGCAATTGCCTCTCAAATTACATAGCCAAGTTAGTATAATTTCCTTGTAATAAAGTAATTTGTGAGGGAGCAGTTTCTACAATGAGAAAAAATTGTGTAAGAGGTGAAGTAGTAATTTCTAGAAAATTTTACTGAATACTGTTCTTTATTCTTTACATTTCCAGATTATACCTTTAAATGTCTAATTTACACTATGTCTTCAAGACATTGTAATTTATATATTATTTTTCAAGACACAGAGATTATCACCTCAGGAGATTCATCCTGTTACTGCCCAGTACAGAAAGGTTCAGTTGTAAGCAATTGCTCAAATGTGAGGCTCATGGGACTTAAAGAGTTTTTTGAATAGCACCAAGAAAAAAGAAATCCTTCAACTAATAATTGAAAGACATGTGTGCATCCCCAATACTAAGGTGCGAGTTACAGTCTGGATTTCCTTCTCTTCTAACCCTGAGGTATGTAATCCATTCTTTGTGACTCACGTAGCCTTCCAAAGAAATGTTTCTAAGGGTAAAAATTCTTTGACTTCATCTCAACATCTGTGCCCCATGGACTTCAGTTTCGGTCTGTGGCTATAAAGTGTGCTGATGTCATCATCAACCAGGTGCTTTATAAATGCACACCTGAAGACACAAGGAATAGGAACACACACATTATCATCTCTGGTCTATAACCAGAGATAGTACACTACAGATAGTACACTACTAGAGACTGTACACTACAATTAGAGTGTGAGACTGAGCCGTATTTTAGGGCCACTCCAGTGGAACACATCCTGGAACACATCCTTATTTCATGCTTATAACAATGCAATTCATATCTATTTAATACCTTTCACCTTTCTCACCTATTCATCAGGACCAACCGTCTCTAAGACACAACCAGCATAGTGCTAAGTGTTAATGGTTCACAGTGCTGATGATATCCATTGCTCTTATTTTACAATATTTCAATCTGAAATTACAGGAATGTTAGAAGGAACTTTCAAAATTATCCATATGAGTATGGATATATTTTTTTTCATTTAGAAATCAGACATACAGAATACTGATCAAAGTCATGTTAAGTATTTTACATTTCTGTGGTGTGAGTTTCCCATCGTGCAAACTTTAGGTATCCATACAGAGTCTTCATTGTTTTTATTTTTACTTTTGTTCTCTCTCTTTCTGTACCATACAGGTAAGATATATGCAAATAACCTAAAAGTCTTACACAATAGGTGAGAAAAAATGGATTTTCAATAAAACAGTGTCTAGGGGGGGAACATTTAACTTAAAATCAACAACTTGCTAACTTCAAAGTTGCATGCTGCTTTTCCCTGGACACCACCAGCAAATAGGAGCCAATCAAAAACAAGCTTAACCTCCATCATCCCTGAAAGGTTTGTGATTCCTTGGAAGATTAATATAATATCACATCATATCACATGAAAAAACACAGGTAAATACTGAAAAGGAGCTGAGGTATTCTTACCTTGGTAAGGCTGAAAGATTCTAATTACAACCAGCATATCTTGTAGGAATAATTCAAAGGCAATGAGCAGTAAAAGATCCACCTTGTCTCATTGCAAGCATATCATTAATTCAAGTAATTTTTAAGTTGTTTCCCAAGAAAGCATATCAAAATATCTGTATAACTACTATAGTATTTACAAATGAATTTTGGAACTTTATATATGTGCATACACACATACAGGCATTGCAAATGAATGTGGGAATAAGTGCACATATACATTGATATGCAGTTTTAAAGAATCAAATGTTACGCATTTTATTTAGTGTGCTCCAGATCAACTAGTCCAGAAGTGACAAAGAAAATCTCTCTCCCTGTTCAGTCAATGGGAAGCAAACTCATTTCAAGGTTGAAAACTGTTTTCTACTCTGAATGTCAGAGGTAGTTTGTAAATGTAATGATTGCCGTTCTTTATGGTCTCCTGTTTTCTCACTAACTTATTGAACTCCCAACATAATGAAATTTCTGGCTTCATAGTGAAAGACCCTTGGGGAGGACCTTCCCTCAGGAGGAGACCCCTAGACCCAAGGAACGGTACGAGACCACTGGCTGCAAACAGCAAGAGGTTTCTTTATTGAGAGTACGCAGGTACCTGAGGGCGGCAGAGTCTATTTGGAAGACTTGTGCACCCTCAGGCTAGGCAGGGGTCTTTTATATGGAAACAGGCTGGCAGAAGCAGGCGTACAGAAGCAGATGCATGGTTACAGGGATCCCATTGGTCCTTTCAAATCCAGAGAGGGGTTTACTTTTTACTTGAGGACAAACCCCCTGGCTCTTGGCTGGGGGCACAAACGTCTGATAACAGCTGACTAGGCTCTATCTAGGGCATATGCGGTCTTCCCCAGAACTCTTCGTTCCCCTCCTAGGCCAGATATCTGACCACAGATATCCTGTTTGGCAGCCTAGGAGTACTGACCTTACCCTGAACTTTACTTGTTTGTTTTAAAGCCTTGCAAAATGGCGTTACAGCAGCTAAGCTGGGGTCTTTCAATAGTTAACATACCAGAACTGACATTTGCGGCAAAGAGATGATCAAGGCAGTAATTTCTTTGTTTCCTGTCCATACTTGCCAGGGAAGCTTCAGGGAGCAGGGTGGCTTTGGGATGACCCACACAGATGTCTCCGAATGGGACAAAAGGAAGCTTCCTGCTTTTTAAAAAATTCTATCAGCTTTCTCATTCACAATACTACTCTGAGCATCTGTCACTTGTCCCACCTCTTCTCTGCCTGATGCCATGGAAACAAAGGTAAGTGAAGGCTACTGTCATTGTTAGAATGAAAAATGTCCCCCATGGGCTCCTGTATTTGAACACCAGGTCCCCTGAGGGTGGAACTGTTTGAGGATCTTATGGAATCTTTGGGAGGGAGGGCTTTGCTGGAGGAAGTCTGTCACTGGGGTGGGCTTTGAGGGTATATGGATTCATCTCACTTCCTGTTCTCTCTTTCCTTCCTGTACACTGATGGAAATGTGAGCATCCAGCTTCCTGCTCCTACAGCCGTGCCGTACCTTCCCTGCCATGATGGACTCTTCCTGCTCCTACAGCCGTGCCGTACCTTCACTGCCATGAAGGAGTCTTTCCTTCTCATGCCATAATCCAAAATAAACGGTCTTCCTTAAACTGCTTTTGGTCAGGGTGTCTTATCACAGCAACTGAAAAATTAATACAGAACCTGAGATCCCAGGGATCTCACATAAACTCTGACCATGGAATGGAAACTTAGGACACTACGCTCTCCCGTTGAAGGAAATAGAACCTAACAAAATGAAAATGGTCTCATTAAATTATCTGTAAGTGCATAAACTAGAAAAAAAAGGCATTAAAAACACGAGAGCACGGAGTTAGATTTTACCCCTTGTCTTAATGTGATTCTAATGTCTTTATGCATGACATTTTTGTTTCCTGATAATTTATTCTAATAACATTTAATATGTAAACAACTTAGCTCATTGCTTAAGGCAATAAATGCTCTAATTATTCTATACTGTGGAATTTATTACAAGGCAGAACTTACTGTGTGTCTTATCAAAGGACAGTTATCACTGGAAATAAAGTAAAGCTAATTAAGGCACTAACAATTCAACAAAGTTGCCTGTATCCATCTGTGACATGGACTAGATGTACTGTATAGCAGTGCCTGGTTGGTGCTTTTGCATCCCAGTGCTTCCCCGATACAGCAGCCAATGCCAGGACAGTCAAGACCTGCCTTAGAGTCTGGTGTTTCAACTCTAAAACACCCAAGCAGCTTCTTCCCATAGTTCTTTGCCTAGCTCCATTTTCTAAATTCCGCATCATTCTCCACACTATTAACATGTCACAGAGACCAGGGGAAATGCTATTACCTCTTATTTAGCTTACCTAATATGGATTTGTCTGTGTGTGCATATATTATCATGATATGCATTTCCAAAGAAGGAATAATAGAAGACATTTGTATCCATGTCCAACAACCCAGAGCTTTCACCACTTTGAATGAGAAAGGCAAGTTACAGTTTTGAATATTTAGATTTTAATAGAAGAAAATGGACTGGAGAGATAGCTCAGTGGTAAAGTGCTTGCCATGTGAGCTTGAGAACCTGAGTTCAAATCCCCAGATGTTGGGAGCTGTGAATCCTCCAGATACTGAATTTATGGTAAACAGCTTGTAATGTTTGCAGCTGCTCTGAGCACAATACCCTCAGGAGTTCCTGATGGCAGGAGAGTGGTTTCTGGTGGGTTTGGCTGGCTCATGGCTATCAATTAAGAATCCCTATATAAGCTGCCCCTGGACACAATAAAGGGGGCATTCCTGTTTCAAGGATGACCGTGTCTCTGTCTGTGTGTCTTTGTGTGTTTCAATCTCCAGCCCCTTGCCCGGTTCACGAACTGTATACACATAGAACACAGATGGGTGTGGTGCACTACACCCAGAACTCTGGCAGAGTTGGAGACAGAAACGGGAAAATACCTGGAAGTTGTGGACCAGATAGTCTAATGTCCACCATGGTGAATGACAAAGAGGGACAGCCTGTCTCAAACAAGGTGGAAGACCAAGGCCTGAGGTTGTTCTCTGATCTCCACACATGCAGCATGGCACATACACAACTGTTTAAGCAAATCAGTCTGCAGGAAACCATGTCGAGGAGACTGTACATGAGACCATGCAGCCTAGAGCAGGACCTGGAACCTGACCACACTGGGTTCTAGTCCCTGCTCTGACCACCTCTTTCTTCTATGTCTGTGTCACCCAGGGAGAGCTACACACTATGTGTCTGTTTCCTCATCTATAAGATGATGAAGACAGTTGGCTTTATTCAGACAAAATGAGTTGACACAAATAAAGTGCATTATTAAATATTCAATACTATTTGCTATTTCAATATAGACCATGTTGATAATTCTTCTTAGACAGTTATATAGAGTAAAATAATTTGAATTCATAATAGACCATCATCAGTAGACATTTGGTAATTTGATGGAGTGATTGCCCACCCATGCAGTTATGACGTTGTGTGGCTGTGATTTATCCTAGCTCAATAAGTATTACATGGGATGCAGTGTTAGTTTGCGCTGCAGACTTTGGTTGTTTGTATTTGTAATGGGTCTCTGACCTGAGGACCAAAATTTGATGTGTTAAACTTCAGTATAAAGCACACAAGTATGTATATTGACACGTGTAAAATAGACTTTCCTCCTGATAAAGTTACAAGGAAAGATTTTACTTGGAATAATTTTTAGTGTAAATTCTTTTTGTCTTTTTTCTTCTTGACTGGCCTAAAACTTGAGAGTTCTATGTTTCAGTTCCAATAAAACAGTCACCTCTTAAAACTGTTGATCAAGATGGTGGTAATATTTTGTTCTCTAATTTTGAGAAAAACTTAACTATTTGAAGTAACACTTCATTTTCTAGAAAACTGTTTGACATATTTTATTATGGTTCCTTATTTATTAATAGGTATGTAGGGGGTCACACATGTGACTTGGCATACATGTGGAGGTCAGAGAACAGAGAACTTTCGGGAGTCAGTTCTTTATTTCTACCATGTGTGCCTTAGGGATTGATCACAGCAGCCTTGGTGTCAAGCACCTTTGCCTGCTGAGCCATCATACAAGTTTGGTATTTTATACAATTAAAAAAATAAATGAAAATATTACAAAAGAGTTGATTTTAGTCCTGATTACAGAATTTAACTTAAATGGTACAGAAGTTTGAGCTTTAAAGTAACAATTTTAATTTCATATGCAGTGTTGATGGTGAATATAGATAATACCAATAACATAAAATAGCATTTGATCCCTCTTTTAAGTACAAGCTGTCTTACCCATACTGTTCCAGAAGTCTGCTGCCAGTGTCTCTTCTTTGCCTAATCCCAGAAAACTACTGAACTTTTTACTAAGACTGCCTCACCTCAGATTTAAGATGGTTCATTCATAATTCAGATTGTCCTTTGATTTTGTCTTCTGTTAACTTTAGGAAAGAAATCAGCAACTTAACAAAACCAACAATAACTACATAGCTGGCATCATCTGAGTGATTCCAGGCTCTGACATCCTCCTTGATCAGAGTAATAGAAACCCAGGTGTGAAAGCTCCGTCTGTACTGTAGATGGGCCGAGATGAGTCACTGAGTTCACACACAAGTGTCAAATCCATGTCGCAAGTCTGTGCAAGCTGTCTTCAGCTCCTGTCTTCAGCCTTTAAACTTGATTTATATCATAAATTATGTATGTGTTATATGCATGGTATAGGATTAACACTTTAATTAATGACTATTCAAAGAGTATTCAAAAATTTCTTCCTTGAGGAAGTATAGCCACAAATGATGTTGCCAAGAACTCATGACAGAATTTTGCATACTTTGGTTCTTGTGTCAGTCTTCAAAACAGAAGATTCTCAGATATTGTCAACAGAGAGCATGTAATACAGAGAACAGATGAGAAATCCTGGAAGGCTGGAGAAAAGATGGTTGCACAGTGAAGTCACTGTCTTATGAGCTGGGGAGTGGTGAGAAGGATACTATTTAAACTAGAGTCCACATTCACTGTAGATAGGGAGCAATCACAATGTCACAGTTAGATAGGAGGAATGTTCTCATAGTGTGATATGATCAACACAATCATATTGATATTTCAAACAGGAAGAGATTCTGGATAATACTCTTGATGCAAAGAAATTATTAATATGTGATATACTAGATAATTCCCCCCCCAAGGTGTACAATTATTAGAAGTCAACGAAAAGCAAAGATAATGAGAAGAAAAACAGAACAATGGAGATTTTGTTCTCTCTCCTATTTGTGACATTATACTTGTTGGCTAGCCCTCTCCCCTTTACTTCTATAGCCATTGATAAGCAACCTTCCACTTTTGATTTTCATGCCATCGGCTTCTTTAGATTCCCACAAAAGAATGATGACACCATGTGCTGTCAATCTTTCTGTGCCAGGTTCATCTCACTTATACTTTCTAAAAGCACTTTTTTTTGGCACAGAGAAGAAGACTCCAGCAGTTAGCTTGAGAAAGAGTGACCGAAGAAGTACGAGTACAAACAGGTTGGATGTTGTTCTAGAATTCAGGACAAGGCATGTGAAGGGGGTAGGAGTAACTAAGAGTATCCAATATCTCAGGAAGATCAAACAAGAGATTGCAAAACTGGGCTTCACACATGTATACCTTGTGATTGTAGTGTT
The DNA here is from genome assembly GCF_000317375.1 of Microtus ochrogaster. Classification (NCBI taxonomy): domain Eukaryota; kingdom Metazoa; phylum Chordata; class Mammalia; order Rodentia; family Cricetidae; genus Microtus; species Microtus ochrogaster. The sequence goes on along the minus strand of NC_022012.1, from coordinate 54,127,397 downwards.
TGGAGTGGTGGGGCTGAGTCCCCACACCCTGGCTGCCTGCTAGCTTATGCCTCGAAATAATTACATGGACACTGTATTCTTTTAAACACTGCTTGGCCCACTAGCTCTAGCCCTTACAGGCTAATTCTCATATCCCGATCAACCCATCTCTAATAATCTGTGTAGCATCAGTCTTACAGGGAAAGATTCTAGCCTACGTCCATCCTGGGTTGGAGTTCATTGTGTCTGCCCAGGAGAGGGGAGCATGGTGTCTACTCCAGAGAGCAGAGCTGTCGAGTCTGAGCTCACTTCCTCTTCCTCCCAGCATTCTGTTCTGTTCACTCTACCCACCTATGTTTTAACCTATGAGAGCCAAGCAGTTTCTTTATTATAATTAACCAATGACCTTCCTCCATCGTTTCCCCTTTTTCTGTTTAAACAAAAAAGGAAGGCTTTAACTCAACATAGCAAAATTACATATAACAAAACAGTTATCAAGTAAAAATTACAATAATCTTTATCATAACTAAGGAAAACTATAACTAACTATTCTTTAACTCCATCAAAGACTCCAGAAAGATACAATATTGCCTAAGCAAACAAGAAATAAGCAACTTTCAAACTCTAGAAATGACAGAGACATCTCGCTGCCTGGACAGTCACCCAAAGTTCCTCTGTACCGTTGGAGCATCCATCTTCGGCCTACAGGCCCATAGTTTCTAGCAGACATTTCCATGAAGCAGGAAATGTCAAAGGCAGTCACTATCTGCTTGTCCTGAAGAATGTCTTGCAGACTCTTTCATGAATCAGGAACCCCGAAAGATCTTCTCACCTTTAGGCAAGTTCAGTAGTCCTCTCTCTGCGGGTTCTCTGTGTCCAGTTTATGCAATAGTCCAGGCAAGAACAGTTTCTTGCCCAAATGGCTATCAAACTCCATAAGGATCCTCTTCGATGCCCATCTTCTTCTTGAAGTAGATTGGTGCTGCCAGAAGCAGACATGTCTCATTGTCATGAAAAACCCTAAGTTATTAAAACATTAAATAGCATATTCCATACTCTTTGAAAGATATGGATGCCGATCTAACTGAAATATATCTCTATATATCTAGAAAATCTAACTAACATGACTACAAGCTTAACTATTATGATTATCTATTAACAACCTATATACATTACATTTTAAGTGAACTACACAATCACAATACCTTAATAAAGATCAGAAATACATATAACAAAATTGACCTTAAATCTCTATCAATAAAGCAAAATCTATACTAATGCAAATTATTCATACCTATATCATGTGATCACTGATATTATGTTACTATAATTGAGTAATTTCAGTAGTGGCATTGAATTTGAAGCAAAGAGCAAAATATTTAGGAAGAAATAAGAGGGCATGAGGATAGGAACCAGACATAGCTTTACAGGGTTTTTGACTATGAAGCAAAAGTCTAAAGAGAGGACTAGCGAAGTTTTGTTAAAATGGAAGAAGTTTTCAGGCATTTGATTGGAACAGAAGGATGTAGTTGAGAGGAAGCCGAAGGCTGCAGGAAAAGAGAAGAGATCATCATGATAAGGTAAGGGCCTTGAGTAACAGAGAGCAGACACAGAACAGGAGAAACCAGTCTTGAGTATCTGTTTCTTCCTGCTGGGTAGATGGCCCAGTTGTAGATAAGACAGTCTCTAAGAGCAATGGAATGTGAGAAAGATCTTCCTACAAAGACAGCTTCTAATATCTCTGTGAAGCAGAAGGAAGTGGTGACTCAGGTTAGGCTTAGCCACTGAAGGAAGATAATTGCTAATGGTATCTCGGTGCCTTGGGGCCTCAGCTGGAATCAGAGACAGTGAACATACCATGTGGGTTTCTTCCCAAGTCTTTAAAAGTCATCATAGGAGCACACAAGGCTTACATGATAAGTATAGGGAAGGCTCCAATCAACAGAGCTGGGAATCAATTCTAATAGGACTTATTTTGAAATAGAATTAGGCTTGGTTACAAAGTACTTGGCCAAGGAGACACCCAAGGGCTCAGTGGGTACTAGGGGTAGATGGTGGCTTGTGAAAAGGCAGATGTGGCCACAGTTTGGGAAACCCACGCAAGTGCAAAGCAAAGTTCAAGTGAGTTAGAAACAATGGAGTAAGATTTTTTTGGAAGAATAAGGCTGTAGCTGGAGTAGGATAATGAATTGATGCCACTCTGGAATACTGAAGATGATGGTGGCTCAGGGGATGGAGTATCGGAAGAGAATGCCAGGTAGAGATGCTGGAGAGGGGCAGCTTAGAGTAGGGATATGTCTATGGAATATTTAGATCTATCATCAAAATAAACTCAATCTACTTTAAAAGTGGATTTTCATTTATCTAGGGCAATGTGGGATTACTTGGATCACAATGTCTCTTGGTCGTTTGACCTGTTAGGTATCTGTTAATCAGCAACATTGCCACGTGGAAATTTTCTAGTTGCTCAGAGTTTTGGCAGTCTAACTGGCAAAGCACACAAACCAAAGGATGCATCCTAGTCCAAACAAGATAAATCAATGGCATAGACTATTTTCCAGCCACAGAACCAGGAAGGTTAGAACTTTTTTAAATAAAAAAAAAATAAAATTCAATAAAACGTGAATAAATTATATTTGGCTGCTTCCCCCTCCCTTTAAAACAATTCTGGTTTCTGGCAAGACAACTCCAAAAGATGTTCATACTTAGAAACACACGCAGCATCACTCAGTGACGTGCTAAACACATGTCAAAAGCAGAGATGAGGGTTTTGGCTAAGGATAGAGAACAACAGATGGATGAGCCTAATGAGAGGAGAGAAGGGGACACTTACTGGATGAGACAGACTGCTGGTCTCTGCATCAGTACCACCAAAGTGGGATGCGCCCTTCTCCTCCTGACTTTCCTGTAACTGCTGCTGGGCCCTTGATCTTGTTGTCCACTGGATTTAGACACTGGATTTAGTGATTTCCTCTTAGGTCTCTAACATTCTCATAGGTTCTGTGCACATCTCAAAAGTCACCAAGACTTGTTAATAAATTCCTCTGACTTAACTTCAATATCCCCAAAAAGGATGATTTGCCAGGCTCATGGCATCTGCTGCTGACAGGTACAAAGGGAAGGGGCCACAGAGCTATTCCACCTTCAAGGCCTTGCCTGATAGTGTTTCCTTGACACTACTGTGTTTGCTCTGAGAGTGTCTTTACTGATTGGGCTTGAAGCCTATGCTCATTAGACTCTGGCCAACCCTAAAACAAATTGATGTGAAATGCAGCAGATATTCATGCAATTCCAAACAGCAGATGAGAAGCACACTGCTTTGTTTTATAGATCAAAAGCAGGAACAGTAATGTTTCTGTGGCCCCCAAAATATCACACACACACACACACACACACACACACACACACACACAAACACCTATTTAAAATTAGTGTTTTAGCTGGGTGTGGCAGTGCACTTCTGTAGTCCCAGGTCTTGGGAGGCAGAAACAAAAGGATCATTAAGTATGAGACAAGTCAGAGCTAGTGAGTTATAGGCCAACTTGAGCTTCATAGTGAGACATTGCCTCAAAAAAAATTTGATGGCTAGATGTTGCTCTGTGGTAGGGTGTCTGCATAGTATATAAAAGGTCTTGCAAGATGAGTAGAATGATGGATCAGTGGTTAAGAGTACTGACTGCTCTTCCAGAAGACCTGAGATTGATCCCTAGCATCCACATGGTGGCTTACAATTATCCGCAAGCCCAGTCCTAGGGAATATGACATCCTCTCCTGGCCTCTGAGGGTACTGCATGCATGTGTACCATGGTACACTTATAAACATGCAGGCAAAATCTCTCTCTCTCTCTCTCTCTCTCTCTCTCTCTCTCTCTCTCTCTCTCTCTCTCACACACACACACACACACACACACACACACACACACGGAAACCATGTTTATACACACACTAAGTCTTGGCTTTGATCCTGGACATTTCAGAAAATAAAAATGGGTGCCTTTAATTTTGTTACACAGCCAAGCAAGAGCACCCAACCTTTAATAAGCAAGGACTTTATAGCATATATTCATGGCTGTGTAATTAGGATATGCTAATTGGTGAAATGTGCATACACAACCCCCAAGTTTGGCATGAGGCACTAAGACGGAAGTTCATGTCTTGCTCATCGAAGGTCCAAAGTGAATCTTCTTTTTTGGTAGTTCACTCTCATTTCTCGGCAGCAGTCCACCCAGGTTCACTCTGCTTGTCACTCTGCCATCTTTAACACGTGGCTTCAAAGGACAGCTTCAAGCCAGTGAAACGAAGTGAATATAAAGGGTTGATTGAACATTCAATAATTTTTCAGGCCTGGAAATGACAAATATCACTTCCATGGCAGTGGTCGTAAGACAAATAGAGTTCTCATTGTGTGTCCACAGGAGGGTAGTCACCGGGAAAGTACAGGCATCAAGGAACAACTCTTCTCTACCTAGCATGATGATGAACGTACACAAGAGAAATTGACAGAGGGAGAATAGCGTAGACCTGCTGATGAACTAGGAAGCCAGAGGGTTACATATCAGGAAATATCTATACAAGAATTTCTAGCAAAGTCACTTAACTTTCTAAAATATACTAAAAGGAACACACTATTCAATAATATGAAGCTGGCAAATTGACAAGTTGAAATGTGGGCAGTAACAGTGGGAAGGAGCTAGGCAAGACGCCCAGACTAGGAAGGCACAGCTCCAAGAATGCCCAAACAGGACCCACATGAGAAAAATCAGATAAGCAGATTAAAATCAAGAAGCCACTGAGTCCTTGAAACAAAGGAAAATCAGTCATAAAAACTGAGAACTGGCTACCTAGAGCCTCTGAGTTCATTCTTTCATTTTTTCACTTTGCTGTAATAGTATCTACTTCACAATAATTGACCAGAAAATTGAGTGAAATGATGTGTATGAAGACTGGTAGGGAGACGGAACGAGAAAGAGACGGATTTTCATCTAGTTCTGCTTTTTCAAGCTTCGGGTTAAGGAAGGAGGGCTGTTGTGAGGAAGGAGCAGATTTCAAATCTGGTTCGTGACAGAAAATATTCTCAATCCTGAACCGGAAAAGAGGAATGTTGGCAAGAACTACTTTACATAAACTACATTTTGGACAGGGAAAACTTCCAGATTCATGGGATTTATAAAAGTCCATCACTTTCTTCTTCCATCCTCCATCCTTTTCACTGTCTTTTTTTCTTCCCTGCCTTGTTCCTTCTTTTCCAATCCCCCTTTCTTTTCTCCCTTCCTTTTACCCTCTTCCCTTGACTCTTCTTCTTTTTAAATTTTCCCAACTGTTGTTTATTTTCAAGTTCTAAGATGGTAGGAGGGTATTCTTTCATGTATAAGAATTCTAGATGAGGGGAAGTGTTTTGTTGGTTAATGTTGTCAACTTGGCAGAACTTAAAAATCACCGAGTAGACAAGCCTCTGGGCACATCGGTGAGGGAGTATCTAGCCTCGCTTCAATGAAGTGGGAGGACTCACGCTAAATGGGAGTGACACCATCAAATAGGCTGGAGTTCTGGACTGCATAGGAGGGAGAAAGTGAACTGGATGCAAGCATTCATCTCTCTCTGCTTTCAGACGGTGGATTCAGTGTGAACAGTGGCCTCAGGTTCCTGTCACAAAGATTTACACATCACAATAGATTGTACCCTTAAATTTCTAGCAAAAGTCCCTCTTCCTCCTTTAAGTTTTATGAGGTCTATTCTACCATCAGTTCAAAAGCTAAGTCAGAGAGGGTTGAACCCATACAGGATGTATTGTCCACCCTTATGTCCTTTGAACTTTTAGCTTAAAAATATGCTAGTATATACTCTTAAAATGGTAAATACCTTCCTAAACTTACATTTAATTTTTATGATATCCACCCAAGGAAATGTTCATAAAAAATATCTAACAAGTAAAGACTTTGGTCCAAGCTTTATTTGTAATAGTAAAAATAATTTAAAAATAGATTTACTGCTCAAAGTTTAATGCATGAAAAATTTATCCATTAAAAATTCAACTGTTATATAAATACAACGAGGTATAATTATTAAAAACTATGGAGTGTTTTAGCAAAGTAGAGTTTATTATGCTCAAGTATCAGTTTTCCAAGTGATAGGAACCTTTGTCCAAGCTACAGGGAAGAAAAGTCTAAAAGAAGCCGGTGCACAACAGGACTGGATACTGTCACGTATGGCGACTCCGGTGACATTTATGATTTTTGAGTATTTCCATACCATTTGTTATTCACCTGTCTTTTATATTGGACATTATAAAGTCACCTTTAGTTTTGTGGAGAGTTGTTCATTTTAACTCGACCCCTCTTTGTTTTATGCCGCCACATAGAAATGTGATACAAATGGCAAGACAAATCGCTTGTGCCTTAGAATGTAAAGTATGCTTTGTGGAAGGGAATGGAAAAGCTTATATAGGTATGTGGGTGCTCTACACAACAGACGCATGAACACATACACATACATACATACAAAAATATGAGTTTTAGCATTAGCAATCTCATTCGTAAGTCATAATCCAGAGGATTTGATGGGGAATAGTGTCATTACATGGTTGGAACAAATTTCCAGTCCCTGCAGCACAGGTCATCTGGCCTGAATTATAGCATTTACCTGCATCATAAAGACTCTGATGGAGTCAGTCGGAGTGGTACTGAACTCTCCATTGCAGTGACTTTGGCCACTGATTCCTGGGAAAGCTTTTTGATGATGGGGACTCTGGGTGATTAAATGCTTGCCTAATTATAACTAACAAACATCACAAACACCATTATGGCTGGGTGTTCTTGACTCCATTGTAACGCTCAGTGGGAGATGGATGAGATTGAAATAGCCCTGCTCAAAGTTCCACTTAATTAGAGTAATGTTGATGTGGGCAAGTGTTCTCAAAAGTTGAACAGAAGACATTAAAGCATTGAGTAATCACTGATAGTTGAAAAGAGATCCATAGATTATCCAGTAAATAAATCTTTACTATTGGCCTTAAAGGAAAAAAGGACTGTTGAAGGCGATTTAGAAGAATAGTATGGAGCCACCAGATGCTACGAAAAGGATAGAGGAAGATGGACAAAGAAGAACCAAAAACCATTCTCTTATTTGGCCAAGATTCTAAAAAAGCATAAAATGGTGATTTGGTCAGTGAGAAACAGAACCAAGAGGATATATATATATATATATATATATATATATATATATATATACACACACACACATATATTAATAAATTCTGGTGTGTGTGTATGTCCATCCATCTGTCTGTCTGTGTGTATGATCTTAAACAACTAAGTTACATCCAAGACCCTGAGGATCCAGTAGTTACTTGGTCCTTGGGTCTGGACACCTCAACAGTCAGAGTAGTCCCATAATAACTGCCTCTCACTGGGGCTGGATAACCTATAGTGACTCATTCCACAAGCTGGGATGCCTTAGTGGTCCCAATCTGGGTCAGGAAGCCCAGATAGTTCCTGGAGAGTCGATGGTCTCCAGACTACAGTGAGAGCTTGGAAAGAGGTTCTGCTAGCATCAAAGGGATCAGCATCATTATAAACAGAATAAACTAACTTGGGGGCCAGAGGGAGGCTGGTAAAGGTGAGTTCATCATCCTTTTGAAATACTGTTTCTTGTCTGGGCTGCTCCCAGAAGGCGCCACCCACAATCCGGTCGGTGAGCCTTCCTACAGTAATCAAGGCAATCCCACAACTCTTCAGGTTCAGCTCCCTATTCAGGTGATTCTTATTCGTGACAAGTTGGCATGGAAACCAACCATAATAAATGGATACAGAGTATCCTGTTTTAACATTTGAAGGCTTATTTGGAATCATTAAGAAACAAAGCCCCTATGACCATCTAGTAGAGCATAAACGTGCGTTCAGTATTAAAATAGGACAGTGAGCCAGAAAGTTGACAGTAAAATGACAGATTTTAAGTTTGTAAGGAAAATATACCACAACGGACAGGAAAAAATGACTTGAGTATGTGTTGGATTTTTTTTGTCCATGCAAAGAAGGTCCACTGTTGTCCAAGAGGCATCTCAGTCTGTTTAAAACAGGCATTCCTAAGAGCCTCGCTTCAGCTGAGCTCTCTGACATCCATCATCCAGATTTGTTTCCACACAAAGTTGTATTTCTTTTTTTTTGCAGAGGTTTCACAGTGAACTTGAAAATACTAATTTGTTATCATCACACTATAGACAGTTACATATATACAGGCATTTTATGTGTATATTTAAAGGGCCTGGATCAAAGGTCGTCTGTTCAGAACTTCTAATCAGTGTTTTGCAATTTTAATGTGAGCAAGAATCCTGTGTGTGTGTGTGTGTGTGTGTGTGTGTTTAAATACAGATTCAGGAATAAGCAGAGCTAACTTATCTTTCATGGAGGCATGGTTTTTTTTAGGGCTAGTGACTAGGAGCAGAATCAGGGAACTTACTAGAAGTTGTCAAATGTAATGTATCCATAAAATGTGTTGTATGTGACATCTCAGAGTTGTGTGTCTTCCTACATGGCTGTTATTCCACGTTTGTAATTTTTAACAAAAAGTAAAATGTCGGTTTATGTACAGGCTAGAGTTTCTATACATACATACACACATACATATATGTATATATACATACATATACATATGTACATGCGTGCATTCATACATACATGCTACCTTAAGGACTTGTCTCAATATCATAAAGTTGGAGCTTGTTGGCTGGATTGACCTTGTCTCAAATATCTGTGAGATGGATTCTGACTTTGCTTCTGATGGAGCCTACAGCTATTTTTATAGCAAGCATGGGCTCTGTTGGTGCCAATTACTCTTCTTAGAAGTTTACCTTCAAAAGGGATCCACAGTAGTGAACCCTGAATGTCTTGTCTTTGCAATGATGGAGCTGAGTGATAATTCTTAGAACTGGATAGTTACTGTGCAGGGGAGCTGACCTCTTAGGCTTATTTTTCCTTCTTATCCTTTCTAAAACCCTGCTGTGAAAGAGGACCTGTTCCTACCTCCTGTCTGACCAGAAGAATCAGACGTGGCTTTAGCAGAATGGAAGTATTTTCATACCAACTGCTGCCTTGCTTAACCCCCGTCCGTGGCTCCTGGAACTCTTTGGTAGGCTCAGTTACCCCAGGATTTGATCTTTTACAGGCCTGTGCTTATGTTCAGCCCAGAGGATGTGGTGTGGGTAATTCTTGTTGGCAGTACTCTCTGCAAGCTGTCGTGCATCTTGTTAGCTCATCTGCAGAACATCCTCAGAGGAGGAGAGCCACCAAAAGACTTGCTAGTGACAAAGGGGAGCTGCTCATAAGCAAAAGGGGAAAATTATCAGTCATACCGCTACTGCTGTGAGCTATACACAGTGGAAATCATGTTGGTGTCAGTTCTAGCTTGATAACTTCAATTTCTCAACAGACAAGAGAATCTTCAGCAATGAATAGGGAAGGTAAGAAGAAAAAGTGACCTTGGACTCATTAAAAAAAATAAAATAAAATCCCCTAGCCAGGCAGTGGTGGAACATACATTTAAACCCAGTACTTGGGAGACATGAGGCAGGCAGATCTCTGTGCATTCAAGGCCAGCCTGATCTACAAGAGCTAGTTCCAGGACATGTAGGACTGTTACTCAGAGAAACCCTGTCTCAAAAAGCCAAAAAAAAAACCAACAAAAAAAAAAAAAACCAACAAATCCCCTAATTATGATTTCTTTTACCTCCAGATGTTTGAACAGTTGCTAATTTCTTCTGGTCTCTATCATAGTTTGGCTCCAAATCCTAAAACAAAAATAGGAGATGCAATTTGAGGTTTTATGGCTTCAGATAAAAATCCCTCTGTACACAATGAGCACACACATGTTTGAGTAAACTATAACCAGGCTTCAGATGCCTGAGAAACAGCCTGGTCTGAACCGAGTCATGGGGAAAACTAGTCAGTTCTCAGTTGTCCAGCCAAGCCCACATTTTCCTGGTTGTTTGCTCTCTGCCAATACGGAAACATCAAAGAAACAGCAAGATACCAGAGGCCAACACTGCCTTGAAAGAAGGCACTGTCTTTGATTTGTTCTTTCATTTAAAAAATATTTGTGGGATGCCTACCATATGTCAGACAGTGTTCTAGACTCAGAGGTTACAAGTCAGCAAGAAAACAACAGCTAAAAAGGCAAGTGCTCGCATTCTGTGCGAGATGCTTTATATTCATAATGTGCCATTAATAGAATAAATATGCATTGTAGAAGAGGGAATACACTCAGAAAAACAATTCCTTCAAATTCTAATGGAGACCGCATGTCCCAAACTCTAAGCTGAATGAAAGAAACCTTAAGTATATCCTACTGTTGTTTTTACTTGATTTTGTGCTGTGCTTAAATGTGCCTAGTATACTATTTGCCACCCTGCCTGTCGTTGAGTTCACTTCAAAGGTCAACACATTCAGAATGTTTCGTAGCTGACACCATCATCCTGCTATACAACTCTCTATCATGGAAAGTTGACACTACTTATTAAACAATTCCTTGTTTACCCCTCTGCACGCTACCTGGTACCATTATTCTAGCTTCTGTCTACATGATTTTGACAACTTTAATGTCATACAGGCAGGACTTGTGTTTATTTTTGTGTGACTGACTTATCTCACTCAACATTATGTCCCTCCAGTTTCACCCATTTGCAGTGTATGTCAGTGAGTAGTATTGTGTTTTAAGCATACACTACATTTTGCTTCTCTGCCTCTGCATTGACAGTGGGCTACCTCCACATATTAGCTATTTTGAATAATACTTTTATGAACACATGTGCACAAATAAACCTTTGAGGCCCGATTTTTAGTTCTTTTTGTAAATACCCCAAACTGGCATTCCACGATCACATAGGCTAATAATATTTTGAAGTTATTTTGAAGACCCAGCACACCTCTTCCCAGTGGTTGTACTGTTTCAACCATGAGAACATCAGCATCCCAAGTTCTCCACATTCTCACTGTCACTTGTCATTTACTTGCTTCCTTTGATAGTGGTCGTCTTAATAAGTGTGCAGAGGTGTCTTGCTGTGGTGTGAACTGAGATTCTCCTAACAGGTCACATCCCTATCCAAGAGCCTACAGACTTGACCTTTGATATTGGTAGGTCATGGGGTCCAAATTATCTTGAGTTATTTTGTTTTCTTTCCATAATCATGTACTATCAACCTTTGTATCTTACTGACCTAACACTTGGTGTGGGACAATTGTATTCTGTCAATTATATTTTAAATAGATGCTGATTGGTCAGTAGCCAGGCAAGAAGTACAGGTGGAATAACCAGACAGGAAGTAGAGGCTGGTCAAGGAGAACAGGAGTATTCTGGGAAGAAGGAAGCTCTTTCTGTAGTCGTGACCAGCCATAGAAAGAAGCAAGATGTGACTGCCTCACTGAAAAAAAGGCCAAGCCACATGGCTAACACAGACAAGAATAATGGGCTAATATAAGTTATAAGAGTTAAGAAGACGCCTGAGCTAATGGGCCAATCAGTTTATAGTTAATGTACACCCCTGTGTGATTTCTTTGGGACTTAATGACTGTGGGAACCGGGCAGGACAGAAAACCTCGGCCAACAAACACTGTTTCTTTTGTGACTATTGCCTAAGACTTTGGAATGTATTTTGACAGACCTTTGGGCTGGAATCCTCATCCTAATCTTGCTCTTTGTCAAACTCATGTCCTCTTTTTTAATTTTAATTATGGTTTTGTACACACATACAATTGCCCAGTCTGTATGTTACTTATATGTATATGTAAACTGTCCAGTAGTTATTTTCTTAATACCATTACTTTTATTTACCTATAGGAAATGACTCAATTACACAGTATGAACTATCTGATGACTATCATTGGATTCCTATTTATACAACCATAAGGTTATGATAATATCCTAAAATATAGAATATTGGAAGTCCACATTTCTTTTTCTTAGAGACAAATATCCATTATAAAAATATTTATTATATAATTATGCACATGTTCAATGAATTTCCAGAGCTTTGAAAATACTTAAAATAAAATAAACTCAGTGTGTTACACTATCTATATCTAAAAGGCTCAATGCATAACTGTGGCTAGTGGCTACCATATGTATAGAATGTGTCTACAGTCACAGAAAATTATAGTTGGCAGTAGCGTGTTGTACAATATTAGTTGATGACGATGAATATTAGTGGATGATGTAGAATATTTGTTGATAATGATCATTATTAGCTGATGATAAACACTTGTTTATGCTGTGGAATATTTGTTTAATGATGCAAAGAAATGTTGCATTCTTTTATGTTGTATTTGTTTAACTCTGAAGCCGGGTTTCTCTGCCTGTCTAAAACACCTGATCGGTCTAATAAAGAGTTGAATGGCCAGCAGCAAGGCAGGAGAAAAGATAGGTGGGGCTGGCATGCAGAGAGAATAAATATGAGAAATCTGGGGAGAAAAGATCAAGGAGCAAGAAAAGGAGAGGGCACATAAGGGGCCAGCCATTCCACTACACAGTAAGCCATGGGGCAAGAAGTAAAGAAAGGTATAGACAACAGGGAAAGATTCAAACCCGGAGACAAAAGATAAGTTAAGGACAACTGTACTAGAAGGAAACAAGCCAAGCTAAAGTCGGCATTTTTAAGAAAGAATAATGTTCCATGTATTTATTTAGTAGTTGCATGGTGGGCCCCCAAAAGAACAGAGAGTAAAGAGTAAAAACAACCAACAACAGCAGTGCCTTAAGAAGGTGTACCTTCTTATGTTTTGTTCATTTTGCTATTGTTATTGTTTGTGACAGTATCTCTATGTGGCCCTTACTGTCCTGGAACTTGCTATGAAGTCCAGTCAGGCTTCAAATTCACAGATATCCTCCTCATCGCTGGGCCCAGTCCATATGTTTCTGTGGATGGAAATAGGCCCTCAAACAATATTTGATAAACTAACTGAAATTTACAACATTCACATCTAACTTCCTAAACTATAAAGAAGGCATAGTTGTGATAGGCTTAGAATTTCTAAGGTAAATATGTTGTCAAACTAACAGTGTGATGTCTTGTTCCCCCTTCATCACTTTAAGTCCTAATCATGTTGCCTCAGAAATTAATATTAGTCTTATTTAAAGTCTTCTTCCCCCCTACACCTTTCTTCTTGACTTTTTAAACAACTATCCAGGTTAGTGCTATAGCTGGATCCACTTTGAAGAGAAGATATTGAACCATTTTTTTAAAAAATTGCTTTTATTGAGCTATATATTTTTCTCCATTTCCCTCCCTTCCTCTTCCCTTCCCTTCTCCCCTTCCCATGGTTCCCATGTTCCCACTTTAGTCAGAAGATCTTAAGACATTGAAGCTTAAAGGAGGTAAATGAATGTTGAGAGACACACGATGGACTGTTGTTGGGCTAAAATTCGAGCTCCAGTTAACTCCAGAACTTGAGTTCTCAACTACCGAATTGCGTTGTCTGAGTGCTCTTTACATTTCAGAGATATTGGCAGGAAAAAACTGAATAATTATCACTTTAATTCATATCAAATAATAATTACCCATTTTATCCTAATTTCATCAGAACCAGAATACAATGTTGTCAAAGAGAGGTGTTGGGAATATGTCTCTCACTTGTTTTCTTATATAGGAAAAGTTATTCTGAACTTTAATTTTCCTGTGTTTAAACAAAATGCATTGTTGGAAACTCATATAAAATATACTAGCAACGTTTTTTTTTAATTCAACTATCTCTCCTCTCCAGTGAGGTTGTATATTGAGAGTTTATAGCAAAAAGAAAGGCAAGTCATGCAGAAATTGTTGATTTTGATCTTGTTATTTCTTCAAAGTCAAGTTCCCACTTAATTGCTCCGAAATCTAGATAAGTACCCTGTTATCAAAAAGAAGACTCTAGGTGTTTTTTCAATTTGATGGTAATAGGCAAGGATATCAGTAGAGGGCTTCTAACCCAACCAATGTTTTTTGTGTTTCTCCCTTTGGAAGGCTTTCTATAACCCCATCACTTGGATGAAGCTGTCATTGTCAACCAGAGAACAGTGGTATTGCCAAGGGTGAATGAACTATTGGGAGTGTAGCCTGTCTGCTTTGTTTACCAATTGAATTGTCCTGAACACTCCTTTCTGTTCCAAGAACACTAAAGAGAAATTCTGGTGCCCCTTGGTGCATCTCTCTTGTCTGAGCCAAAATCTAGCAAAACTCAACCTATGAAAGATCATGAAGGACTTATTAATTACAGTTTTTAGTGATCACCCAGCTACTGACTGTGGGTATAATTACAGTGGAGACCAGTATTTATATATATACCACTGGGCTTACTAGAATAACTGCCATTTGGTGCTTCACTGTCAATGCCTTTATAGTTACACTGCAATTTTTAGAAGAAAGTAATCTTATCAATTACCATTTCTAGAGATGAAAAAGCAGGCCCAAAGTATTTAAACTTATCCAAGGTCAATCTGAAATCTACAAGATAATGGTAGTCTTTGAATATTTCACCAAACAGTGCTGGCAAGATAGTTCAGAGGTAAAAACAGTTGACACCAAGAGTGATGGCCTACGATGGATCCACAGAATCCAAACAGTAGAAGGAAACAACTTCCATGCATTGTCTTCTGACCTCTGTACATACACAGTGGCATGTACTTCTACAAATAAACACTCACATACACAATAAAAACTGGAACAAAAAGAACCCTCAACTTTCTAAAAATAGCTAAAAAAAATAAAAAACCTTAGTTGCAATCTCCACACTAATTTTAAGACTGGAGAATCCTCACAAAACTAAAAATGAACCTATCATATGATCAGGCTATACCACTCTTTGCCATATGCCCAAAGAACTTAGTATTCTAGTTCACAGTTACCTGCTCAACTATAGTTTTTAGGAAAATAGTAATTATTTCACATAATGAGTGATCATCTTTATAAGGAAGTTAAACATTGTGTGCAAGGACTTTTGTTTATTAGTTTGTGGAGAACATTGCCCCAAAGGTGGCAGAAAAGCAATTTCTTTGTGAGAATATTACTTTGTACAGTGATTAGCCTGCTGAAATGGACCAAGGCATTCATTTTTTTCTGTGGGATTGATGTTAAATTCTGACACAAAAGCCTCCTCTTGAGTAGAACCTTGTTATCATAGATCTAATTTTCTTTCTAGTTTTTAAGGAAGGTGGCATTTGTTAAAATATCCTTGAATCTTTTACTTTTGCTGTTCTATACATTATTTCTGTACCTTTTTGTTATAGGAGGCTGCTTGTTTGTTCCTGGATTCCCAGACTCCTGAAATAACCACAAGGAAACTGTATTAATTAAATCACTGTTTGGCCCATTAGCTCTAACTTCTTATTGGCTAACTCTTAATTTAATTTTCTTAATCTTAATTTAACTCATTTCCATTAATCTGTGCATCACCACAAGGTTGTAGCCTAGCGGCAAATTTTCAGCATGTCTGTCTCTGGTGGCAACTCCATGGCTTCTCCTTGACTCTGCCTCCTTTCTCCCAGCACTCAGTTTAGTTTTCCATGCCTAGCTCAACTCTACCCTATCAGGCCAAGCCAGTTTCTTATTTAGCCAATGGTATTCACCACATGCCGAGGGGAATCCCACATCACCTCTCCTTTTCTGTTTAAATAAAAAGGAAGGTTTAAACTTTAACACAGAAAAATTACATACAATGAAACAGGTTTCAAGCAAGAATTACAATTACAATATTTTTTTTTATCTACTTTCTATCTATTCTTCAATTCCATCAAAGACTACAGAAGGATATAATATTGCCTAAGAAAATAGCAAGTGCATTATAAGAAACTTCCAAAACCTCCAGAAATGACAGAGACATCTCACTGCTTGGACAGTCACCAAAGTTCTTTTTTACTGTTGGAGCATTGATCTTCAGCCTACAGGCCCACAGTATCCATTAGACTTTTACATGAAGCAGGAAATTTCAAAGACAGTTCCATCAGTATTGGCAGTTTGTCAGTCACTTCTGTGTCCTGCAGAATGTCTGGTAGGCTCTTTCATGAAACAAGAGCCCAGAAGGACCATCTCACTTTTAGGCAAGATGATTTCTCTGTGGGTCCTGCATGCCCAGTTCATACAACATAGCATCAAGCAGTCCAGGCAAGAGCTGTTTCTTGCCCAAATGGCTAGCAAACTCCATAAGGAGCCTCTTCAATGCCCAGGAGCAAATGTGTCTCACTGTCATGAAAAGTTCTAAGTTCTTTTAAATGCCATATTCTGAAAGCCTCTGAAAGATTTGAAGAATACCTATCTAACTGAAATATATCTCTATATATCTATAAAACCTAACTAACATGACTATAAACTTGACTATTATAGATGACTCCCTATTAACCTATACTTCTTAATTATGCATTATATTTTAAATGAGCTGCACAAACATAATAAAGTAATCAAGAGCAGAAATACATATACATAGTATAACAAAATTGACCTTAAATTTCTATCAATAAAGCAAGATCCATAATCAATGTAAATCTCTATAGAATATCTCCTTTTAATTGTAAAGAAACATTTATAAACAATATTTGAGAATTTGGGCATAATTCTCTCCAAACTACTCCTTGCTGTTTATTGGGCAAAGTAATTTTTAGGGTGTTCACAGAGACCTTTCAGGGGGTCTTGGTCCATCAAAGCACATTAGTCTGGAAGAAATCCATAGGTTCTCCTCTTCTGTGGAAACTAAAGAAGAACTGCTTTTCCAAAGCAAAATATCCTTAGACCCAAATTCTGAAGACAAGATATCTTTATGTTGGTTTATCTTATCAGTCCATACAATGAAATATCTCTTGTTATGTAGCTCCTTCACAGTCAAAAAAATTAAAGAAAACACAATACTATACACCATCCAGACTCTATGTAAATTTTCCATCTTTATGTGGCTTACTTTTCTTATTCCTTTTAATCAATGTCTGTCTCTACTTTATTTCTTTAAAGACCTTACCTTTAAAAAATCATTTACTTCTTTTTATAATTGTCTATATTCTTTTTCATCTCTCTCCCAAGCCTATGTACATTTATCTAACACTGTGACCCATTTAGAGGTCTTTTCCATCTGAATTTGTCTTAATTGTATATCTGTAATCCTTTTCTGACTAGAACAGCTTCTTAAAATACAAAGCACTTCTTAAAAACCTAGGAGGCAGCATTGCTAGGGCAAATACTGCCTGCCTGTTTGCTCTGCTCAGTTTGACATGGTGGAGTCATGTTCATTGCCTCTGAGAGCCATGTACATTGCCCCATTTTTAGGCACACAGTAGGTCTAAGCTGCCATTAAGCAAGTTGTAGCAGTCTGCTCAAGAATCTATTTAAATGCTCCATAGTTGGACCCCCTGAAAAAGTCAGAGTCATGTGTGCTGGTCAACCAGGAAGCCACTACTTTTAAAACCATGCCCCCCTTTTTCCTGCTACCACTGAATCAGTAAGACCTCTCTTAAAGGAGCTGCAGCATGACTCCAGCAAGCAGAGCCTATCTGGGAAAAAATGCTGCTAAACTTTGTTTGTTAGTGTCTAGAATTCTTTTCCAAGCCCCCTCAGGTTTTATGTGGATTTAGCTGGCACAATTTGGAGTGCCAATTTTGTAGTAGAGAAGCTGTTTATTTGTTCCTGGCTGCCCAGACTCCTGAAGTAGTCACACAAAAACTGTATTAATTAAATCACTGCTTGACCCATTAGCTCTAGTTTATTATTGGCTAACTATTACATATTAATTTAACTTATTTCCTTTAATCTGTACATCCCCACAAGGTCATGGCTTACCAGCAAAGTTTCAACACATCTGTCTCCTGCAGTAGCTTCATGGCTTCTCCTTGACTCTGCCTCCTTTCTCTCAGCATTCAGTTTAGTTTTCCCTGCCTAGCTCTACTCTACCCTTTCAGGCCAAGCCAGTTTCTTTATTAACTAATGGTATTCACTTCATACAGAGGGGACTCCTACATCACCTTTTGTTTGTTTTTTAAAATGAATGTACAGAACGAGTTTTATCTTATTTTTCCTGAGATAAAATATATAGAAGCATATACAGAAGCTATTCATCTCTGACATTCTTCAATTCTAACTGCACATACTCCAAATGAGCTGTTTCAGTCTTTACTGTTACTTGCAGTTGAGAAAACCCAGTAATGGCGTTTTAAAAGATTAGGGAGATTTATTGACATAAAAACAAAAATATTTAGATGGGCAGTGAATTTTAGATTCTGGGTCTAATTTTTGCAACTTATTCAATGTGTCCTGCTACATGTTGGCACCATTCAGAGGCTGACTACCTACGTAGTTTTGCTGTGGCATTCAAAGTCCCTTATGACTCCTTATATATAAGTTAAGGGTTGTAATGATATGGAGGAGAACACTGGGTCACTAAGAATATTTTCTCCACAAGCAATCAGCTAATAGTTGTGACCTCCATATTTTAAGTATAGCAGCACTTCTTCACTACATGTGCATGCATACATAGTTGGTCCATTAGATGTGGATAAAGCCAAAAGAGAAATATAGTCTTGCTTTTTCAGAAGGAACCTGTGTTCAGTATTACACAGCACAGTGAAAAGAGCACATGATTTGAAGCAGCATGTGTCATCTAGGACAGGCAAAGGCAAGGGCAATGCAGCTCAATCTCTATGTTTAGAAGCATAATGGTTATTTAACCTGGGGCTGGAGGTTAAATCTGAATTCATTCATTAAAGCACTTGCTGGGGAAGCAAAAGGACCATAGTTCTGATCTCCACATTTATTTACATAATTTCAGGTGGACATGGTAGCCCTCCTGTTCTTCCACTTTTAGAATGTGGAGACAAGGCATCTCGAAGAGAGATACTTAGTGAGTCTAGCTGCATAGGCAGCTTCTTGTTTTGATCGAGAGACTCTTCCTCAAAGAAAAGGTAGAAGAGCAACCAAGGGAGAGTCTTAATATCAGCATTGGGCCTCCGTGCACACGTACACATGTGCATTCACACACTCAAGCATACATAAAAACGTTCATCACACACATGCACATGAAAGCATTCGTTTAACCTACTCTCTGTAAAAGTGGCTATAGACAGCCTCAAAGGAAGAATTCACATGAATATGTTAAATAATCTAAGAAGTGATATACATATTTTATTAGTTGGGAGTTAAATGTTATTCTTAGAGACTGAGTGCTCATAAAGGGGAAGGTGTTGTCTATTTAGCTACATTCTTCCACTGTCTAGAAGCATCTATCCCACATTTGTATATGAATAATCTTATCAAAATGTCATGAAAATAATAACAATAATGGAAATAATTTGGGGAAATGTCTATGGTTTGTAATATATATATTAAAAATAACGAAGAGGTTTTTGACAAGATGGCCTAGTCTGTAAAAGTGCATTCTTCCAAGACTGAAGATCTGAATTTGATTCTTGTAATCTAGATAGTAGGAGAGCACAAACTCCAGCAAATTGTCTTCTGGTCTGTACATGCATGCTTAAGCATGTGCAATACACAGCAAATAAAAGTAAAAGTGGAAGAAAAAAATAATGAGTAAGAAAGTTTTTCAAGTGGAGAAAGAACTTGTGTCTGAATGTGGATTAATAACCTACCAATAAAATATTTAATATATCCCAAATTCCATCATACTATTGGACTATCTATCCATTGTTTCACTTGAACTTTTTAGCTTAGAGTCTTAGAAGGGTTTGCCCATTTGGGAAATCTTTCCCAACTTTTCAAAGACATCAAAGAGAGAAATAGGATGAGCTTTAGAACTGCATTTGCTAGAAGGCATTTACACCATTTAGCAAAAATATCCCCATGTTTTCTCATTCTTAATGTGACCAGGGAATCTACACTATTGATGGAGTTCTTATAAACCTCCACAAAAGAAATAAAAATCCTGGCTGCTTTAAGTGTGCTCTGTAGTCCTATAAAATTCAATGACACTCGTCACAGGAAACATGGCGCCCCAGGCACGTGTGTTTTCCCTCTTAGGCTTCTTTCTCTAACTAAATGCAATTAGTTGTCGCCTGGCCCTGATTTATGGCCACTTATCAACAGTAAAAACCGTGTCAGGATGCGCATAGGCTACACAATTTGATATGATTCCTGCTGTGTCGGGCGGGAGGAAGAGCTCCAGCCAGACAACTCTCAGTCAAGGGTCTTCTGAGAACTGCCATCGACAACCCGCAAATTCCTGCTACAAATCCTGCGAACGGTACCGCTGGGAAACCACACTTTAACTGATGGTCTGGTATTTCCAAAAGATAATGTCACCATGACATTTTCAGTCTTTTAATATCGTTTTATTAAGTCCCTGAGGTACCATCCGAGAGCTGGGTCCCCTCGAGCTGGGAGAACCGGAGTGTGTTTTTCCTGATCCTCATGTTGTCTGGTGCCTAGCAGACTGGGCCTTCAATATAAACCCCAGGCAGCTTGGAGGGAGGCCTCTTGGTGCTCATGGCTCTACAAGAGAAATGATGTTTGCTGTAAATGAAGGAAATGTTATCTCAATCATGGGGTCTGCAGCAGGGGGATACTGACTATTTAAGTTCCTCGGTTGAGCTGCCAAGCTCATCTCATGTCACTTTAGATGACTAGAAGGCAGCATTGTCCCCATGTCTACTCCATAGACTCATATAGTGGTCAGAAGTGTGTGTGTGTGTGTGTGTGTGTGCGCACACACACACACAAACGTGTATGCAAACACTGTCCAAAAATACTCATATAAGGCACCTAGTTTATCATATAGAGAACTGTACTTAGCATTGGCATCAGCTATGTTGAGGAAAGAACATTCAAACTCATGCTTAATAGTTTTAATTGGCTATTTTCTTCCATATTTCATTCTAGTACTTATAGCCATGGCTAATGACTTGTAATTTCAGCCTCATTAACCATCTTTATTTGCAGCTCTATGTATTTCTTGGCTTTGCTTGATAATGGACTAGGGTTCTCACGAGACATAGAACCAATGGCACGCATGTGCATATGCTGGAGGTTCAAGAATGGATGTTGCGGGTGAATTCTTGCATAGCTTTGGAGAATTCTCTCTTGTTCTGAGAAGCTGATCTTTTTGATCTGCTTAAGGTTTTCAGTTGATTGGATGATTGTTAAGCAAGGCAATCTGCTCTCCCCAAAAGTTTACCAATTCAGGCTCTAAACTCACCCAAACAACCACTAAGGTGATCATAAAATTAAGCATCACAGATGTAGAGATATTTATCCATATATGTAATCATATAGGCATATCTTTTGTGCTCTCCCTTCTTAATTCTGCCCTTGCCCAGATGCCAAGTCTATGAACAAATGGTAGAGTATGATTTATGGGATTTTTGAGATCTCGATGCAATCCTCTTATCTCATTTAGACCACAGAGATATCATCTCTGTCTTACATGAGTTTAAGAGTAAGTGAGGTGATATGTATATACTACAGTCTAACACATAGCAAATGTTCAACAAATGGAACATGTAGTCTATTGTACACTTATGTACCCTCTGCACCTTAATTCTTACCTTTCTCTATTCTGCTCTCACAACCTTGTTCCAGTTCCAAAGCTTCCTAAATTATTTCCTGATTTAGCCCTGGGAATAGTCAAGGACTGATTAGATAGATATATGAGGTAAATGTGGACATGTCTGGGAGAAGCATTTCAGTTAGTGTGGTAGATATTTGAAAAAAATGTCCCGCATAGGTTCAGACTTGGTCCCCAGTTGGTCGTGTTATTTGAGGATGTGGTGCAACTTTGCTGGAGGAAATATGTCCCTGGGAGCATGCTTAGAAAGTTCATAGCCAGCAGTGGTGGTGCATGCTTCTAATCTCAGTACTTGGGAGGCAGAGGCAGGCAGATCTCTGTGAGTTCGAGGCCAGCCTGGTCTACAAGAGCTAGTTCCAGGACAGTCAGGACTGTAACACAGAGAAACCCTGTATTTCTCTGTGTTGAAACAAAATCAATCAATAAGTCAATCAATCAATCAAACAATCAAACAAAAAGAAAAAAGTTCATAGCCTTGTACCATTTCCAGTTCACTCTCTGCTTCATGTTTGTAGCTAGGATGTGATTTTTCAGCTTTCTGTTCCTGCCACCATGCCTGTGACTTGCTGCAGTGGACTCTTATCCCTCTGGAACCATCAGCCTCAAACAAATAATACTTTATTGAGTAAGTTGCTTTTGGTTGGGATATTTTTATCACAGCAACATAAATGTGGCTAATACTGTGAGAGATGGAAAATCAAAGGAAAGAAAACATCAAACCATACGAGCTTTCAGGAAGAAAACGTGATTCTGTCTTTGGGGGAAAAAAGTTATTTCTCCTATTTTCAACAATGTGAAAAGGCTTTTGATGAGAATTCTCAACATACTGACCACAAAATGTATTCTTTCTTTCTTCCTTGGTGTCTGCCAAAGACAGAATGTGTTTTTTTTTTATTTTTATTTTTTTAAATTTATTTATTTATTGAGGATTTCTGCCTCCTCCCCACCACCGCCTCCCATTTCCCTCCCCCTCCCCCGATCAAGTCCCTCTCCCTCATCAGCTTGAAGAGCCATCAGGGTTCCCTGACCTGTGGGAAGTCCAAGGACAACCCACCTCCATCCAGGTTTAGTAAGTTGAGCATCCAAACTGCCCAGCCCCCCCCCCAAAGCCAGCACGTGCAGCAGGATCAAAAACCCATTGCCATTGTTCTTGAGTTCTCAGTAGTCCTCATTGTCTGCTATGTTCAGCAAGTCCGGTTTTATCCCATGCTTTTTCAGACTCAGGCCAGCTGGCCTTGGTGAGTTCCCGAAAGAACATCTCCATTGTCTCAGTGTGTGGTTGTACCCCTCGCAGTCCTGAGTTCCCTGCTCGTGCTCCCCCTCCTTCTGCTCCTGATTTGGACCTTGAGATTTCTTGACCTCCAAAGGAAGTGTGACAGCTGCAAGCAGAGCCCTCTGGGGTTCACACTGTTCCACTAGCAAAATCACATTGTGACTTTTAAAAACAAAACAAGTGTTGTTTTTAAATCTGTTTTCAAACAAGGAGGATGCCAGACTGGGGTCTCTTCTATCAAGTGCTCATACTTGATCTTTTCGTCGAAATAAGACTTGATCCTTCTTGCAAACTCTTTATATTCTTCAGTGAATGAACTGAATATACTACCAAGGCTTACGGATCCCAAATTGGCATTTTAACATATTGTTGTCGAAAAACAACAGGGTTGAGTCAAAAAGAGACCCAAATCCTCCAAAGCAAGAAAACCATCACAGGGCTTTGTGGGAGCTGCAAAAGGAAGAGCGGAAGCTGCAGCCCACATCTTTGCTGCACAAAACCAAGTTAATTATGTTTTTCATAATTTCTGTTTTTGTTTTTAACAAAAGTAGTACATTTGTTTGGGTCTTCCATAAGCCTAACCTCTGGGAGAAAACACACATAAAATAGATTTTTTGCTACTTTTTTAGGCTGTTAATAAGCTGCAATTAGCTTATGGCAATTAGCCCCCCTTTTCTCCCCATTCCAACTGCTCTTGAAGCAGTTGAAGTTTAAGCTGCCTTCTCCCTCCACAAAAAGAACTGGCTTTTGACTAAAGCAATGATTTGATGGTAAAAAGGACTTTTTAGGGAGAGGACTTAAAAGAAGAAAGATTTGTATCTATAGGGAAAAAATGTTATTTTAAAAGCAGACAGGAAAGAGGGTGGCTTTTTCCCTGGGGCTCGGGTCATAAAGAGAAGAGACATGCTCAGCTGTGTTGCCCATAGGAGAAAGGACTGACTTCAAACTGCAAGTTAATCCAGGCCTTTTAGGAAGCCTCATGCACCCAAAGCCACAGACCACACCTGGGGACACTGTTCAGATGCCTACCAGGGACAGGGCTGGGCGCTAACTGTAAGTCTGCCAAATGGCTGCTTGTCTGGGATTTTAGCTTTCACAAGACTTTTCCGAGGGGCCGGTTTTCAGCATACATCTCTGGAAGTCCATTTAGCAATAAATAAAAGCATCTAGGCAGAGCAAGTACAAGCAAGTCCTTTGAGCTGGGGTGCCATTTAATAATGTCTCCTGCGAGAAGCTTCTTAGGGAAACTTCTGTGGTCCCTTGTAAATGACTATAACTTGCATAACAAATCAGGCTCTGCAGAACTCTACAAAATCTGATACATTCACTACTATATATTTTCAAAGGAAAATTTTCATTAATTATTTTTTTCTAACACCTAAATATTAAAATATTTAACATCACCGGGCGGTGATGGCACACGCCTTTAATCCCAGCACTCGGGAGGCAGAGGCAGGCAGATCTCTGGGAGTTCGAGGCCAGCCTGGTCTACAAGAGCTAGTTCCGGGATGGGCACCAAAGCTATAGAGAAACCCTATCTCGAAAAACAAAAAACAACAAAAAAAAATTTAACATTCAGTTTTTAAAGGGGGAATTACATATTTAACCTCCAGACATATTTTTGCTATGGGAAGCAAGATTCAATCTTCAATAGCCCCATTGCAAAGTTCCTACTGTCCAGCTATCAAGAAACCCAACTGTAGAAGGCTCATCTGCACTGTGGAAGACTGTAAAATCAGCATGACTATTTTGATGGATTCCAGTAAAGATGTCTGGGGGACATCACATAGGAATGTAGGAAAACAAGATCTCCTGATGGTGTGGATGTGTTTCAGAGACAGACAGCTTCTCTCTAGCCCTAGGCTGGCTGCTTTGGGCCAGCTCTTATTGGACAGAAAACTCTGAGCTTCCTTTTATGATCCAGAGACCAAGATGTGTCTGTGGGCTGATCCTCTTCCCTTCTCCTATTTTGCTTCTTTGAGAATAGCATTTTTATTAGCATTCTCGGTGGATTCAAATGACACAGGAAGCCCTAGGTTCAATTCTCAGCACCAAAAAGTAAGACCTAGCTATCTGAGAGGGAGGAAGCCCTGAGTGAAGTCCTGAGTGACTGTGTATTATTGACATGGTCACAGCCATACCAAGGATGTCAAGGCTTCAGACATGCGGGAAATTGGCAAAATGTTACCCATATGGCCCTGCTCAAGAGAAAGAACAGCAGTTTCCTTGGGGGTCCCAGCACGAGTGTTTATGAATCACTGACTAGTGTGTATAGAGACTGGCAATGGCAACTTCTTTCCAGATGTTTACAGCCTGTGATGCTCCCCTATAGAGTCCTCCTATGAAAACCAACTCCTCCTGTGTTGGACTAATAGACACAATGGGGTTCCAGGTTGCAGTGGTAGTGGTAACCAAGTCCACCTGACATCAGTTATACTATCCCCCTGTCTGTCTGTCTGTCCTTTGTTCATTCTTTTTTTACCCGTAACCAGATTTCCTGGACCCAAACCTAGCTGCAACCTAGCAATACTTATATTTACTTTTCATGACTGCATTTCATCTCTCTCTATCTCTCTCTCTCTCTCTCTCTCTCTCTCTCTCTCTCTCTCTCTCTCTCTCTCTCACACACACACACACACACACACACACACGGTGACCATGTGTATACCTACACCTCTTGCTCTTATGAAAGTCATGAAAAGGTTAGTATCTTCTCCATTTTTGATGAATTACAAATTCAAAATGAAGAGTTCTAGGGTGTGAGCATGGTGACAAACCCCAATCACTCAAGTATCTTTGGGAGGCAGAGGCAGTGGTGACCTTGAGACTTGGGTTCTTATATCAAACAAACAAATGCATAGAAGCTTCTCATGCACATTGGGGAAAAATCACTACATATGGACTAGGCTTTCTCAAGGTGAAACAAATATTACAAACTTTCTGCATGTCTCCAGGTGGCCCTTTCCAAGAAACCTCTCTCCTCTATCTTTTGTTTCCTATAAAAAATATGATGCAGTTTCCTTTGCCTTGCCACTAGGACTGGGTGGCGTATAAAACACATAGATAACAACAGATAAATGTACAGACACAGTACATCCCCTGTTGACTGCATCTTGGCTGAATGGACTCCTACTTCTCCTTGAGCATTGCTCTCCCAAATGTTACTTCTGTTCTGAAAGCATGGTTCTCACTCTACATAGTGTCTGCTGTATGTTCTTTTTCCTTTTCTCACTGCTTTCTCAGAGATTATTAGGCACATCCTTGGCCTCAGATCTCACCGACATGTTTGTGACATCTCAATCCATAATTCTAAAGTTCTTATAATTATATTTAAATGTCCTTAAAGAACTTCCAACTCGACATGGCTTAACCATAGTTTGTTTTTCATCTTCCATCTATATAAACCTTCTCCTCTTGAACTCCCCAGCTTGGTGTTATTCACACATTCCTCTCATGGTGGGATTGATGTGGCTGCAAACAGAGAAGAATGTTTCTCTGAAGCCAGACCCAAACCTGAAAGACAAATACACTGAGGTCAACACAGACACCAAACCTGGGAAGAACACACACAACTAACAGTCGTGTGAATGAATGCTCTGGACCAGAGGTGCGACGTCTGAATAGATGCCAGAACCGAGGAGATGCACTGCCAAGAATCTGAGGGCCCAGAGAGTGAATGTAAGATAGGAAGTCTAGGAAAAGTGACTGGAAAAACTCAGTGAACGGTGACAGATCACTGAGAGCTGTAATGCTATTTGGGTAGGGAAAAGACAGTGCTTTATGAAGCGCTTCCCCCACTTTCTCTGGAGAAATAAAACATTGCTGTGAAGGTGAAAAATCAAGAACACATCCCTAGTCACAGAGTAAGACACCAGGGAGAGAGCTCTCCAACTCAGGCCCTTTAACATAGGTCCCCAGTCATCTCTGCACCCAGACTTCCAAATAAAGGTGAGTGGACTTCTTAAAGTGACAGATTTTAACTACAGCAAAACCTGTGGTGATGTTCTCATCTTCTGCTCTCTCCCATTCCATCTTTCTGTATCCCTAAGACTGAGAGAGGACCACCGCTTTACCTCAGGAAGCCCTTTTATCTCTCTCAATAGAGCTTTGTTTTCATGAAAAGTAACCAAAATTGAATGGAGAAGAAAAGCTGACCTATTACTTGTAGGGTCAAGACTAATTCATTCTGCCTTGAGCTCAGTACTTTTATGACACGGCTTTATAAACAAAAATTTCCCTAGTCAAAACTCAGAGTGTTCAACACCAAATCCAACTGTCACAAGAGAAGAGACAAAATGTTCTTCTGTCTTTTGATGTGAGTCTAAAAATACTTTATTTTGAGGTGCTTTGCTCTGATGTCCAAGTCTCTCCAAAATCCACATCTGCTCTCCTCACACCCCATTGCCAGTGACATTTGGGGGCTGCTAGTTGGGAAGTGATTATATCATGAGGGAGTTGTCCTTGCGAATAGAATTAGTGCCCTCATGAAAGGGTTCCAAAGAGCTTGTTCCTTCCACCATGTTAAGATACAAGGAGACTGTCTAAGTTTCCGATTGCTGTGATAAAGCGTTATGACTATAAGCAGTTTGGGGAAAACCAGGTTTAGTTCACATGGACTTCCACATCACAGCCTGTCATGGAAGGAAATCAGGGACTGAAGCAGGTAAGAACTCATAGGCATGAATCGAAGCCAAAGCTGTGGAAGAGTATTTTTTACTGGCTTGCTCTCCATGGCTTGCTCGGTCTGTTTTCTTGTAGCACCCTCCCTTATCAACCACTAAATAAAGAAATGTACTACAGAGTTGCCTGCAAGCCAGTCTTGTGGAGTTTTTTTTTTTTTAATCGAGTCTCTCTTCTCAGGTGACTCTAGCTTGTGTCAAGTTGACATGAAACTAGCCAGCATATTGACACATCGTCTATGAACCAGGAAACAGACCTTCGGTGAATGCTGGATCTGCCAGAACTCTGATCCTGAACTTCCCAACCTCTCCAGCTGTGAAAAACAAATCTCTGTTATTTATACATGGCTCGTTGTTTTCACAGCCCAAATGGACTGAGATATGAGATATATTTTTTGACAGTTCAGATTTTTTTAGAATATTATGGGCTGTGACTCTCCATTAAAACACTTGTAAAGTGGTAATTTAATGAGGAAAAAAAATGGAATGGAACACCAGTTTAAAAAAACTACAAATTGGGTGCAAACTAATCACCAATATTTTCCCTAATGGGTGCTTAGGAAGGCAAATACAATCTTATTCTGCTGCATTCTATAAGTTACGATAACTTATGACTTATAATGTGCTTATGAAGGGGTTGATCTTCAAAAAGTTGGCAATTGTTCTGTCTCAGTTGCTAAAAACTGCAGTGTGGGGTAAGTCTATGAAATGAACATTTCTGATTGGATTTTTCTTTGTGTGTAGAGGGAAATTGGACTACTAAATAAATCTTTTAAATTAAATTATATTTCTCTTCTATACAAAATTCATTTTGACATATTTTTGCTTTACTTTCAAAATCTATAAACACTAGAGGAACATTTCGAACTCATGAAAGAATAAACAAAGTAGATCGCAAACTCTAGTACAGCAACTATCATTACCATTGTGTGTGTGTGTGTGTGTGTGTGTGTGTGTGTGCTTTCACAGTGCGTATATTCCCTTCCAGTCTTTTCCTCATGTATTTCTTTTTTATTTGGTGCGAACATACAATTCCATTCAGCTAGATATTTTAAAGCTTAAACTGCCTCTTCTTTCGCATTTAAAATTCCCATTTCTATTATAAACACAACGTATTAAAATGCATGATATCACCAGAGGAGCAAAGCATCACTCTTATAAATCTTATATAAATATAAGCCTGAGTTACTTATAATGATTTCTTCGGAGGCAGACACTGATCTTCTTCATCCCACAGTGGGGACACTTTTCTATCATTTAGTGTCAGGAAGCCTTGAAGTGGTTCTTTGCTAAAAGGCCTGGGATCCTTAGCATTGAGTGTTATATACATAAAAAGGCACACACCTGCAAAAGTAATATGATATATCCCCATTTATCCTCCTAATCACTTGGGTAAAGGACAGATCATATTTCTAAAACACAGATGTTTATCTCAGTGAAGCTCAGCAGTGATGAGGCCAGGGCTTGACATCAGACCTAGCCTGAGCTCTGACTCAGTGGTCAGGGCAGCTCTTTTACCTCCTTAACTCCAGGAACACATTCACTTCCGAATCTCTGCAAATGGCACCTCCTGGATTATAGTTGACCATCAGTTAGCGTAGGTGGAGAGCCACTAACCTCCTGGCATTAAGCAAAACAGCTTTCCGAGCCACAGTCAAGTCATTTAATCTCTGGTCTTCAGCTTTCAATTTAGTGAAACGTCACATGTACAACTAACATGTAACTTGCCAGTATGCTATGTGGACTATAGCAGAGAATGTTGTAACCATGTATTTAGTACAGATCCCTAACACAGTAAACCTACTCTACATATTAGTCCCTGTTATAATTACTCCCAAATGTGTCTAGTTCAAAAGAAGTACTTAAAAAATTAAGTTGATTTGCATGCTTCCCCCATCATATGGTTTGTTTCTGTTCTTGGTTTCTCTATCCTTCTAATCAATTCAGAATGGAAGAACACCAAAGAGATGAATAGAATAGGCTTATATTATCCACCCCTAAACATGAAGGGTGGTTTAATTTTATCTTGAGCTAAAGTTACTAATTATTGCTAAACAAAGCATGTCATAATCCAAAAGCTTTCTAGAAGTCAGCTGTGGGGAATCTCTTTAGCTCAGAGGGATTCAGGGAGGGCACAAGTGAAAAAAGAACACTCAGGACAACGTGTAGGGCTAGATGCTGAGTAGGCTGGGAGTAAAATCTTCAAGGGGGCTATGTCCTAGAACAGTCAGAGGATAGCCAGGTGTGTTGACGCTCCTGCTATGTCAGCATGTGGCTGAAGGCAGAAGGCTCATGAGTTTGGAACCAACCTGGATGTACACAATAAATCTAATGCCTGGTTGGGTGATAGCAAAACTGTGTCTCAGAGAGAAGGAAAGAGGGGCGGGGGACAGATAGACATATGCACATATATGCATATATATTATAAACATATATGTAACAATAATAATCAAAGAAAAAGAGGCTATCAACTTGAGTGAGTGTGGGAGGGGTTTGGAGAAGAGTAGCTGAAAAGGGCTGGGGGGAGAAAGTGGAAAGGGTAAATGTTGTAATTAAAACACAACATTTTAACTAAAACACACACACACTTATGTGTTTTGAGATATGGTTTTATGGTGTAACCGCCTTATCTGTCCTGGAACTAACTCTGTAGACCGGTCTGGCCTTGAACTCACAGATATTTGCCTGCCTTTGCCTCTGCTTTGCAAGTGCTTAATTCCAGCACTTAAAGGCATGGACCACCACTATAATTTAATAAACACTACTGCGTGTTCAGTATGCACTACCTCTTGCAAAGAAAAAAGAGAATTAAGATTATCAGACCTATCATTACTTAATCTCTTGGAATTCCCCTATTTTAGTTGAATCTTGAATATTACCCACTTCCAGGTCTTCGAGCCAACTCAGATCCTTCCTAAAGCAGTTTAGGAAGTCTGGAGAGATCCATCTTAATCCCTCTTTAGGCTGCTTCAGGAGGGAGGGAGACTCCAACACATCTTTCTCTTCCTGTCTCCTAACACCAGCCCCATAGGGATCAGGAACTTTATTTAAACTATTTGAGAACTAAACCTACGGAAATGATATGGCTAAGGAGGAAAGAAAAAAGTGCTCCAATTAGATATGGTCTAACCTATGCTGGATTCCCTCAAAGGGCTAGTCTCTGACGAATTCAAGCAGACCTTCAGATCTTCAAAGCCAGAGAAAGATATTTAAGGTGAAAGAGGGGGAATCCAAAGGAAGCCAATCTGTTGCAAATTAAGAGATATTTTGGACTTGAACTCTTCTCCACAGGATGACAGTTTAATCACACCGACTGCTCAGCATAAAATGTGGTTCTGCCAAATAAACTTTAACTGTAATTTATTTTAACCACTGTACTCAGTTGAGGTTCCAGAAGTCAGCCAACTCAACCAGCTCCAGCTCAATTTGTTCTTTACATTGGCAAAGTGTTCTTGTCTTAGTTGAGAAGCCTCAGCAACTATGTGTGAATTTTTTTTTTTATAAATTACTTCTCTCTCGGATACTATACATTTGTCACTTCCTCATATTTCTCCTTTTATATTTAAATTCATAGAACATGACTCATGTCTTTTTCTAGAAGGCCAAAAGCTAAGGGAATATGTTTCAGTTCAGCGTAGAAATTCATCTTGCAGCTTCCTTTAAGGAGAATATGATCTAAACTAATGATTTACTTTAACGTCATGAGTTTTTGCCCTTGGAAGCTGTTTTTCTTTTCAACAATAAACAGGATTGCTTTCTGGAAAGAAATAAAAATATATAAATGATACTTGTCATATCGATGTAACATGGCCAAGTTTTCTGCCGAGAGTTCCCACTTCTGTGTCAGGTAGAATGTCCTCAAGTGGATTAATTATTTCACACCATATTGGAAAGGATGTGGGTTGTGAGGCAGACACTCGATAGGCAGCGTCTGGAGAAGGGAAAACTATAGGCAGGAAAGAGGGGCACTAGAGGACAGCTAAGAACATTAGCATCCTCAGACCCACTGAGATCCAGGTCTGGGCACAGATGGAACAGGCAGTGAAGGAGAGCATCAGTCAGATTGCTCCATCCGATGCAGAAATCTGCTCCGTGGAATTAAGATAAACCAGGCACAGAGGAACTAAAGACTCAAAGGCAAGAGGTTCACTTCTGAGAAACAGAGATCTTTGTTTCTCTAGACCAGCTGGCCCCTTGTCTTTTTTTCTGTAGGATCTGTCTTCGTTTTTCTCTCTACAGACTCACTTTCTGCATGTGGAAATGTGCAAAGCAAGCATGGCACCATCCTCAGCGTTGTCTCTTTCCTAGTTCTACAGCTCTCATGGACTATTCAGAGCTTCTCAGTCCTAAATCCACCTTTTCCTTCAATAACTTACTTGGTGAAGCTTGGATTGCACACAAACACTGCCTGAAACCCCTTAGCAAGAGTTGGGAGGCAGATACCCAAAGAAGTAGTGTTGGTATGGAAAAAAAAATGATTGGTAGAAGAAATTATAGAGGAAACACAGAAATTATTCAGCAAAATTATTCTTGCCCATCTTGTATTTAGTTGCAATCACCTTTTTAGTTTGATGGAACAGTCGAGACAGTGCTGGGAAAAGATACAGATTGCCTCCAAAAGGCAGACACATTAGTCTATTATATGCACCCAATCTTGGATCCTATCATTTAAAAAAAAAAAAGCATGACCTTAAGTGTCTTTTGGCCATTTGAACTTCTTCTGTTGAGAATTCTCTGTTCAGATCAGTGCCCCATCTTTTAATTGGGTTAATTAGCATTTTAAAGTCTAGTTTCTTGAGTTCTCTATATATTTTGGAGGTCAGACCTTTGTCTGTT
>NC_022012.1:54072064-54093828 GCF_000317375.1 Microtus ochrogaster | reverse complement strand
CACCATAGAACCTTCATCTGGTGATGGATGGAGATAGAGACAGAGACCCACACTGGAGCACTGGTCTGAGCTCCCAAGGTCCCAACGAGGAGCGGAAGGAGGGAGAAGATGAGCGGAAGTCGGGACCACGAGGGGCGCACCCACCCACTGAGACAATGGGGCTGATCTATTGGGAGCTCACCAAGGCCAGCTGGACTGTGACTGAGAAAGCATGGGATAAACCAGACTCTCTGAACATGGCGAACAATGAGGGCTGATGAGAAGCCAAGGACAATGGTACAGGGTTTTGACCCTACTTCATGTTCTGGCTCTGTGGGAGCCTAGCCAGTTTGGATGTTCACCTTCCTAGACATGGACGGAGGGGGGCAGACCTTGGACTTTCCACAGGGCAGGGAACCCTGACTGCTCTATGGACTGGAGAGGGAGGGGGAGAGGAGCTTGGGGGAGGGGGAGAAGGTTGGGAGGAGGGGGAGGGAAATGTGAGGCTGGGAGGAGGAGGATACTTTTTTTTTTCCTTTTCTCAATAAAAAAAAAGAAAAAAAAATTTAAAAAAGGAAGAAAAAAAAGCAAGTCAATCAATCAGTGACATCCCCAGCCAATACCAGTCTACAAAATCCCTTGAAATGAAAATGACCAGGATAAATGTACCTTTAACAAGGAGAAAAAGTGACAGAGGACCTGACATGTGAAAGCTTCAAGAAGCCTGCCCTATTATAGGACTCCTAAGCCCAAACTTGCCCTCTTCCCAGGCCTCTACACAAGGACTCTTTGACCTTATATTTTTCTTGTTAATGACCAGTTTTCTCCATCACACTATTGGGGCTGAATTGCATTCCCCACAGAAGGTATGTTATAGTCTTAACTACAGAAATACACTGTTTGAGGCCAGGATATTTCTATATATGATCTATATATGATCAAATTAAGATGAGGCAATACCGGATTAAAACAAGCCCTAAATTCAGTGACTGGAGTCCTTGCAAGACCAGAGGGACTTAGGGACAGACACAGAGAAGTCAACACGACAGCTCAAGTGGGGATGAGAACGACAGAATTATAAGCCAAAAGGTACCACAGGACAGCATTTGTCCCCAAAGATGAGGAGACAGCAGGAAGGATTCCTGCTGGGACCTGTCCATGGGAAACGACCCTGCATATATCCTGATATTTGATTTCTAACCCAGACCTGCAAGAAAATCAGTTTCTTTTATTTTAAGTAGTACTTTGTTGCGGAAGCCACAAGAAATTAATACAAATGCCATGCTCAGGAGTCGTGTCCTCCTTATTTTGTCCCCAGTAACATCGGACACCCTGTTGGGCTGCTGCTGCATCTCATCACCGTAGCCACTGTCTTACCACCACAGCAACATGAGGGTATTCTAGAGATGTGTGCTTTTCTCTCTTGTGCTGGATGGATTTTTTAGGACACAGAAGCTGTCCTTGTTTTGTGTCTTCAGTGCCTGGTCCATAGCAGGAAATTCAGTAAGTGCTTAGGGAAATGAGATAATGACAATTTCCAGCTGTGTTGAATCTACCATGTTCTTAGGTAAAAATGTTCACATCTCAGTGATGAATTCAGTGTGTGCAGGTATGGGACCCACATTGTTGAATCTTAACACCTAGACGAGTATGTACTACAGGGAGAAATATAGTGGCAGGGTGGGGGTCAGATAATTGAGTAACTGGAAGACAACTTTTTTGGGGGGAGGTACCCCTAGCCCTGGCTAAACTGTAGGAAAATTTTGAATATAAAATAATGAGGAGGAGGAAAGAGGCCTTGGGTTAGTTTTTATGAATTTAGCATTCTAGAAAATCCCTTCTAAGTCAAATAAAGTCATTGTAATTCATGAATTCAGAAATGTGGTGCAAATGCATATGAAGATAAATAGCACAGGAGCCATTTGAGGCAGGCAGATTCGTGGGGGAAATTAGAAGCTGCCATCAGGAGAGTTAATGGAAAGCCCACTAATCCTAATGTTCACCCAGGATAAATGGAATCATGTGCCCATTCTCCAATTTGCTCTCAGGTTAGGGCTACCTCCCTAGAGGCAATGAGGAGGGAGGGGGCTCTTCTGATTTCCCTCCCCGAGCCCCAGGATGTATTGGCTGCTGTTGTGCCATTTTAAGATGTCTGTTGTATTTGGAGCATGTTTTCTACTTTTCCAAATAAAGAAAGAGCTACCAGATCCTCTGTATGACGTAGGGTATTAGCTCACTCTTCTGTGTAAGGACTAATTGATGTTAGACTGGTCTTCGGATAAGGGGCAGAAATTGTCTGCTACACTCCAGGTTCAGCATGATGCCGAAATGAAATTTTTAACTACTTTGCTGATGAAAAAGCTGAAACACAGATGGTTTGTGTACTATGCCCAGGACACACACTGTTGAAAAGAACAGATAATGTACAGTTTAGGTTTCTCAGGCTGCAAAGCCAGTGTGCCTCCATCATTCTGTCTCCCCTTGCTGACATGGGAACGATTATCTCATTGCAGAAAGCCCGAACTTCTCCCTGAAACTTTTTTTAAAAAAAATAGTTTATCATTTTAGCAAAGGGGTGATAATTTAGGTTTCTTTTATGAGTTCTTTTCTTATTTACCAGCCTGTTTGTTCGTTTGTTGGTAATAGCTGTTTAATGGAGCTACTGAGTAAAACAACTGTGGTTTTCCTCATTCCTTTTGTCCTTGCTGATTTTTTCTCCTGGAATTTCTCTGCTCCTAGGAGACCAACTACTGCACATCCTTGAGGTTCCAGTTCAGTGTGACTTTCCTGCACCTCAGGCTGTAAATCACCCTCCTCTTCTGACAGTTTTCCTTGCTGCATTTGTGCCTTTTGCCTGACATTCACTTCTTACATAGTAATAACGTCACCTAAAAGTTACTTACCTCTTAATAGAATGTAAGCATATTGAGTAATATGTATCTGACAAACTTTGTTTTCTTTTGTTACTAGGCATACAGGGTTCTATGAATTCTGAATGAATGGACAGATGATTGAATGCATGCATTGTATGAATGGCATTTACAGCTCCATAAGTCTGGAGCCATATAGACTTCTGAACAAACACATACATGAGTCTCTGAGCCCCATTTAACAAGCAAGGTTAAGAAAGTAACAATCGTTTTGTATATTCTTTAAATTATTAAAACGTAAAAACAAGTATGATGTGTAGTGCTTAACCACTTCTAGATTAATGGCAGGCCTTGCTTCAATCATACCAACTTTTATATTTTTCTACTTAACTCACATCACACTGATATTATAGTTTTGGAAATCCCAAATGCGATTTTGATGTCTCCTGTCTTTGTAAGTCTGATCCTTCAAATGATTATGCCAATTCACTCTTCTCCTCCTGGTGACCTAAATCCTACAAGAATACACTTTCTACTTACCTGAAGTGATCTAATAAAGATCAGCTCTGCTACGAATTGATGAGATTCTGTGCCTAAACTCTGTGTAAAAAGATGACTTATTGTAATTTCTCTAACAGCCCTCCTCTGTGATTATACCATTCAAATTCCCATTGAATGTTTCTGCCCAATTATAATAGACTTTATTGATCATTTAATTTTATGGTTTTACAAATATAAAACCATACATTTTACATTTCTGAAGGGAAATGTCTTAACTAGTTAGATGCCAAAAATGAAGGTTAGGGAGATTTCATTTGTTAAAGGATAATCTTTGGAATACAATTCCATATCGAATCTGTCATGTGAGAATGTTTAATAAAGAACATTATGGAGGTCAGTGGGATGGGTCCGTAGAAGAAGGTGCTTGCTGGGCAAACCAGGTGACCTGTGTTCCATTCCCAGAACCCACATAAACGTGGATACAAAGAGCCGGATTCTGAAAATTGCCCTCTGACCTCCACATAACGCTTTGTAGCACAAGTGCCCTCGAACACATCACAGACATACGCACATGCACACACTAATATAAGAGAATATAAGGCTGGGTATGGTTGTGAGCGACTGCAACCCCTGTGCTATGGGAGACAGTCACAAGAGGATGGTTGGGAATTGCTGGTCACCTGCCTAGTTCCAGGCCAAATAGAAGATCCTGCCTTAATGAAGTAAGATAGACAGTGCTGGGGGGGGGGTATCCAACACTCTCCTATGGCCTCCACATACATATCAGCATGCATACCCACACACATATGTAGGAGTGCGTTCAGCACATGCATCCAACATACACACACACACACACACACACACACACACACACACACACACACACACAGACTTAGGCTCAGATAATCTGTATTGCATTAGTAAACACACTTGTACTATAGCTGTGTTTTCTAGTTGGTTCACCTTTTTCAAAAATGTTTAGAAGTCTGAGATAGTTTACCAAGCTGTGTGAATGAACAAAATAATTAGCATGAAAAGATACATTAATCAAGACAAAGAGCACCCAAAGCAGTATCATACCTATATTTATGTAGCTCATAGATGGGAACGTAGCTTTTTTCCTTTACATGTGCAGTAACAGCTTAACTGATGGAGGGTTAAATAGACCCCACCAGCCTATCCTTAGAAACAAAATTATGAAAAGTAACACATAACTGCCACTAGTAAGCTTGCAAGCACGGTTTTCATTCAGTATTTCCATACACATTGAATTTGGAATAGTGAAGAATTCCCTAACACTATAGATTCAAATTCTTCCCTTTTAATTATGCATGACCTAGTAGTCCTACGAATATTTTTTAAAGAGACCTGGTATTTCTGTAGGCAAAGGTCCAAAGAGTCTAAGTTTGGAGGCCAATTTGGGCTATATAGGGAGTCCCCGCTCCATCTTAAATGTGGAGTCAGATTCTGTCTCAAGAAGCCAAAACAAAGAAAAACAAATATGTATTTTTGAAGGATCTCTAAAAATCGGTGACTTCTTGTTGTGGATATTTTTACCCTCTTTTTTCCTCTTTTCCCTTCTTCACTGCCACCTCTCTTTTTCTTTCTCTGAGACAGGCTCATACTACCTACCACAGGTGGCTTGAACTCACGGCATTCCTCCTGCCTCAGCCTCCTCCAAAGTGCTGAGCTTTTAGGCACCACTTCCAACTCCTCTTCACTACCTTCTGTTTAAAACGGGACATGACGGTTTAACCTCTTATGTGTTGTGTTACCAGGAAACTGAACCTGACACTCACATTTGCTTCTTACTATTTTCCTCCCGCCCCGTTGAGAACAGGGGAGTCGAACTCTCCAAACTGCAGGAGCAACATGGCCCAATACTTCACACCATGGAAACTAAGGTTAAATGAAAGTGTGTGGGAGAGTAATTTTCAATAAGTGGGACTGGAATGTTTAAGTATATTCATTTTTATTTTTTCACACCATATATTTTAACTATTATAATTTTTTATTTTTTTTAAGAATTTTACATGTGTCCACAATGAAATGATCATATTCTTCCCCACTCTCTTCCTCCAACGCCTCCCATATCATCCCAACATGCTCCTATTCCTACTTAATTTTTTAATACATTTTCGAATTGTATGGGCGTGAGAATGTGTGTGTACATATGTGTGTGTGTTTGCGTATGTGTGTGTTCAAGTGCCCAAAGAGGCCAGAGGCATTGGATGCCCCTGGAAATGAAGTTACATTTGGATGTGAAATGCTTGATGTGGGTTTTACATACTCCTAACTGTTGAGCTATCTAGCTATCAACCCCACCTCCACCCACAGTAAATTCAGTTAGTGATGCCCGCATATGCATAGGGAGAACAGAAAACTACAAGTGGGAACACCTTCATAAAAGAATGATTCTCCCTGCCTCCACAGCTCTTCCGCAGGGGATAGAACCTGGACAGAACCTTCCTGGAATTTTGACTGTCTCCATCTAGTGTGTATCTTCAGCTAGTAACCACGTTTTTATTTATATAAATAAATAAAGTCATGTGCTCATGGTGTGGATAAGGAACTAAGGTGTTGTACTTCACCTCTCAGGAACTGAGGAAGCTGAGATTTTCAGTGTACCGTAAGACTCACACGGTCTACTGGAGAAAGTTTGAATGTCCTGTTAAGGAATCAGTAGTGAAGAATGGTGAAGTCTATTTATCAAGGCTCTTGTTGAACTCCACAATTTTCTGAAAAAAAAAAGCCACATCTGTTCATTTTGTTATAAAGTGTTCAAGTTTTGTTGGCTTTGAACAAGTTAGCACCCTTGATTGTGCCTGAAGACAAAATGATTGGTCACCCTTTTTCGTCTTTATCAACATTATTTTAGACTATTTGGGAAATATTTAAAGTCCTATATGAAAAAATTAAATGATGTCACCATGTAACAAACATTATTTGCATGCCAGTAACTCTTTAATTGTTAGTGTGGTGTGCTTATGAATTGAATGTGACAAGACTCAACATTATAATATAATAGTTCTCAGATAAATGGCCAGCACTTACTTGTCTTTTCCCATGTAGTGGGTTGCTTCTAGTGCCTGTCAATGACGTTATAAGATTTAAAGTATGAATAAAAATCACTCCTTACTTACTAACTGCACTGCACATGTCTAACTCACCACTTGGTTCCAAAAATGAGAGAGATACATGTTGACTTCAACATGCACACACACCAAATGTGTGCAGCTGCTATCGGAAAGTGTTCTTCATGATGTGACAGTCTTACTGTGACAAAATGTCATTATCCACTAGAGAAAAGGAGAAATGAACTGCAACATTCTAAAGTAGTTACCATTTAAAAAATGCTTGAAGAGCTTAATGGGACAGCTGTAGAGATGGCTTGTTGGTTAAGAACACTTACTCCAACAAGGAGGACCCTAGGAGAGACATATACATGGATCTAATCTACATGGGAAGTTGAAAAAGACAAGAGTAAATCTGGGAGTATGGGGACCATGAGAGAGGGCACAAGGGGAGGGAAGAGGCAGGGAGGGGATTAGAAAAAAATGTATAGCTCAATAAAATCAATTACAAAAAGAACACTTACTCCTCTGGCAGAGGACCAAGGTTCAGGTCCCAGCACCCACTTGTAACTTCAGTTCTAGGGGATCAGAAGTGTTTCTGGATTCCACGGCCTCCTGAATGCAAGTGGTACACATATGTTCATATAGGCGTACAAACTTACCTAAAAAAATAAATACATGTTTTTTAAAAATGTAATAGACAATATCCCAAACCATTTGCAGAAGATGTTCAAGGCATTTGACAAAGCTCATTTCATATGATCTGCCCTTTCTTCAATTTTTTCAGCTTTCAGAGCTTGGGTAATAGCTAAGTCAGTAAAGTACTTGCTATGCCAAGAACTCAAATTTGATACTCAGAAGCCAATAAAAGGCCAGGAAAGTAAAGACAAGAATGTCCCTAGGGCTTACTGGGCATCCAGACTATCACACCTGCTCCTCGGGTGACTGAGAGATTTGATCCCCCCAAGTAAGGTAAGTGGCTTACAGGGAAGAACACAAAGGGTGATATTTGGTCTCTACATGGATACTCACACACATGCAGGTGCAACTCCACTCCTGCCCCATCAGCATGCATATGCACATACTACATATATATGCACATATATACATACTCACACAGAAATATTTAAGACCTTAGAGTATCAAAATTGTTTGCAATTTTATATTGTAAGTATCAACCACTAATCCTTGCTTTGATTAAACATATTTTAAAATCATTCTCGTTTATACCTTTTGTCTTATATTTAAATAGTATAATAAATATTATTTTATAGTTACATATGAAGTAAAGAATTTCTTCACAAAAGACACATTGCTGTTATGATTTGATGTCAATGTGATAGTAGATTGTGCCAGTTCCACAGGGTAATTATTTCATTAATTTAAATGTAACCATCAGCTGCTTTCTATTGAATAACAAAATACCTAAAGTTGAATGACTTATGAAGATTCTGTTTGGTTCAGGGTTTTGGAGGATGGGAAGCCGACAGTTATGACACTGGTACTGGGCAGGCTTCTGTTGAGAGCCTCATGTTGCTTCAGCGTATAGTGGGAAGTAGAAAGGCCTTTGAGTTCACAGAAAAGAGACAAGCAAGAGAGGTTCAAGACATTACTCCCCTCTGAATACAGGCCTTGTCTGCTAAGGTGATCAAATGCAGTATGTGTTTGGAGGAGAAAACCATATGCAGCCACAGCAATAACTACTGTTAAATCATAATGGCTCGAAGGAGAAAAACAAAAATCAGATGATACCTGATGAAAAACTAAACCACCCCTAAAATATTGAAATTGAGTCCACATTGGAAACAAACATTTCATAGGCAATATAGTCTATGTTTATATTGATTTCTGTAAATTATATGGTAGCAACAGATAGAAGATAATACATATATATATATGTATATATATATTAAAAATTCTGCACTGCAGTTTAACTGCCCTAAAACAAATGCATTTTAATCCAGTTTGATATTTTGAAAACCACATTTAAATTATGATATCTTAAAGGAGTAAAACGCAGAAATCATTAGCTGATATTTAATGAAAGGTAGAACTAAATTCTTAAAATATTACAACTGACTCCTTGGAGTACTAATTTAGACTTGTTTAGAGTGAGTGTTTTCAGAACTGCTATGCAGCATGAAAGTGGGAGGGGACGTGGTTTGTGAGAGGCCAGGACTATCTAGCTTAGGCCATGACGAAGGCTGGTTCATCTCACATCTTGTAAACATGGATACCAAAGAGTGCTCCGTTGATAAAACTGATCAAAAACACCAAAAGCAGCCTACTTTGTAAAGTAGAAACAGTCTGCGGGGGAGAAGCGTGAATGATGGAAGGCTGGGTTGCTGTTTACCGCCTCCCTATGGGGGCTCTTGATCTCAGATCAGGTTAGCGACCTTATGATCCAGAGAACTCACCATTTGGGCAGAGGGTAAGGAGAAAGATGGACACTGACTTCATAGCCACCGAGGTTCATAAACAGACACAGAGTCCCAGCACATTTAGCTCCCATGTATCTTTACTTTGACATGGGCCCTTTTATAGAAACAGAGAAGTAAAATTCCATCACAAACCCTTAATGAAATACAAAGACAGTTCTATAGAATGACAGTATTTAAATACTTTCATTAATTGTTTCTCATGACTTTTTCTCCTTCTACAAATTAGTGACATTTTCAGGTTGCCGCTATTAAAATGTAAATGTACTTTAGTGCAGAGGGTGGAGGCTCCATGCTGACTTGACAGACAAGTACCAGAATGTGAAGATAAAGTTGCTTGGGGCATCAGAAAACCTTCCTTGCTAGTGCTTCATGAGCTAATCCATCTGAGGTAAGGACAGATGTTGTAAAAACAGTGTGGTGTGAA
The DNA here is from genome assembly GCF_000317375.1 of Microtus ochrogaster. NCBI lineage: Eukaryota > Metazoa > Chordata > Mammalia > Rodentia > Cricetidae > Microtus > Microtus ochrogaster. Next base: position 54,084,539 of record NC_022012.1, on the reverse strand, counting down.
TTCCTGGATTCTAGGCTAACAAAATGACCTTTCTGTGCGCTTTAAGCCGCATAGCCTCTTTTTAAAAGCCCTGTGATCTTGGTTTTTGCCCTTCTTAAAATTAAAATAAGCAAACAAGGAACAAAAAATATGGATAGCGGATTCTCCGGCTCCCAGAGCTGGAGGAATCATTGTGCTTGGGTTTTTTCTTATCCTTAGCCAGGTTACTTCTCAAGCATCTCACTCAGGCCTCTTAGTAATGACATACAGAGTTCCCAGTTTGAAACCCAAATCCTCATTAGCAGTCAGTTATTTCAAAACTGGAATGCCTTGCTCCTAAAAGCTACAATATGGGCGTGTCTGTGGAAGAGCCCACTGGACAGCTGTTCATCCTAGAAATGTCTTTAGGCGTGGTCACAGTGATGTTGGTCTGAGTTTGCAAAGTCTCAGGAGTAGCAGGCTACTGGAGCCAGAGAAAGGGAGTAAGGCACCTCTCTCCCCACCCTAGACACAGCTTTTGTCCTGAGAAAACTTATATACAGGCCATATTGGAGTCAGCCCTTTTCATGTCCCAGGTCTGCTCTGCTTAGACCTCAGTTACCTAGGGCTCTTGTCGCCCTGAAACCTTACTCATCTTTGGGACGGTAAGTGACTAGAGTAACCAGATCTTTAGTGCAATCAGTTTTAGATGTTTTTCTAGAGTATTTTAAAGGTGAGGTTACCATTTAAACCTCCACACTTTGTTAAGTAGACTGCCCTCTCTACCTTGAGTGGGCCTCTTCTTTTTTTATTTTATTTTTTTAATTGATTTATTTATTAAAGATTTCTGTCTCTTCCCAGCCACCGCCTCCCATTTCCCTCCCCCTCCCCCTCCCCCAACCAAGTCCCCCTCCCTCGTCAGTCCAAAGAGCAATCAGGGTTCCCTGCCCTATGGGAAGTCCAAGGACCACCCACCTCCATCCAGGTCTAGTAAGGTGAGCATCCAAACTGCCTAGGCTCCCACAAAGCCAGTACGTGCAGTAGGATCAAAAACCCATTGCCGTTGTTCTTGAGTTCTCAGTAGTCCTCATTGTCCACTATGTTCAGAGAGTCCGGTTTTATGAGTGGGCCTCTTCTTATCAGTAGATGGCTTTAATAGAAAAGTCCTCTTCTAAGTAGACCATCTCAAAACCAGCCTGCCTCTGAGCCGGAATGACTACACTAGCCTGGGTCGCCAGGTTGCCAGCACACCCACAGTTCTTGGAATTGCCAAGCACACTCAAACTGTGAACCAAATTCTTAAAATAAGACTCTCCCCCACTCCCACCCCAGTCTCTGTCTGCGCCACTCCCATCTGTTTCCATGGAGAACCTGGCTAATAGACTCACCTACTCACGCAATCTCATCACCATGTAGAGAAGTCCATCTTCAGTTCAAGACGTGGTGGAGCCGCAACCACCTGCACCCTGTTGATGGTGTTTGACTTTCCAAAGTCTTTGTTTTGAAGATTACGATTAGTGCAACAGTATTCCAAATTGGTGAAACTCCTAACTTGTGATTCAAAACTGAAACAACAAAGAGGAGCGCCTCGGGAGCCAGGCTGCGAGCTGGTTGTCAGCATCTCCGAGCCGGTTGCTCAATGCTATCAAGAAAGAAGAAGCAGGAACTGCTGTTAGTCAACGCTATTCGCATTGGTAACTCTTTTCTTGTTGCTGTGGACCGTTCTGACCTGTTTGCTGGTCTGTGCAATGTGAGAATCCCTTCTAGGTGTGGGATCCGCTATATCTCTTTTCTTTGGGCTTCATCCGGTTCTCCACACTCACCCAACCTCACACGTCTGCTTTAGTATGCAGGTTGAATTTATCTTCGGGGGTACATAAGTTGCATTCCTTTGTTTCCACCTGGGGAAGTCGTTCCAATTCAGTTGACTTGGATAGACTTCTTGGTCTGGCCCTGCCAACAGTGTCATCTCATCCCTCGCTGTTCAGTGGCAGTGTAGGCAGGGCCAGCCGACTGGATATAGGCAAACACTGCTTATCTTTCTAGCTAACTTCTCACAGACGTCTTCTGTGCCTCAGCTTGGCAGTGGCTTCCTAGAAGATAAGGGTTAAGGAACATGTTTGTAGTTTTTTTTTCCATTTCACAGTACACATGAATAAATACATCTGTCAGTGTTAAATATTTGCTGAGTGATCATTTGACGGGACTAAGAAAGACACAGGTATGGATAAAACTTGTGATAAAATCTGAATTCAAAGAGAAAAAGGAGGCCATGAATTTGAAGGAGATAAGGGAAGGATATATGTTAGGGTTTGGAGGGAGGAAAAGAGGAGGAAGAAATGTTGCAATTAACTTATAATCTCATTTTTTAAAAAAATAAAACATATATATATACATATTTCTGTTTCTGGAATTTAAAAGTATGTGCTTATGTTGTGTGCCTGGCATGTGTATGACATATATAGGTAAAACTATACAACCTTGGTAATATAGCAAAATTCTCATGAAATATATTATCTTTAATACTTTTATCTGAACTTGCATGATGGGTCTATAATGCATGACTTTTTCAGGATTTTGATATTTTTAGAGCTATATTTTCGTTAATAGTTATCAATATAGGAAAGAATTAACCTCTTGGTTAGTCCTGGAAGACAACTCTTGGGTGATAAATAAAAGTCTCACTTTATACTACACTACAAGACACAGTTCAGATCATTGACAGGTGAATATTGTAAGTATCAAAAAGAAAGGAATGCTTAACAGAGCTCTGAGAATGTCTAAATTTAGAAAACTAGAAATTAAGGTGGGAAACCATCGTGATTTAATGAGCCAAAAATTTTAGTATTTCACATGTAAATTTGAAAATCAACCCAAAGTTTAGAAGTAAACAGTAAACAAGAACAGTATGCTTACTGACCACTACAGAAAAACAATGACTCTTCCAAATAAACATCACACAGAAATGGGACCTGACCGTCAGTCTGAGTTGCAGACGAACCTGGGAGGGTAGTAGTGACTGACTGTGTGACTCTGGGCTTGAGCCAGTTACTCAGGTGCTCCGTGACTCCCTTTTCTCATCAAGAAATGACATAGCTCTCCCTGTACATTAAATGAAGTGAATATTATGTGTTTGACACAAGGCCAGACTCCTACTAATCATGTAATGAATAATAGCTTTACATTTCTGACCTAAGAATCACTCATATAAAACATATAATGTGGCCCCTAAGGCAGAAGCTCTGGTCTCATTTGTTCATTACTGTTTCCAGGTCAGAGAACAATTTCTGTCATATATTATTGATAGAGGTACATAAATATTTTAGGTGAATTAACAGACCAACAAAAATCCCAAGATATCTATACAATTAATATGAGCCAACCTGAAACAGTACTTAATCTCCTTACTTCCAATAAATTAATAGTAGCACAGGAAGCCCCCCCCCCCCTTCTCGCTGGCTTTCTGTAGCACTCATTAGATGTGCTAACCCACTGTGGCGAAATGAATACTTCACACATTGCCACTGGCAGTTAGGAACTGTGTAAGCCTTTTGAAAAGCAGAACATGAAAAAGAATCAAGAATGTGGAGGCTGCAGGGATGGTTCAGCAGCTAAAAGCACCTTTTGCTCTTGTAGGCGGCTCCTGTTTGTGTGCCAGTGCCAGTGCTGGGTAGCTCACAACCACCTGCACCTCCATCTCCAGCACTGCCTATGACGTGGTGGTGCACACACACCCATGTAGGCAAACACTCCTACACATAAAAGATAAAATCAATCTTTAAAATAAGAACCTGAAAAGGTCTTATCCTATGGAACTCTTACTTTTAAGACATATATAATAAAAATAATCCTCAACATGAGAATTATTTATCATTAAATATATAGGCTGTCACATTATTTATAGGAGAATAATATAAGGACTATCAAAATTCAGAAATATGGTCATGACCTATAGTTGAAATATTTTGAAGCCATTAATGTCTATTTAAACTTTCCCCCTCCTATTGGGTTGCCTTGTCCAGCCTCAATATGAGGGATTTTTCCTTGTCTTGTAGTACCTTTTTTTTTTTTTTTTTTTTTTTTTTTTGGCTATGTTTGGTTGTTGTCTCTTGGAGGCCTACTCTTTTCTGAAGGAAAAAATGGGGGAGTGGATCTGGAAGAGAGGGAGAGGGTAGCTGGGATGAGTAGAGGGAGGAGTAGAGGGAGGAGAAACTGTGGTCAGGATGTATTGTATGAACAAAAATTTACTTTCAATAAAATTATAATCATAACATTGGGGGAAATATAAATTTATGTGAATGTATATATTTGCATATATAAGTCCTATACATATCGATATTTATAATTTTGCAGTTATCACTATCATTAGAGTAGCTTTTTAAGGAGACTTTGAGGTAGGGAAGTGGCTCAGTGGGTGAAGCATTTTTCATACAAATATTAGAACTGGAATTTGATCCCCTGCACTCACTGAAATGCTAGGATACAGACAGGGGATCAACAGAGCAAACTGACAGCTGGACTAGCTAAGTTGGTGACTTCCAGGTTCAGTGAGAGCCTCACCCTTGCTTTATAAGATGGAGAGTAATTATTAATTGCCCTATGCTGTATATTTCCACAGCCTCTAATAGGCACAGTCCCACTGTTACAGGGCAGCTCCATTTTAACTCCTTTCATACATGTGTATGTGCTTCTGTGTGCATACACACACACACACACACACACACACACACACATATGGAACTGCCACATCTCATCCCAGTTAGAACGACTAAGCTAAAGAAAACAAGTTCAGGAATGGATCTGGAAAAAGGGAAACACTTACTCATTGTTGGCTAGATACAAATTGACAGGCTACTATAAAAATCAATGTGCAGTTTTGTCAAAAAGCTGAAGGTAGATCTACCATATAATCCAACTATACTACTGAGCATAGTCCCACTGAGCCCTTCCTCTTCTATGTAGATACTCGCTCATTCTCATTCATTGCTGATCTATTCACAGTAGTCAGAAAATGGAAACAGTCAAGATGCCCATCAACAGATGAAAGAATAATGAAAATGTCATGCATATACACAATGGGCTATCACTGAGCTGTCAAGACAAAGTTGTGGAATTCACAAGTTAATAGATGCAAGTGGAAATCATCATTTGGACTGAGATAATCCAGACCCAGAAAGACAGATACCTCCTACTTTCTCTCATGTGTGGAGGCTACATGAGAATATTTAGGTATGTATGACAAAATTGGAACACATGTAGAAGTCAAGAAAATATGAAGGGGTTATAGGGGACATCTCAAGTGAAGGGGATAGAGTGCAGGTGATATGAAGGAGGAAAAAGGAGTCATGGAACAGAAAGGGTTAAACTGGGTGGGAGATGGGAGAGCAGGTAGAAGAGGGAGCATGGAGAAAGATAACCAACAATAGAGGTAGTTCTTAATCTTAAAACCAAATGTTAAAAATACTCCAGGAAAGGGAGATAAACTTGACATGAGCATCAACTGTACAAGCACTCTGACTATAAAACGGTTTTAAATGTGAGAAAGGACATGTAAGGATATTATTGAAAAGAAGAAAGGAATGTACATATTTTCATATTTAGTTGAAAGACACTTACGTTGACTGCACCTTCCCTAGCAACTAGCAAGAACTGCAGAATGGTAGCTATTTGTAGGGCATCTGATGGCTGCCACACAATCCCTTTGAGGGAAAGGGACTGAAAGTGTTTTTCCCATGGGTCTATGTCTTTGAATACTTTCATGTTCACAATGTATTCTAATGAACAGAGTCCTAATTCTTGATTCTTCTCCAAGTTCCATTTCTTTTCCTTAACTCTTGAATTAAGTAGGATATAATGTTGAGCAAAAATGATAAACTCAAACTTAGGAGCTGAACTTTAAATAACTTAGCTGAATATAATATATCACATATAGTTTTTCGTATCACACTCTTCATGGTCCCTCTGATCATAGAGTTTTAGATGTGTTTCTGTTTTTATTTATGTAATTGAGTATCACATTTCTTCCAGTGTCTTTTCTAAATTTATTAAGTAATGTGTTATTTTACTTCTTATTCTGTAAATGTCAATCACACTGACTGAATTTTTAATGGTGAAAAATATTTTTTTGTATTAAAAAAGAAAAACAAATTGACTGCATTTATTGTTTCTTGTAAAAATCTTGCCAGGCACTGATGCTAAGTGGGTGCTGGTCTTCAGTGAAAATTAGGAAACTGTCAATTTTGTAAGATCTGCTAAAAGAGTTTGGTGAAAATCAATGCTATTTTTCCTTAAAGATTTGGGGAAATGCTTTAGTGCGGCCATTTGACAAGGCTATTTCGTGGGAAAAGTTTTTTATGCATTAACATCTAGGCCTCTTTCTTACCTTTCCATTCCTCCTTCTTTATTATCGGTGTCTCATGGTATATTTTCAAAAGGCACTAGGATTACTCTCCAGCCACCTTTTGCCCATAGTCCCATGCAATTCCTCTGAGATACAGTTGGATAATTTGTCTCTCTTTCCAGTGCACTTAGCATCACCTTATTATGAGTTTTGATATGCACATGTTTTTTCTCTCCCTTGAATACATGAAATATCAGAGTGATTTTTCCTTATCAGATGCATATAAAGGGATATTCAAAAATTGGTTCTCCATCCCTTTTACCTCATTCCCTGTCTCCTGTCACCTGTATCATTTGACTTTCCTTTCGTTGATGTCTTAACTCCTCTCCCCTCTCATATAGTCAATATAACATGTAATATTTTTATCCTGCTATGTGGTAGCATTTTATTTGTTTCAAATATCTTGACTATAAATGAAACAATGTGTTTCTGTATTATGGAAGGTATATTCCAAGAGTGAACTCTTCAAAATGGGATTACTGAGTCAAAACATAAATCTCTGTGTGGTTTATTAAATATTTCCATACTTCCTTCCCAAACGATTGCACCCATTTGTATTCTTACCAAATACATTTGACAGTACTTGGTGTTCACAGTGATGGCAGCACAATGGGCCATCAATCTTACACTTCATTTGTGTTGCCTCTAGATGATTTTGGAATTTGCTTTTCACACATTTTATATAAAGTTGACTATCTTATATTCATACATTTAAGGGCTATATATGCATATATAGAATATATATTGTGTGTGAGTTAGCCATGTATTTTAACCATTTATTTCTTCTCTCTATTTGGATAGCTCGTTGTGTACATTAGAGATGTCAGTTCCTTGAGTTACATTAAAATATTTCTCCTGCCTTATCAGATCTTTTGACTTCATTGTAGGTGCTTTCCTCTCCTTTCTATATAATTTTAAAAGTTTTGGAATAAAATTATTATAATTTCACCTTGAAGTAATAGGACTGACTGTCCACATATTATAAAGGAATATGCCTATCCTTCTTACATGTTTATATGGTTTCATGTTTTAATAGTTACTCTCCTGACATATTTGGAGTTTATTCTTTGTGTAACACTATGTAAAATATTTGAATTATCTTCTTCTGAAAGGCAAAGCCAATTTCCTGGTACTATTTTAATAAACATCCATTTTTGCCTCTGTCATTTTTAGTACTATCTTTTATATATATACATTAAATTTCCATATGTTCTTGGGACATGGCTTAGCTTTCTACGCAAGCCTGACTTGTTTATTTTTTTCATTACCAAATGCCTTAATTACAGAGATTATGGATATTTATAATCAGTTTCATTCTAATATTAAAATTGGCCCTTGGATTAACTTGCTATCAGGTTTTGTAAATCACTCAAGAACTCTGCTGTAGGGATTTGAGGCCAGGTTTGCTGTTAATCACACCCAACTGGCCATTCTTCTCAACACTGGGTAAAATAGAAACCTGGGAAACGTAAGTGCTTGGATTTTGCTGCTAAGCTTAAATTGAAGAGTTTAAAGTCAGGCAATTCTTCTCCTGACAAAGGGCCTCCTTGATCTCAGAGCTTGGTGCTCTGCGGGGGACATGAAGCTAGCGTTCTGCTGGTGGTCATGCGCTTTCTGTGTCTGCCATTGTGTTTCCTTCAAAGGGTGCAGTTCTGTATCGCCGGGGTTCTCTCTAGGTGACACACAGAACTGAAACTGCATGCTTTGAAGACCCAGGAGATTTTGTGAGAGTCTGCCACGTTCTTTTCTGAATGGTTAGCCAAGCTGGCACTTGCCTTTCGGCAGCCTTGCCAACAGAATGTATTGCCTTGCCTTGTGCCAATCTGACGTTTGAGAGCTGGTGACACCTGGCTGCAGTGTTCTGGTTGCAGGTGGTTTACCAGGTGCCTGCATGCCAGACTCTCTTTACTTCCTGAACCATTGCTTTGTATCCTAGGTTGCAAGAAGACTTCAGGCAGGAATAGTTCAACACAAGAGGATCTTGTTATAGTGACCCTCAAGAGGTATGTGCTCACAGTCTCCAGCTTTCCAAAGGAGCTGACATCTTCAAAAGACTACACAATCCTTACTCCTCTACTGGCTCATAAATCAATAAGTATTGAAAGGGGGATGCTATAAAATATACGAGCTCCTGATAAACCCTGTATCAGTAAAACAATTTGAATTTCATTGGTAGAAATAAGGTACGTGATCTCCCAATTTCTATAGAGACCTCTCTATCCTCAAAACCAAACCAAACCAAACAAAAAAAACCCAGCAAGTAGTCTGTAGATGATAGCATCAAAAAGTGGTAACTGACCAGGGATTCTACGGTGCTGTGTGTCAGAATAGTCCTCAAGCATCAAGTGCCAGTCTGTCCTAGACAAAGAATACTTCCAGTTAAACATCACCTTTCAGGAAGCTAGAACAGAAGGTCTATTTATGGACTCAGTAGCTGGTATAGAAAAATGGTGGAACTTTTGAAGAATGCTTATTGGAGCCTCCAATGATATCTGCCTTCAGCGCACCTAATGTAACCTGATAAATGTTACAAGCTTTAAGCTATTCATATCTCCATGTCCAGGCCCAAGACCAGATTTGTTTTCTCCTAAGTGAAAAGGCAGAGAGAGCTCTTGCTTCCCTACTTGAATATCACCTTTCTTTGCCACCCTAGTCCCACTCAGTCAGCTACAGCTTCCCAATAGCTCAATAAAAACTGACTTCATGTGGGATTTTCCTCTGTATGCTGTGACTACTATTGGTTAATAAAGAAGCTGCTTTCAGCCAATGGATTAAGAGAATATAGCCAGGCTGGAAAAAATATAGCGAGAGAGTAGGCAAGTCAGTGAGACACCATGTAGCCGCCAGGAGAGAAAGAAGTGAGCTACCGGCTGGAATCTTTCCCATAAACCATGAGCCTTGTGATAAAATATAAAATAACAAAAAGAGGTTAATTTAAGATGTAAGAGCTAGCTAGAAATACACTTAAGCTATTGGCCAAATAGTATTGCAATTAATATAGTTTCTGTGTGAATATTTTGGGTCTGACGACCGAGAAACATACAAGTGGCCTTAGCCAGCACTGACCTCATGACAGATGACAACATCTCATGTCTGGCAGGCCACTGCCCACTGTCAAAGTAGTGGAGGGATCAGAAAAACACACACTTCTATAAACAGATATTCCGAGAGTGACGCCTCCCTGGAGGTTGAGATGCCAAAGAGAAATAACGCAGTGGAAAGGAGAAACAGGGAGGAAGGAAAGAGATTGTAAAATACACCGTGACGTCTTGTCTTCTAAGTCTACTGGCAACAGGCACAATGGCAATCTACTCAGACTATCTCCATTCCCGCGCATTCTCTACTGCTTAGTAAATTGAGCCTCTGAGTGTCTAGCTAACAGCTGAGCTCCTTAAACTGTACAAATTCGGACCACCTGTGAAGCTTTTGCAGCTTGGCATAGGAAATGAGTCATGGTAAGATGGAAGAATTTACATTATTTACACATGTTAATCAATCCTTTGTGTACTCTCCATTTCAACAGCGGTATACGGTGCATATGAAATGGCTGTTCAAATGTAAGGTATAAATCAGCTACTTTTTGGTGCAGTTTTAATCCCACAATGCTGAAAATAACACAAAACCAACATATGCAAGCTACGTGTCTGGTACATCATAAGCATTCAAGGGGATTTTTGAGGAAACAAGACCCTTACGACCACATTATGCAGAATTCTCTAAGTACCTTTTATGGGATAATGAAAGGTTTTCATACCCTGATATTAAGTCTCTCTGCCCATGTAGTAATCCAAATCAAGCAGAATTCAAATGAAAAGACCAGGTTATTTGGACAAAACGTTCCCTGGTGATTTTCCTGGGCCCCAGAGATGAGATCTGAAGAGGAGGGGAGAGGCACGTGGCTGCTATCCAGGAGGCACTTTAAATACCCTGTAAGTGCAGTCTTGAGTAGCTGGGGGGGGGGGGGGTGGGCAGGGACTGTAGCTTGGCCAGCTTTCTGAGGGTGGGGTCTGGAGAAAGAGGGAGGTACGGTTGAAGTGGTGCACCCAGCTAAACAGAGGGAGTCCTTTTTAACGAATTGCTTCCCTAAAATGCTCACAAAAATGATGTAGGAGTATAACATTGCTTTTAATCTGCATTTAATATAAGGTACATATTAAACTAGCAGCTCTTTCATAATGCAACCTTAGACATTTCCTAAATTAATTGCTGTTTGCCATCATTAGTGATTATTTGAAGCAAGGAAAATACAGATAGAGAGGAAACCATTAACAGTATCTATTGAATCACTGGTATCTTTTTGCTAAAAAAAAAAATCCTAACCCAATTTTCTTACCAGAAAAATAGTTTTACTTTCTTGACGGTGTTTCCTTCTAAGAAGATTCGCTTTAAGAAAACATGAGCCAAAAGAAACTTGTGGCTTTCTAAAACTTTCAATCAATCACCATTCTGTTGGAAAGAAGCCTATTGCCAGAAAATTCAAATCTTCTTATATATATAAAGTGTGTATTTATTTGAAAAATAGGCCATTAAAGTGACAGATGAGTGTTGAGATGAATTATGAGTTGCCTATAGAATGGTTTTTAGGGAATTATGGTGGAAGGCAGGATAAATAGAAAAAAAATGATAAAAATCTAAATAATGAGAGAATGTTTGACATTGATACCGCTCAAGGCCATATAAAGTAGTCCCAACAAGAATTTATAATTTACATTTTAGGCCCTCTAGCAAAATGTCATTGAGTAAGAGCTGACATGACTTGGTGACAACACAGAAATGACAGAAAGAGAGAAAAGTGACCATGCCATCTTGGAGTTCACAAAAGTAAGAAAATGAGATGCTGAACATTTCTGGACATATGTTCCAGGCAGACTTCAAAGAACTCCATGAAGAATAATCACATGCCAACAACCACAGCCACAAAGGAAAAAGCGCTACATGAAGATCAAAGACCCTGAGCAGAAAAAGAAAAGAAAAAAGAAAAAAAAAAGAAAAAAATTTCTGACTGTACCTTCTAGCAATTCAAGGTAGAGATGGGCTGAAGGGGTGGGTTGGCACCAGAGGGGTAGAAACCAGAGAGCTGAATAAGCCCAGGCTTATAGGACCAAACCCAAATAAGGTAAGGAGAGGGAGGGGAAGCAGAGGCAAGTATAAACAGTGTGAATTATTAGGCTAATGGCAGGGAAGTCAAGGACCACAGCCAGCAGACAGCTGAGGACAACCAAATTAAAAGGGGCACCAACGGTTTAAAATGCTCTGAGTCAAGAAGCAGGCCAAAAATGGTTACCAGCTAATAATAATGCAATATGGGTCAGATATTAAAAAGAGTGACGTAAATATTATTTATTCCATGTTATAGAGAAGAAAATTATGTACAAGGAATATTGTAAATTCTGGGGTGTAGAAACTATAAGCGGTGGAGCAGAGACTCCTAGCTAACGAAGGATGTACAGTCTCTATTTGCTTATCTTCTGTGTAGACAGAGATACTTTAATGCTGGTCTTCACCACTGCTCTCCCGCCTCCACTGTTTCCTTGGAGGATCACAAGGCTGATGATTCCTAAGGCTAAGGGAATTTCTGTTGACCAGCTTTTTCCCCTAGCTCTTAGGAGAGACCCCATTCTTCAAGCAGATGGCCTCAGTTAACTGACCAAGAAGAGCTCCCTTTGTCAGAGAAGATCTTGATGGAAGAGAGATGCTTGTGACTGGGAAGGTCTGGAAATTTCTGGGGTGCTGTTACAACTCCATCAGGGTCTACTCTAAAGAGTAGACATCATCTCTTCAATCATGCAGAGGCTGTGTTTATTTCTTACCTGTCTCATTTTTTTTTGCTTCATTTCCCTCCCTCCTTTGAGTACTTAAAGTTTCTTAAAGAGACCAATAGAGTCTTGTTTTACACACCCCCGAGCCTAGCTCCTGCCCACTAAGCAATACCTATGAGCTGCCATTTCATGCATGGTGAAATAACTTACTCTTCTAAACTAGACATTAAAAAATCAAGATGAGTGGAGATTACAAATAATACTGCTATGAACATAGTTGAACAAATGCTCTTGTCATATGATGGGGCATCTCTTGGGTATATTCCCAGGAGTGGTATTGCTGGGTCCAGGGGTAGGC
>NC_022012.1:54033152-54070819 GCF_000317375.1 Microtus ochrogaster | reverse complement strand
GAGGGGGAGAGGAGTGGGGGAGGAGGAAAAGGGTGGGAGGAGGGGGAGGGAAATGGGAGGCTGGGAGGAGGAGGAAACTTGTTTTTTTTTTCCTTTTCTCAATAAAAAAAAAGAATTAAAAAAAAAGATGAGTGGAGAAACTAAAATCTCTATAAATTCCTTGAGAAAAACTAAATCTTTGGGCTCATAAAATGTTAGAATTGCTTACTGAAACAACTTAGGCAGTCACAGAAGAGACACCACCTGTTGTAGTTGAGAAGTTGCCATGAGAAGTTGCCATGTGGAAAGCAGAAGAAAAGTGAATTAATGCCTTTTCTGGTGCTGTGGTAAAGCACCAAAAGCAACTTATGGAAGGAAGGCTTTATTTTGGCTTTTAGTTCCAGAGGGAGAGTTCACAGTGGTGGCAGTGCTGGGAGGGGGGAGCATAGGGGGAGGCATGGCAGCAGGCACCCAGAGCAGGAAACTGAAAGATCACATCTTCAGCTACAAACACAAAGCAGACAGGAGGAGAGAGAAAGCAGGAAGTGGGACAAGGTTATGAACTTTCAAAGCTTACCCCAGGTGGCACACTTCCTCTAGGAAGGCTCCAATTCCAAAAAGTTCCACAACCTCCTCAAACAGTGTTGTCAACCGAGGAGACCACGTGTTCACATATCTGAACCTATGATGAGGGACATTTCATATTGAAACCATCACAGTGAGAAATAAGAGGGTGACCTTGCTCTTCAAATGGCTAAAACCAGTAGGTTTGATATCAGCTTCCTGGCAATATGTAGAAATATAGTAAAGACTATAATTTGGATGGGCCCCTTAAAAAATGTAAGTTGCTTCAAATTTATCAAAAGAGTTTTATACAAGCTGGTCCTGTGTTTATCAAGAAAGGCCTGAACACATAACATGCGCTCATTGCAGAACAAACAACCAGGCTGAGATGTTCACAGACTACCACACAGGCTGGGAAGAAAATGTAAAGCTATACTGTGAAAGAGTCAAACTGCTGTGAGATCAATCATAGCAAACATGAATGACCTCTGCAAAGTGAATGGGGACTTGGCTACCTTCTAAAAAGCAAACACAATCTTTAAGTAGCATTAAAATCATGAAAAACCTCTCATCATGGAGAAACTATCCCCAGTTCACCTTTTGCTTTTGTGTGAGATTATGAACACCACAAATGAAAAGAGGATTGACTCACAGGGACATGCTCAGAAAGAGCAAACCTGGGTTTCAGGTCAATCGGATAAAGGTGGAGGGAGCTTGGGATTTTATTTTTTGAAGATCATAATAAACATACTGAAATGGATTTGCTGCTAGTCCCTGGCATCTTGCTGTGGTGTCGAGACCACGCAGCAGATCCCCAAGTTAAGGTGGATGGTCCCCAGCCATGTGGAGGCTGGTTGGTCCCCGGGGAGCTGTCTGGGCAGGTGGCGGGTGGGAGGCACAGAGATAGGCACACCATACAGAATGAAATTGGACATTTATTAGATAGGTTATGGAATAGGAGGGGAAAGAAAAGGGGGAGAAGAGGGGGAGAGGGAGGAAGAGAGGCAGCTTCTCTGAGGGAGAGGACAGGGAGGGAGAAGGCTGAGGCTGCAAGCAGGAAGGGAGTGGGCGTGGCTTGTCTCTTAAAGAGACAGAGCATTACACATACAGTTTAGCTTCCTAGTCATTCAGCTTTTCAGGGTCCTCAGCTTTTCCTCTAGCAAATAAACGAAGGAGCTTGAAATCGGTGAGGACTCTATGACCCCTGTCTCAAATGAATTTGCTGCTTCCACCAGGCCCTTGGAAAATGTTGAGCAGGAAGTATAGACCACAATGGGAGAATTCTGGGAAGAGGAAAGGCTCAGTCTGAAGTCGTCACCCAGACCCAGAGGAAGCAAGAAGAGAATGCCTCACTGATAAAAGGTACCAAGCCATATAGTTAACAAAGACAAGAATTATGGGTTAATGTAAAATATAAGAGTTAATTAATAAGAAACCTGAGCTAATAGGCCAACCAGTTTATAATTAATGTTGACCTCTGTGTGTTTCTTTGGAACTGAGTGGCTGTGGGACCAGGTAGGGCAGAAACTTCTGTCGACAGGAAAAGACAAGGTCCAGAGCAAAATCAAACCCCTGCTTATGACAGAAGGCAGAAGCAGAATTAGAGGCTACAGACAGGCAAATTTATAACTGAATGTGAAAGAAGTTTGAAATTTTTGATTTAATATTAATTTATTTTGTGTATAGAAGTTTTTACACATGTGTCATAGAATGTAAGTGGAGGTCAGAGGACAGCTTGAGAGACAACCTGGGAGATTTCGTTCACTCCTGTTACCATGCCAGGTCCCTGAGATTGGACTCAGGACCTATCCTCTGAGCCATTTCTCTAGCTCCGTGAAAGAACTTTCTGGTGGATAGATACCTAAACACAGGGTGCCACTTGATAGTGGAGTACTTTTTAAGCAGTGACTGTGAGATGACAATCAAGGTGATTCTTCTTTGTTATCATTACATGTGAACTGTATCAGGAGTCTGTGTGATGTCCCACTCTGTGAGGAACCCTTATATGTGTTCTGGTGTACAAAAGAGCTTCTATAAGAAATGCCATAGGAAAGAATCAGGAGCTGGTGGGAGGGTCTGGCTCAATGGTGCTGACAGGTTAGTTGGCAGGCACATGTTAAAACAGAGTGCTTAGTCTTTCTTATACTTCCTAATTTTGGAGATTTGGAAGGGGTCCAATGAATTTGTATTTTTAACAGTGTCTCATGTGATGCCCATGTCTGTGGTCCAGAGACCACAATTTGAGAACCACAGGTCTCAAAGGTCCTTTGAAAGTCCAAAGATTCTTTTCAACTTTTATTCTATGCTACGAACCTAAGTTTAAGTAATTATTCCACCCTCCTGGGGCAAGATCTCTACACAGCAGTCTTTTCTAAAAAGCTGTCACCAAGAGATATCATTTGGTTTAATCACTCAAGTCAGGCTGCCCTGCCTGTCCCCCGCTTCTCTTTAAAACACTGTCATTTCTAAACGGAGGGAGGGAAACACATTTATCATTTTTTACCTCATCAGTTCCTCATCATGCCTTTTTCAGATACTTGATCTCCCATGATCTGGATAAGGAAAACTGCATTGGAAAAATTACATAATCCTATCAAAAATTGTGGCCCATATTACATAATTATTTAAATGTTTTAAAGTTTTAGAAAGAGAAGCTTCTAGTTGAGCATAGAATGGAAGTGTGTATTTGAAGATGAAAAGACTCTGTGTGTGTGTGTGTGTGTGTGTGTGTGTGTGTGTGTGTGTGTGGTGACTGTGTGCATGTGTGTGTACATATTTTCCACAGGAAAAAGAAAGTTTTATTCCTAGTTGCTTCAGGTGACTTTCCTCTGCTATTTTTAATGCTTTTATTATTTGAATTTTACAGCACCCCAGGGGTCGTTAGCTATTTCAAGAGATGTCATACAGTTCTGAAAAGTTCCCCCACAATAACGTTTTAAGCCATTTCAATTGAAAAATAACAAATTTGAGGCACAGAAATGTTCCAGAGTGGTGAAGGGAGAGTGTTTAGAATTGAAACAAACAAAATAACTGCAAATTGCCGGGGAGGTATTTAAGCTTCCATGTCGTGCTCGCTCCCCAGTGAATCGCCAATCGGTGGGTGTTCTATGCCGCAGAGTCCTGGCATCTAAATCAAACATAAAACACCCCACATGTTTGGAAATGAGAACAGCGCAGAACAAAACAAAACTGTCCTCTGGCAATTCTCAATTATCTCATTAACAAATTATCTAGATCAGTGATTTTATCTCTTTAATTTGAGACGTTCTATTTTGTACTTAGAGGTGAGTACTCTTTCCCTGATGTCCCAAGAATTGCCCTGAATGTCTGAGGTGCCACCGCGGGAAGCAGACCACGGATTCACAGCGTTTTTTACAGTTTCCTTCTCAAATCAGTGAATGCCTAATGTCTCTTCCCTTACTGCGAGTGGCATAGCTAAGAAGAGGAGACAGAACGTGTAGTTGAAAGGATTTCTGGGCCTCTAAGTAAAAGAAAAGCGTGGCGATATTAGCATTATGATTACATTAACTAGGTGCTAACCAAAAATTACGATCCTCCACTAATTGTGTATATATGAGAAGGTGAGGAGGCTGAGATTGTTTTAAGGAGTGCCAGGTGCACATTTTTCTCTGGAAAAGAGCAGCAGAGATCTCAGACCTGAGACACTGTGTGTTGATTACAAGAGGCCAAGGGACGGTCAGAGGTCGCACTGTGTGCCCTTCTTGGGTCTCTCCCTAGATCCAGCTCTGCCTAAGTTTATCCCACGCCCTGTCCAGGTCACCCTCCTCAACACTAACCAATAACAACTTTCCATACGTGTAAACATCTCCTTCACACTTCCTCTCGGAAACCACAACTCATGCTTCAGGATTAGCGACAAGTAAACTCCAGTCGGGGATTTCTGTGTTTTCTTTGGAACCCAGACACAAAAATGAATGTGATTCTGTTTGGTTGGTTTTCAGACCTTGACATCATAATAATTTTGTCATATTTTTATAAACTGAAACATGGATTAGAGAACTGAATATAATGTCTCATATTTTCACTTCCCTCCCACTCCACTACCCCTGCCTCACAGAGATTCCCCTGAAAGCCCACCCCTCCAGCAGGACTGCGGCGCTGTCTACATAGCGTTCGTTTGCTGTTGTCATTTGTGGGGCCCAGCGTGAAGTGAATATTTACGGTCCTTTGCTCAACAGTGATTAGGATTTTCTAGATGGCAACAGCAGAACCCTTAACGAAGGGCAAGGCCTTGCTGAGCCTGGAGCCCTGTGGCCAGCACAGACTCTACGCCACAAAACTGGTCCTGGCATGACCATTTGTTTACCTTCAGCTACTCTTACGAGCGACTCATTCTGCCTTGGTTAATTCTGATTTCTGAGAATAAGAATCTGATTGGTTAAAAACGCATGTCATTCCTGGGTGTGTCTTTGGTCTATTCTGTCTCGATCCTTTAATTTTAAAAACAAGCAGTTGTTAACCAGGGTGGGAAATGAGGATGGAAAGAAACCACGGCTCTACAGAGCTTGACCTCTAATGGAGACTGGACAGGACCGCTTTGTTTAGGGTAGAACGTGGGTAGGCAGGCAACCATTGATGCGTGATTATGAATTATCGCGGGATGCATTTCCAGTTTGATTCTGATGCTTGTATATTTAAAACAGAGTAGTAGTAGCACGTCAGAGAATTTATAAGGGGATAAATGAAATAGTGGCGCAAATATGATACTAAACCCCAACAATGGAAGGAGCACAAACAGTGGGCCTGATCTAAGAGTTCCAATAATCTGCCATCCCAACCTTACACAACACGTAGGCTGAGGGTGACTGGAGCTGCTGAGCCCACAGTCCAGGTGCTGATGTCACAAGACCCTTGGGAGGTTGCGCACTCAAACATACCCAAGAAAGTGGAGCGGGAACTGGGTGAATGCCAAGGGACAATCTGCCTAATAGACTTCAGCTACTAATATCTCTATTATGTTTATGAAAGAAAGATATTTCCTTTGGGAAAACATTGCTTTCCAGTTCCCTCCTGAACAAGCTGTGCTTGGTTCTGTCAGTGACTAGAAGTGACTGAGTTGAACTGGGTCTCCCTGACCTTATATGTGCTTGTGTATGTAGAAGATACTAAACTTCAAATATCTGAGCTGGAACTCAGGGATGGAGTGATTAATTAGCATACCAAAGATCCTGGGTTTCATACAATACATACATACATACACACACACACACATACGAAAGTAAATATCTAAAAAATAATGGCTTGAAGAAAAATAAAAGGCATGTTATGTCATTTTCAGTGGTGTGGGTTTTGGGTTAGGCCAAAGTATCTTTCTGCTTTCTGTTTCTTTGTCCCTTCTTCCTACACAGGGTGCTGTGCTCAGTCTCCCTCACTTGCATTTGTCAGATACACATTTCAAGCTTGTGTCACGTGGGCAGTTGCAACCAAGTTCCACAGACTGGGGCAGCACTCAAACAGAAGCTGTGTATGAAGCCCTCTCTGTGAATACTCCCATGAACAAGGCATGGGAGCTCAAGCCTGTGATCTCCTCACTCAGGAGGTGGTGGCAGGAGGATCCCCAGTTTGACGAATCAACGGAGCAACAAACAAACAAATGAAACAGTCCCTTGAAGAGTTGTGTCTGTAGGACAGTGCTATTTGCACACCTAGCTGACCTGAGGTAGAGCAGTGTTTACACTGTTTCCAGGCAGAAGCAGTTTCAAAGCGCCTGGGTCTTTCATAACGCCAGCTACTGCACAGATACAAAAATCACACTCCTAGAGGAAACAGAATAATAAACATCCCTAGGATGTTACTCTTTTCCTTTCATTTGTCAAAAATCAATTGCTGCTTTAACTTTCCGTTATGCTACAGCACCATAAAACAAGGGAAGAAAGCATTAGGAAAAATCAACATTTCAGAATCGAGGTGGGAGATACAGCTCAAAGCCTCAGCAGAGCTGGGTGAGGGGCCCAAAGGCCTTTGCCTCAAAGATGTGTGCTCAGAAGCCCATGGGGGAGAGGATAGCATTATAAATTTTTAAAGCCATTAATTCCATGAAGAACAAATTCTAAATATATGAGCTTTTAGAACTGATGCTTTGTGTTTTTTTTTTTTTTCAGTGCTGAGGATTCAGTCCAAGACTCAGACATGTTATGCAATCATTCTACCCCCAAGCTCCATCATCTCCCCAAGAGACCTCTTTTCCATGAAGGTGGAAGCTTACAGGGCTCTATTTTAAGTACATTTAAGCTTGACAAGGAAGAGTAAGAAAATTTTTTTCTGGTTGCTCATGTTGTGAAATTTTGAGCACATTCAACAATTTACCATTTGAATTTTCACACAGAACTAGTAGAACTCTCTTTTTTATTAGCATATAATTATTGTACAAAATAATGGGTGTCATTATGATGTTCTATGCAGAGTCCCAGTTTCCAACTTGTTTGAGTAGTTGGTCAGTTTCAAGGCAGACTTTTGCTATGTAGCTGAGGCTGTCTTAGAACCATAACCATCAGGCATGCCTCAGCCTCCCAAGTGCTGGGATTATGGATTTATGCTGTCTTGCCTAGCATAGAGCCCCAATTCTTTAGAAATTCATTTTGCAATGGCCCAGGAGCTAGCTCTCTATAGGCAAAGGGAAAAGAGCCGTGAGGAAAACCTACAAGTTGTCACATGTGTTAGAATGAGGCTCAAGGGTTACATGGAATGTTAGTGTTAACGTCTCAACCAAGGGCACTGGGGAGAAGAATCAAAGATGCTTGCAGTGGCATGTAAGACAGTCAAACCAACCTGACGTGTGTCAGGCAGGCTCTGGGAAATAAAGCCAGTGGTGGTAGCAGGTTAACTTCTCTGAGACAACCTCACCCCACATCATCCAATAAACATACACTAGATACTATCAGTCTTCTCTACAGTGTTGCTTCAAAAGTGCTACTATTTGTAAAAGACTAAGGAAAGCTTCTAATAAGGCCTCTCCTACACTTAGGAAAGAGACTCTGGACCACTCCGTAGACAAGGAATTAGCAAAGAGCTGCAACTACCTTTTGGTATCAAGAGGAACAAAAGGGCTTGCTAGAAGGAACAGCAAAGGAGACACCAGGAAGGTCAAAGGTGGCAACAACAGCCAGGACTAACAGTTGACAGGCAGTAGAGGTCAACAGCTAACAAAGCTGGAGTCAGAGATGCTTTATTAACCATGACTATAGGTTGGGAAGCACACAAATAACTCAGGATCCTGCTCCTCTTGGGTCAGGGGGATATGTGTCGAGTGTGTGGGCCCTCTGCTGACTCAGCTGAGGACAGCCCAGGTGACTAACTCATCTCACAGCAATCACCTCAACCTCTGTCTAGTTTCTGCTGTGGCTCTATTAAAAACCAGAGCCAAACAGCAGAGACAAGGACGTTCTCCAAGGAGCCCCTTTCATTCTTAGACATGCTTCCTTTTCTTTAATTTCTTACATCTCCTTTCATTCTCAGCTTTCTTTAACATATCTTAACAAACTTGATTCCACCCTGTTTGCCCCCGCAGCAGGAACATCTGCATCTTTAATTACTACTGGAGTGGGACATGCGCTTAGGAACCGTCGCCCCAAGTCCATCTTTGTTCATGATGAGTATCTGCCTCCCTAAACCCTTAGGTCAAGAACAATGGTGCTGAGAAAGTCCCATTACACTAAAAAGGAAAAATAACCCTGCATCAGTACTGTGGCTGATTTGACCTTGTGTTCCATTTTCCTGGCCCTGGCATGACTCATCCTTGACATCTTGGCCATTCCACCGATTTAACCTTGGTAATGATTGTTTTACAAAAAAAAAAAAAAATCTTATAATACATTATTAATAGTTACATTAAAACAAACCACTTTCATTCTAGTTCCTAATGGTCTCATTTAGTAGCATGTAAAATACAAGTTAAATACAATTGAAAATTCTGTATTGTCAGGGTTTACACTGAACACATGGATAAGCTTGAAGGATAAGCCGTGCTAGCTCAGCGTGCTTGCTAACTCCAGATGAAATGTAATTAACACTGTTAGATCAGTCATCTATTGATGCTTATTTAAGTTTTTAAATAACTGTTTGTGCTTAAATTTCCATGGACTGGCTGGTTGGTTCTTCCACTAGTCTCATCTGCACTTACTTACCTGGCTACATTTAGTTGGTTGGAATGGAAGATTCAAGATCATTTCATTCATGTATGCTGGCCCTTCTCAACCCTACTCATGTGGTCTGACCTGGAGTAATTCATGCCATGGTGGTCTAAAGATTTCATGGTGAATGATGAAACATTTCCTTCTCATTTTTAATGGAGGAGCTTGATACATTAGCCCTAACGGCCATTTGCCATACTTGCTGCTATGTCTTGATAAACATGGAAGCCCAAGAGTTACACCAAATTCCCAGGTCCATATGCCGTGGGTTGAAATTATGAATCTATTACTGGGCAGTACATTCTATTGGACAATAATAGATTTTTCTTATTAGTAGACATGAAATAAATGTAGAAAATAGAGATAGATAGATGATATTATATAGAGAGAGCCTAGTATCTTTGAGCATAGAGAATGATTTTTCTCTTTCCAGATAGTTTAGTATGCAATCATAAACACGAGATAATCACAAGTCACCCAGAGAGATCAGTCAAAGAAGATGACCCATCACTGGTCATCGTTCAGTACATCCGTGTGCTACATACGAGCTCTGACACTTGCTGTGCTTTACGTATTACTAGATGAGACTGGAACCACAAAATGGAGAACAATTAAACTCATCATTTTTATGTAATGATTTTCCTTTTATGTGTATTTAATATAGCCTTTTCTATTTTGTAGTCAGTCAAGCAGCAATGACCTTTTAAAAAGTTCACTACTATGATGAATGTGTAATTTGTATAAGATCCTCATTAATATTAACCACCCACCGTTAGGACCACAGTGACATCATCAATTATTTAGAAACCAGAAGACAAAAACAACATGAAGAATTTACCTTAAAAATGATATTATTGTAGAAATATTGTGCTCAAGGTGATTTAATATATGGAGTTACACTTGGTAAGTTTACACAATTAGTCATTCAAGTGAACAAAGTATCAGTTTTTGATGAATAAAAATCACTTGGTTCTAACTAACTCATAAATGAAAGCACAGCATAGTTGGTTTAAGGAAGTCAGTCAAGTGCTTGTCTGGCCTCACATCTAAAACATCTCAGCGGAATCCTATACAGTTAGAACAGCCATTCTAAAGTCATGTGGCTTAACTTAGGGTTTTCTGCTTTCGCTATGAATTACAAATTTACTCACATACCCACTACAATTAAAAAATATGGGAAAGTTGAAACTTGAAAAACAATTAGCTTTATACCTTCTTTCATAACTCTTATGTCCTTTTGCCTGCATCCCATCTTTCCACATCGCCAAGAAACCTCTCTGCTTTTCCTTTCTAAATGTTATGTGATGCTCACATTTAAGACATTTACATATAAGCGTGAATACACTGTAGGATCGGTCCACAGATGAGGGCAAACATGAGGGTTTTTTTTTCTGAGTTTGTAATATTTCTAAGGTCCATCCATCTTCCTGAAAATGCCATGATGTTGTGTTTCTTTACAGCTGAATAATAATCCATTTTTATATGAATCCCATCTGCATCATCCACTCATTTGATGGTGAATATCTAAGCTGGATCAGTTTCCCTCTATTATAACTAAAGCAGAAATAAACATGGATGTGGCAAATATCTCTATAGTAAGATTTGGAATTCTCTGAGTATATGCCCTGGAGTGGAATAGTTGGGTCATACGATAGTTCCACTGAAGAATGCCCAGGTTGATTTCCATAATGGCTGTATTAATTTGCATCCCTCCCTCAGTGAACAAGGATTTCTCTTTTTCCACACCCTTTCCAACATTTCAAGCTTGGTAATTATGGTTAATAAAACAGTATTTCTAAGACCATTAAAGCACACACTACAAATTAAAGGACATACACTGGAGAGTTCAGAGCCTATATGACACAGTTCTGAAATGATACAATATTATAATTTGAAACATCTTGGCTTTTGCAAAGAATCATGGTTCAGTGTATGTTTTATGATATAATGTATTTTTCACTAAATGAAATGTAATCAGAAGGTCTATGATGTTTCAGTAGCTGAACTGGGCAAAATGCTCACGAGTATGAGAAAGCACTTATTGGTGAAATATTTTTTGGTTTGTATACTCTAAATTTAGCAAGACAAACAAAGAAAAAAACTACGACCCAGGACTGTGAAATATGCTTCTTCCTAAAACCATATTTTTAAAGATTTATTTATTTTATACATGAGTGCTCTATCTGCATGTATAACTTTTTGCCAGCAGAGGGCCTCAGATCCCACTATAGGTGGTTGTGAGCCACCAACTGGTTGCTGGGAACTGAACTCAGGACCTCTGGAAGATCGGCTAGTGCTCTTAAGCGCTGAGTTATCTCTTTAGCCTGGGGAAACTATGAGAAATTTAACTTAACACGAAAACTTCAAATTCACATTATCCTCCATTTGATAGAATCTGTCCTGAACTTACTAGAGACATGGGAGGAAAAGGAAGTCCCTCTATTAAAAATAGCAATGTCTATAGAAAATAATTAATTGAAGGCATAATGTAACTAGTTTCTTCTGTGAAAGATAAATATTATAATAAGAACCAGTTGTAATTATATGTATGAATCCTCTTTAGGTAAAGCATGTTTGGATGAAGAATTATTCATTTTCTGAGATAAAGGACATTACAGTTTTAAAAACATAGACACCAATATCTGCTGCCCAACCTGGCAGATTGGCTTCTGACAAGCTTGCCTGTGCTTATAATGTGTGTGGGACCTAAGGGTTCAATGTGACGTCACATATGGTGGTTGTCCCATCGATTAGAGTGGAGTGGATTTCCAAGTTCAGTGTACCTATTTCACAGAAATTAAGCCTCAGGGTTCTTGTGCTTCTCCAAAACAAAAACAAAATCAAAAATCTCCAAAACCAGGTCTAATAACTTAAAACATGTTTAAACATTTTGATTACTTATCCTGAAATAAACATTAATTTTAATGCCGAAGGTATTCAGACAGCTTGGGCTTCAAGTGTTAAATTCAACTATCCACCTGTGGCTAATTGTCTCATACCACACTAATACTGCCTAGACTGCATACCTAGATGTAAAATCGTGGATCCTATTTGATTTTATTCAACATATTCATGAACTAAAGAAATACTTATTTGGGACTCCATTGTAAACATAATGGCCTTTACACTGCAAAAAACGACAAGCCAGGTGTAAAACCAAATAGGATTTAGAGAGGATTGCACTCTGTGGAGAGGCAGGATCTCTGCTTTGGGAGGTCTGTTGGCAGATAGGAACGAAGATGAAGCAGGCAAGGGGCGTGGCTATGGAAGCTCAGGTGGCCAGGGTCTTACTCCAGCTAGGAATAAAATCAAAATCAAATGCATGGCTTCTCCCCGCCTTATTCTACCTTAGTACTGCCATGTCACCTTGGAATTTGGGGCATACAGGTATTAGAAGCCACAATTCCAAACCTTCTCTAAGGTTTTGTTGCTCCACCTAATAAGTCCTGGTGTAGGAAAGTTCCAGAAGTAATTTATGTCCTGGTATCATTGGGATTTCTCTCTCTTATCACCCTGCCTTTCTTAATATGTCATTTATCCAATCCCCATGGTCTCAGGGTAATTCCAAGAATGTCTGTCTTGCTATTGGTTTTCCTACAATAGCTGAGTCAGGAAGAGGGACTTTTGTTCTTGTGTTTCTCTGTAAGGGCTAAAGGCAGGAACACCTTCTGAGAAATGTGTCACTGGGTAACACTGGATGTGAACTTCATACAATGACAAACAAGGACTAAAGCTACTAACACAACACCAGGCAGTATGTTACTGTGTAGAATCTGTAGTCAATCAAAATATTGTTACATGAACATGTCTGCAGACATCTTTCTACTCATTAGACACCTCTTAGTCACATGATCATTAAGTCAAATATAGACAATTAGTAAAGAGATAATATGGTTATCTTAGGCTAATACAGGCTTCTTCCTCCCAATAGAGTTTTGCAGCAAAAGATGTATAAACAGGGCCGGGCGGTGGTGGCGCACGCCTTTAATCCCAGCACTCGGGAGGCAGAGGCAGGCGGATCTCTGTGAGTTCGAGACCAGCCTGGTCTACAAGAGCTAGTTCCAGGACAGGCTCCAAAGCTACAGAGAAACCCTGTCTCGAAAAAACAAAAAAACAAAACAAAAACAAAAACAAAAAGATGTATAAACAAATATAATTCACTCCCACAAGGAGAGACGGTGATTGGAACATGGAATGGGAGATTGTTGCTCTCATCTTGACAAAAAGTAAAAGCAGCTTAGGGGACAATAGTTTATATCAGTTCACAATTCCAGGTTACAGTCCATCATAGCAGGGAAGTGAAGGTGACAAGAACTTAAACCAGTGACATCACATCCACAATCAAGGGCAGAGAGAAATGAATGCATGTGTGTGGCCAACTCAGTAGATCTTCTCTTCTCTTATATAGTCCAGCACCCCCCACTCTGCCCCACCAGAGGGAGTGGCACCACCAACAGTGGACTGTGTCTTCCTATATCAATTAACATAATCAAGACGACCTTCCAGATGTGCTCACCGTTCAGCCTGATCTGGATAAGCCCTAACTGAGGCTCCTTCTCAGATTATTCTAGAATGTGTCAAGTTGCTGATCAAAACTACTCATCGCAGCCGTCACTAGCGTTTCTTACACTACCTATAAAATTTCTCCTCTCTCCGACTTTCCTATTTAATTACTAGCTACCACCTATCTCCCTCTCCCTAATGCGCTAGAAACCCTAAAATGATGCGTTGAGGAGACTACTGTTGCTCCCACATCTTCTTCCTAATCACCATATGTGCTTGCAAATGCAGTGTCTGTTTTAATGGTCATGTGCTTGCATCAATCCCTCTGCACTACTCCCTACAGGCGATGCCTTGATTCATCATCCAAACCAGGACGTTTTTGAGGCAGAAATGATGTATTGTTAATAACTATAAAGGAAAATAGACCAAGCCATAGAAATAAATGGGTCTTACCCACCTTGAAACGGATATTGCTTTACATGTTCTGACTGATCCATAAATATGCCTAAATAAATTTCCTAATAAATGAGCTACTCTGGCCACATAGCTGCTGCATATCAATTGGGTTTAAAAGCTGAAACCACATGAAACAACTATTGATGGGTGAGAAGAAAGGAAACATAAGAAATAAGAAATATGAGATAAGTGTTGAGGAACTTTCTCCTGTGTATACTTTTAACAAACAAGCTGTTTTTTTTGTTACTCATTAATAATTAATTTAAGCATTGAAAATATAATTGGAAGCCATATCTGTTGGCACACATCTGTTGGAAATAGAAGCAGACAGAGCTCTGTGAGTTCCAGGACAGACTGGTCTACCCTCAGAGTTTGAGGCCAGTCAGGGCTCCATAATGAGAGGCTGTCTCAGAACAATGCGATTAGAAATTGTGACTTTTAAAGGTTTGTTAATTGTATTGTCTTATGTATATGAGCCTTTGTCTACATGCATGTATGTGTACCACATGTGTTTACTCATGCCTAGGGAGGCCAGAAGAAGGCACTGGCTCCCTTGAAAGTGGAGCTACAGGAGGTCACGAGCTCATGACTGGTCCTCATGGTCCTGGGAACCCAATCTGGGTCTTCTGAAAGAGTGGCATGTGCTCTTAGGCACCCAGTCATCTTTTCAGGCCCAGGAAATATGAATTTTAGTAAAGAGTTCATTTAACTTTTCCTATTATGAATGCAAGCAATTTATAATAAATACTGTATTATCATAAGAATTATGCACCAAAATTGTATGGAGGATAGGAGAAAGAAACAAATTAATATGTATCTAATAAGATTTCTTTTACTGAAAAAGAATATCCTAAGACCCATCAGATCAAGAATTTCAGAGGTGCAGATTTTCTTGAGAAAATCTCATTTTGCTGTAAATAGGACTGTGCAGCTGCAGTCAAAGTGCCAGTACTGAAAGTATCAGAAGTCCTTTCTTCTGGCATTTCTCCATAGTCTTCTTTTGAGAATTGCTAATTCTTGCAGATACAGTTTGTTTACTTTAACTACCCTAATATTTCCCATTTAGGCCAGGACACGGTGACATATATCTGTAATACCAGAACTTAGAAAGCTGAGACAGGAAGATGACAAGTTCTAGGCCACCCTGGGTTACATAGCAAGATTAAAATTATTTTCGCTTGTATAATCAGAATCCCTAAATACTTGTTTTAGACAGTAAAAGTGAATCATTACACTTCGCTAATATTTAAAACCAGTGAGATGACGTCTTTAACTGTTATTAGACTCTTAATGTCACAGTTGATTATAGTAAATGAATCATTGCTAGCTTTAATTCTCCAAACATTCAATGTCAATGAGTGTTTAGAATATAAAAAAACTTCACCCAATAGTATTCTGTCCAAAGTTGGAACACAACGTTAGGCATGTCCAGGCCGATCTACTTTCTCATCAGGGGTAACATCGGCATCATCTTGGTAATCAACACTTTTATCTAGCTTAGCAGGCCAGGCGGTTAGGAATCCTTCTGGAAGTGTATTACTAAAGGAGGTCTGGACCTCCTAAAATGTTTGAGGATAGCAGTGAAGACTGGGGTTTTACAAAAAGGCAGGATTTTGCAGGCAAAGGTGGGCAGCTAATTGAATGCTAGGCCCATGTGAAGGCCAAGGAGAACCTCAAGTCAGAGAAATAGCTCTATGGACATTCTTTCATTTTCCCGATGGTGAAATGATACTTCTGGAAACAGTCTGGAAGCTCCACAGGAAAGGCCTGCTGCCCATGCTTAGGTCAGTTAGATAGTACCCTTTGAAGACATTTTGAAAACATAGGAAGATAGCCCAGTCATGGCGGCCGCTCTGCTCTCAAATTTAAGTCTTTAAGTTCTGAGAATGCAAATACATTGAAGAACAGAACTGAGAGGAAGCGCCCAAGGTGCAGCAAAACACTCATGCTTCCTCTTTATCATAAATGTCTCGTCGATGGAGCCACAGCCCTTTATACAATCAATAAAGTAAACACAACCTTTAGAATATACGGTGGCCGGACATAGAGCTGATCTTTGTAGTGTTAAGTGTTAGAGGCCAATAAACCAAAACATTATGCATTTTGAGATATCGGTGTAAAAGACATCCTTTTCCTCATTTAATTCATGAAGATTTCTTGTCTAGATTTTTTAATGGGTGAGTTAAATCATAGTCTGACCTCTTTGTGACCTGGGAATGATGTTTTCTCTTCTACATTTTTCTCTCCCTTCATTAAACATTGAAGGGCCCGAAGAAGTTCTGCCCAGCCTTTCTGTACTCTTGACTCTAATCTTGGGCTTTCTGTGTTATAGCCCTGCTCCTCACCCTTGGTTGTAATTCTAAGGCAATCCTAAGCCACAACCCCTTGTTCTTATGATACGTTAACATCTTTGTTGCTGATGTTGGTTTTGTTTATTTTTTTTTTTTTCAAGACAGTCTTTCTCCGTGTAACTTTGGCTGTTCTGTAGACTAGCCTGGCCTTGAACTCACAGAGCTTTGCCAGCTTCTGCCTCTGCCTCCTGAGTGCTGGGATTAAAGGTTTGTGCCACTACTGGCTGGCTTGCTATGTTAACCTGTAAATGCTGTGCAGAGGGTGTGAACTATCCCTTTCCAAGGACACAGCATCCACACCACTTCAATTGTTCCACTGCCGACTTGAACTGCACTTTATAATATAGTTGATATTTGCCTTGTGAATGTTTAAGTTTTGACTTCCAGTGTTAGAATTCACACCAAAGGTCACTGAAACAGACTAACATCATTCCACTATACTTGTGTTGGGAAGCAGGTACCTGATCTTTGTCACGTTTCTTTCTTACTGACTGATATGTATTTAGCTTTCTGCTCATGTGTCCTGAATGGCAGCAATCTCCGAATCACAGGAACCTAAAACCAGCTGTGAGTTAGTCCTGCTCCAATGCGTAGGGCCACACCTGTACCTAGGCAGGACACCCCCTGGTAAAGGAAAAAAAAGACAAGATAGTGGGAGCATGACTGGTTGGGTTTGGGAGCAGGTTGGCAAGAGGGGACAAGAAAGGATGGGCTGGTGACTGTGACCACAATATAGTATATACATATATGAAATCTTTAAGATATAAAATTTGAATTACAAATATATTTAAGGAAAAATTACTTAATCCCCTAAGAGAATTTACTCCCTTAAAGATGTGTATTTTTCATGTATTTTATTGAAAGATGCGCATACTACTTACAACATTGCTTAACAAAATATAAAACTGGAAAGTATTAAGATGTTGAGGCCAAGCTACTGTCATCCTAAGAAGCTTAAATCACTTTTATTCAAGGGAAAACCAAAGGGGAAATACATTTAAAGCTAACATAGTATCCCACTTAAGACTTAGAAAAAGTAAGGTGGACTTTAAAATGAAACCAAACTAAGGATCGCATCATCCAGCCATCTTTCCTCTTCCTGGCCAGCTGCACGTAGGCAGGCAGAGACACAACACAGGAAAGGAAAACAACGTATTTCTGATCACATGGGCAGTGATTCCAACTGAGAGTGGATTTTGGAGTATGTTGGCTTTCCTTTGTTTTATAGACATAAAAACCTAAGAGTCAGTGTTTCCAAAATGCATCAGTGGAAGAATGAAAGGAAGGGTCCTAATCTCATGCTGCTATTTCAGGACCCAAGAATGGGTCATTGCCTTCATTTTGACTGGATTGTCTATATTCTCCATTAAATAAAGAGATAAAGAACTTAACAAAACAAAATCTCTAGTATGTTGTGACTAGGGACTTGTCTGTGTCAAAAGCCCCCTTTTTCATCTCTCAAACCTTCTTTCACTAATTGCTCAATGGCCTTGTCTTAACCTTGCTGTTGTCTTAGGGTCACTATTTCAGTGACAAAGCACCATGAACAAAAGCAGTTTGGGGATGAAACAGTATCTGGCTTACGTATCCTGAGTCTTAGTCCACTGAAGGAAACCAAGGCTGGTACTCAGAGGGGTTTGAACATGAGTCAGAAGCTAATGGAAGGCCATGGGGGAATTGATGCTAACTGGCTTGCTCCTCATGGCTTGCTCAGTATGCTTTCTTATAGAACCCAGAACCACCGCACCAGGGTGGCACCACCCACAATGGTCTCTGGGTTCTACTCTATTAATCGCTAATTAAGAAAATGCCATACAGGCTTCTACTGCCGGGTCTTATGGAGTGATTTTCTCAGTTGAAGTTCCTGCCCCTCAAATGACTCTCTCTAGCCTATGTCAAGTAGACATAAAACAAGCCAGCTCACCTGCTTGGTGAGGGTTAATGGTAAATGCGAAGAAGAATCAATAGTGGGATGGGGTATTAAACTCACTTTCACTTAGGCTGTGGGGGTTTACTGTATTTGATGACAAACGGTAAGAGAAATAAACACATGTCATGTAACCTGAGGGTCCCCATGAAACATAGGTCTTTAGGCTAAATGGCCATTTCTTGCTAAGAGCAAAAGTGTCATTTACTTCCATGATTTCCAAACAGGCCTGTGCAGCGTGATCCTAAGGAACTTCCTTAAGAAACATAGACTTCACATCCATCAGAAAGCTCTCCTTCACAAAGGGTGCCCCAAGTCTGTAGACTGTATTAGTCCTTACAGGGCCATCTGCGGCTTTGCTGAGCTGTTACATGTTTGTGTTATATTTTATGTCAGTCCTCACTTTTATCTTTTCCTTTTTTTCCAATGTCTTTCATCTTACTGGAATGTTCATTTTCTTCAACTTCTTCAGTGAGTGCTGGCCACATCTATTTTCTATGTTTCAGACTTTATGTGTCTGTGTGCCTGTGTGTGTGTGCATACTATGGTACTTTTCTCCATGATTGATCTTAGTCATATCTTATTAGTTTTCAAATGTACAATTTCCATTGTCATTCAGTTTAAAATTCTTTCTAACCCCTGTCCTCTTCTCTAATCAATGGCTAAATGTGTTCCTACTTAATAGTAAAATAGAATACATGGGGATAAATATTATCATTGCTTTTTTTAACTTTCATTGCAAGTTGGATTGCAGTATGGACTTAGAATATACTCTGAGGGCATGCGTGGGGCATCGTTTATACACCTTAACTGAATAAATCTTCCAAAATTTGCTCTTTGGTGCTTACAAACCGATCTTTATTTGCTTCACTTTCATGGAGGTTTTAAGAAACAGACCTTATCCACCAATGCTAGCATCTGCCTGAGTCTCTCCGCTTCGGTTCTTACTATCTGCTGTTCTGTAGAGCGGCCCAGTATGCTCCTTTTCCTTGTGTGGTTCATTAGTTTTATTATGGGCTGTGCTTTTCTCTTTACGTCCTGGAAAATCATTTGTGGAGAGTCCATAAAGCCTGTAATAAAGAATTTCTTTAGTAAAGATTCTCATTTGTTTAGCATGGGCCAGAATTCTCCTACTCTGGTTGCCCCACGTATACTACCTGCTTGGCTACTAGCCAATCAGTGTTTTATTAAACCAATACAAGTAACAAATCTTTACAGTGTACAAGAGCATTTATCCCATACAACAGGGCATATACCACACATATGTGCCTGCTGCTGGGGAGTGACATATACCACACGTATGTGTCTGCTGCTGGGGGTTGACATATACCACACATATGTGACTGCTGGGGGACATATACCACACATATATGTCTGCTACTGGAGGTTGACATATAACGCACATATGTGTCTGCTGGGGAGGCATACACCACACATATGCATACTCACATTTGTTTTGTTTTGTTTTGAATCTTTTGTTTTCCTATAGTTTAGTCTACTGGTCAAGTCAACAAGTCTAACCTAGCAAGCAAAGAGCCCAGCATAGAGCCTAGAAGGAAGGAGAAATTTTCACCCACACTTTTCTCTTTATTTCTTCTTTGCTTCCCTCAAATTTCATTATATATAAAACTTTTAGGAATGGTGATAATACTAAGTGAATCACTCTGGCAACAAAAGATATTCGATTTCTGCCATCGACAGTAGGAACACTTATTCTTGGGAAGGAATATAGTGAGCAGCTTGGGATGGAATTGTTCTTTGTCCTTCAATTTCTGTGTTTGTTCCGTTCCCAGGGATAATGTCCCTGTAAAACACTACCGCTAATCTAATATCGCATGGGCTTTCAGCCCTGCATCCTTTACGACCCGCTGCCAGGCGAGTGATTCAGTGTACTGCTAGTCATCTCAGGAGAGGCTCCGCTCTGATGCAGCGGCTCCCAGACATGCAGAGTGAAGTCAACGGCTTCTCAGCCATAAATCAAACTCTCTGATAACTGACCCGGCAGTTCTTCATTTCAGAGTTTCATTTTATTCACCAGAAATATCCTTTTGGGGATGCTATAAATGCTCTTGGAACGATCGCGCGAAGTCAATTGCTTCTTTTTCAATAGATAAAAGCAGACTTTATTTGTTTAAAACGAAATTGCTTGGACTAATTGGAAAGTTATTTGTCTTTGTTTTTGTGTTATTTTTATCACCTATGTTTATCCCTTAAGAAGTAAACATCCTTCAAAGGCAACAAACGGAGCTTTTTTTAAAAAAGCACAAAATAAGAAAGACTCAATTAGGTAAAGTCAGTTTTCACCCTGCCTCTGGCACACAAACACTCATTCTCCCCGCATCCTCCTTTAATAACATACCCGTGACTCACCCTATTATGACTTTCTCTCTGTCTCTGTCTCTGTCTATCTCTGTCTCCGTCATCCACGCACACCTTATCCCTCCCCTCACCAGCCTCTGTTGCCCCAGAGTACAGAGCAGATGAGGCAAGCTTGGCCACCCTACTTCTGTAATTCTGAGATGTGAATACTTTTTCCAATGATTAAAAAAGATGCATTTCTTAATGAACAACATGCCATACTGTAGACGGCATAATCTGTTTTTAGTTTAAACTTGGTGTTTCACTCTTTGCCTGTTTCATATGTTTATATAAGGAATTTTAGCTGTTTTCACACACCCCTCCTCTGCGGGTTGTCCACAGAGTTTAATTCTAATTACTTGTATGAGCATAACGAGTTCGAAGCTGGACAACAGTCAGTGGCTACACCACTAAATAAAGAGGATGTGCCCTCCCCAGCAAACCCTACTGCAGCTAACAGCAGTTTTCTCAGTAGCGTATAAAATAAGTATGCACGTTAACTCTAATAACGTCCAAGTCCACCAAGTATTATGCTATTGAACTGGACCTAATGAGAGATAATCATACAGGGCTTGGTAAAACTTGTCAGTGTGCTCCATTTTTAAAACAATCAATGATCAAAGGATAAAAATTCAGATCCTAGAGCAAAAGAAAAAAGTTTTAGAAACTAAGACATTGAATATAATTCAAGGGGTATCTAAACCTTGAACATTTATTGTTTTCAAGGCATTGTTCTCAATGTTATTAGATTTGACAGGGTACAAAATAGCCCTTGGGGACCTCCCATCATGGGGAAGGAGACAGACAATAGATAAATTACCAAAGCACCAAATAATAAAGCAAAGAAGCATGAGTATTGTGGGTAAGAGACGCCATGATTTTATTATTTATTTATTGTTTGTTTGTTTACAGCATTTTTTTTTAAAGATAGAATCTTGCTATGTACCTCCTGAAATAGGCTTTGTAGCCTGGGCCGGCCTCCACTCATAGTCCTCCTGCATTAACCTTTCAAGTGCTGGATTACAGCCATGTGTCGACACACCCATTATTTCAGAAGAGATGGTCAAAGCAGTCTCAGAGCGGAGCCAACATTTATACAGAGAAGGAGGCAGGGACATAAGGTTTATGTCTCCGCAAGGATAGATCATTCTAGAAAGGGACTCATGGTAGTAGTATTCAATTAGAGAAAGACCAGTGTGTTATAGCCAGTGAAATCCTGAGAAGTCAGGAACTGAGACCAAGGGGATAGACCAGGCCCTATGTAGTCGATCTAAGAAGTCACTATGCGTGAGGACTTGACCTTTATCCAGAAGCACATGGAAGGCTTCCAAGAATTTTGAGGACAGAAGAGAGAGGGCTTTTGTTGCAAGTGGGGTTGTGCACTGCCATGTGTGCCATGGGGATGGCAGAGTTGGTTCTGTGAGTGTGAGAATGGAGAGAATGATAAACAGGCCCTGAAGGATTCAGATGAGGGGTGATGGTGGCTGCGGATAGGATGGGGACTGCAGGCAGTGAAATTCTGGATACATTCAAAGGTAGATTCATCGGAGTTAGTTTGAGTATGAACTCCTAGAAGGGATCACAGAAAAACGTAACCAAGGATGAGGAAGAGTCACTGACCTAAGCAGCTGAAAAGGTGGTGTTGCCAGTTACTGTAATGGAAAGATTGTTAGATGAATACTTTGGGGGAGGAAAAAAAAAGAATTGATTATGATTGATTAAACTAGCAAAACCTAACAACAGCCAAGAAAGTCTGTCTGTGTGTCAGGAAATTGGTAGAATATGAGATTAAATGGGCAATCAGCTACATATGTATAGAACTGTCCTAGATGGAAAATTACTCTAGATCATGGGTCTAGAGAAAGGAAGAGAAAGAAGCAGTGCCGTGGGTGTTCCATGGATAACCAGGGAGAAGGTAAGGAACTAGAAAAGGACCCCAAGAGAGGTGGCCAAAGAGACTGGCTGGGGACCAAGGCGGGGGAGCATCCCAGAAGCTGAGTGAAAGTAATGTCTCAGATCAAGGAAGTTCAAGGCAGTGATGACAGCCAAATTGTGTTGTTGATGCAGCGTGAGATACAGTGGTTGTATTTGGAAACCCAGAAACCATTAATAGTCTTTACAGCAGCTGTGAGGGCAAGGGTCTAGTTCTTAGGGTTAAATGAAGAGAGGGCGAATAAATTAGCAATGTTTACAAACCACCCTTTCCAAGCCTTCTGCCATCTGTGGAGGTCTCAGTGGAGATAGTGGTTCCAGCTGGGAGAAGAGCAGAAGAGGCTTTGTCTTAGATTTAGTATGCTATACTATAGTATAGTATGCTTGTGCTCATTGCAGACAGGCTTCTCTCTTAGATCCTTTCTCCCTGTTCTATCTAACTGGGTCACTTAAGGGAGAAAAATATAGTTGATACTTACGTTTCATAACTTCTATAAATTATAGTCTGGAAGCAACTTGTTATTTACACTGTAGGAATGGCTATATTAAAAGCGCTTAGAGATCAATTAGAAATACCTTATTTTGTTGATAAAAATGACCTTTTCGCATATTTTAATTAGGAATAAAGCACAGGACCTGGACAGATGATTCAGTGATTAAGAGCACTGACTGACATTTCAGAGGATGGAGTGATGTGGGAGTCCCCTCTATATGCTGTGATTACCATTAACGAATGAAGAAACTGCCTTGGCCTGTTGATAGGACAGAACTTAGGTAGGCGGAGAGGGCTGGACTGAATGCTGGGAGAAAGAGTCAGGGGATGCCATGGAGCTGCTGCCAGAGATACAGACATGCTGAAACTTTGCCGGTAAGCCACAGTCACGTGATGATATACAGATTAACAGAAATGGGTTAAATTAATATGTAAGAGTTAGTCAATAAGAAGCTAGAGCTAATGGGCCAAGAAGTGATTTAATTACTACAGTTTCTGTGTGATTATTTTGGGACTGGGCAGCTGGGAATAAATAAGCAGCCTCCTCTAACAATGGAGGTACAATTCCCAGCACCCACATGGAAACTCACAACCATTTGGAACTTCAGTCCCAGGGGAGCCAATGCACAATTCTGGCCTCCAAGGGCACTCTCACATGTGGTAGTGAACAGGCATTTAGGCAAACCCTCATATACGTAATATTTTTCTATTAAAATTAAAAATGAAATAAAGTGTAATTGCATTGTAAAGAAATGCATCCATTTCCATTTTAAGTCATTAATGACAGGAAAATAAGGTCTTCCTTCTTCTGAAAAGAGATATACTCTTCTTTGTCAATATCAGAACTTACAGATAAGGGAGTCTCATTAGGAACAGACAAGAGTCTCCTGACATCTGTTCCAGTTAGATGACTGACATTCTTCCTAAGCACGTTGACTCTAGTTATGATAGAAGATAGCATTAATGAGGATTATAGCCCCCTGGGTCACCACCCTGGCTGCACAGTTGATTTACCAATGCCTGAGACTCACCCCCCCCCAGAGACCCCAAATTCATTTGTGTGCACTGGGAAGCACGTTTTAGAGCCTCCTTGGGTAATTTTACCACTCAGCCGAAGTGGAGCCCCACAGTCTGATGCCAGCTTTTCCTTTCAAAGTGAAGACACCAGCTATGAGGAGACAGTTTGAAATTTGATCGCATCTCATAATCAGAACACGGAAGTTGCCTCTTCCGATGGGATCTTCTTGCCCTGTGGCACCTCCGCCTGCGCACAAAGTTATCTCCCTCCCCCTCTCTCTGCCACCCTCTCCTTTCTGTGTGTCAGCACCAGGAACTGCAGAGAAGGTGTGAGGGTGCTGAGTGGTCATCCCTGGGAGGCCTCAAAGCTTTCTGTTCCCCTTTGTGCGATAAACATAAGTCCTACAGGTTAAAGAGATGTGGAAACAAAACTGAATCTTTTTTGATTCCTTATACTACCTTTGACTGGAGGGT
Source organism: Microtus ochrogaster (assembly GCF_000317375.1). NCBI lineage: Eukaryota > Metazoa > Chordata > Mammalia > Rodentia > Cricetidae > Microtus > Microtus ochrogaster. Next base: position 54,046,615 of record NC_022012.1, on the reverse strand, counting down.
ATGAGAAGAAGAATATTCATTACAAAAATTATTTTAAATAATGGAGGGAAACTGAGAAAGAGGAAAAGATAACTGCCCCCAAGAATGCAGGGGGATTTCATGAAAATGACAAAACCTAGCCAAAGTCAGCTGCCTAGGGGCAAAACCATCTTCGGTTCCAGTGGTCAACCAATTAAAGTGACAGTGGAATCTTGCAATGCATGGACCTTACCTGCAATTATGTAGATATGGATCAACGAACAATATACATTGCTTATTATCAGTATGTCTCTAAATTTATGTGAGGGGCAATAAGTTATAGATTCAGTTTGGTTTTTAGAATTCAATGAATATGTTGCACGAAGATACATGTTTTATTTCTGATTTCTGAATAGTATCCCATGATTAGCTCACATCCTGCCAAAGTAATCCTTTTCAACTGAGTCATAATTTTCACCTTAAGGTTAATCTTACTGATAGATGAGTTTAAGTATTTTCCCATTTTGTCATGTAGATCATTTTAGTGTTCTGATTACTCTGAACATACACATATGGATCCTGTATTAGCTTTCTGGGGCACAATAACAAACTGAAGCAAAGTAAGCCATTGAAGTGTGCTTTCTCACTGCCATGGAGCCTGATGTCCAAGAGCAGGTGTCAGAAGGGTAAACTTCCTCTGAGGCCTCTCTTGCCTATCTCCCACTGTTTTGATATTGTTTCCTTTCCCTCTATGTGTGCTCACGCTTCTTCGTGAAACAGTCGTGTTGAATTGGGACTTGTAATAAGCATTTTGTTTTAACTTGATTTCCTCCCTAGGGACCTTGTCTCCCAATATGATTCCTGAATTAGTTTCTCTGGTGAACAGAACTGATAAAGATTTACTAAACAAATGGGATTTACTAAACTGACTTATGATAAAGGCTGGTTGATCAAAAAATGGTGGTTTTCACCATAGAGAGGACAAGAATTTGCTCGGTCCTCAAGGCTGGATGTTTAAACACTCCCAATATATTGTCAAAGGCTTGGGTGACTCCTGGAGAGTCTCTACTCTTCAGCCCTCATCGGAAGCTCAAAGCAGTTGGGTTCAGTGAAAAGCAGATGAACTTGCCAGCCAGAATGAAGACAACCGGGCAGATAGCAAACTTCTTCTTGTGTCTCCTGTAATCTGAAGTGCCTCCAGAAGGTGCCACCCACATTTAGTGTGAGTCTTTCCACTTTAAAAAATTACACGTACACACACAAGTATGGCTACCCTTGGGGACAGAGTTTAAATTAGCTTTTACTTTTCAACAAGTATAAAATTAACATATCTTTAGAAATTGTACATCTCTGGAATAGTAACGTGTTTTTACAAAATGACATATGTGTAAATATTTATTTTGTGTCAGTTTTTTAAACCACAAATTCTACCATAGGAATGAAAACATGAAATATTTGTTTTTCTGGGTCTGGTTTAACTTGTCGATCATGATGACCACCAGTTCTATCCATTTTTATGCAAATGAAATTATTTTAATCTTCCATATGACTGAATATTTTTCCATTGGGCATATACCACATTTCTATATCATCATCTAGAACTTGTTGGGCTGGTCTACATATTGCCTGCTGTGAATTATGCTGTAATAAATGCGGATGTGCAAGCATCTCTGTGGTGAGTTGACAAAAGAGTCCTCTGGGCATAAATCCAGAGACAGTATAGCTGGGTCAGATGATGGCTCCATTTTTAGCTTTTGAGGACTCGGCACACTGATTTCCACAGTGGCTGTACCGGTCTGTATTCCCACCAACAGCGTGGCAAGGTTCCTGCTCCTGCTCTCACTGCTCTTGTCCCAACATTCTGTCCTGCATATCTTAGCTGTTTTATTTGTGACAGCCATCTGACCAGAGTGACATGAGGAAGGGATCTCAATGGAGTTTTGATTTTTATTTTCGTGATGGCTAAGGATATTAAACTTTTGTCATGTATTTGATGGCTATTTGTTTTTCCTTTGAGAGCTGTCTGTTCAAATCATTTACTGGTTTGCTAATTTGACAATTTGGATTTTCAGGATTTTTTTTCAGTTATTTCTATATTCTATCTATCAATCCCATTAGACATATATGTCTGCAGCAGTAACTTCTCACCACTATCAGAACAATGGACCATATCAACACAATTCTGTAACTTAGACAACAATGGAACAGGATAGTCTTTGCAAAATAGAATTTATGAAATGTATTGCTATAGTTACTCATGAAGGTAGTTATACTTGATAATTTGATGGTTCTTAGTTGTATTAGTCAAGGTTCTCTAGAAAAATAGAGTAAAATTTGAGTGGTGTGGTGTTGTGTAATATTAGTTGAAGATGTGTTACATTTGTTTATGCTGAAGCTGGGTGGTGGTGGTGCACGCCTTTAATTCCAGAACTCATGGGCAGAGGCAGGCAGATCTCTGTGAGTTTGAGGTCAGCCTGGTCTATAAGAGCTAGTTCCAGGCTCCAAAGTTACAGAGAAACCCTGTCTCAAAAAACCAACCAAACAAAACAGACAAAAAAAAAAAAAAAACAACCCACATTTGTTTATGCTGTGGAGCATTTGTTTAATGACGCAAAGATGCATTTTTTTTATGTTGCATTTGTTTAACTCTGTGAAGCTGTGTTACTTTACCTGTCTAAAATACCTGCTTGGTCTAATAAAGAGCCAAATGGACAATATCTAGGCAGGAGAAAGGATAGGTGGGGCTGCCATACATAGAGAATAAATAAGAGAAATCTGGGAAGAAAAGATCAAGAAGTGAGAAAAGGAGACAAAAAAAAAGAGGATGCTGGGGAAAAGAAAAGAAATATAGAAATAAAGAAAGGTAAAAGCCCAAAGGCAAGTGATAGATGGGATAATTTAAGTTTAAAACTGTTTAACAACAAACCAAGCTAAGGCCATGCATTCATAAGAAAGATTTATTTGGGAGCTGGGTGATGGGCCCCCCAAAAGAGTAAAGAGCAGAGAGTAAAAAACAACCAACAACAATAGTGTGTGTGTGTGTGTGTGTGTGTGTGTGTGTGTGTGTGTGTGTGTAGGAAGCAGGAGGCTTACTTAATTTTCACTATATCATATGACAAAGTTAATGAATTAAATAAATAACATATTATCTTTCTCGCCACCTAAAAGAGGTAGAAATATTTTTGTCCATTTGAATTCTATTTACTTGACACTCAAAATGTTTTACAACATAAAGCACGCTTTAAAATATCCACTTGGAGCAAACTTTTTGAAACATCTGGAATAGAAGGTCTGGGAGAGGACTGGATAACCACAGGGGATGATGATTTTATCACAAGCTTACCTTCTGTTCAGTCTACCTTAGTCTAGAGAGGATGATGAAGTCAAGATGAGCTCAGCTGGAGATTTATACATTGATCTGAAGGTGATCTTTGGAGCATGAATATGGTCCTACAGGAAACTCACCCCACATTACTCTACAACTTTCTTTGGACCCTTGAAAACGACTATAATGCTAAAAACATAAAAGCCAACATTTAGATAATTATTGTAGCACATCACACCCGTCTGTGCTCTATGTGCTGCCATATAGTGTGTGAACCCGGAAAGGGGCTGGAGATTGAAACACACAAAGACACACAGACAGAGACACAGGTCATCCTTGATGCCAGAATGTCCCCTTTATTGTGTCCATGGGCAGCTTATATAGGGATAGCCACGCTCAAGCCAAACCCACCAGAAACCACTCCCCTGCCATCAGGAACTCCTGAGGGTCTCGTGCTCAGAGCAGCTGTAAGCTGTCTCAGAGCAGAGGAAAACAAGCTGTTTACAAGAAATTCAGGATCTGAGGGTTCACAGCTCCCAACAAAGTATAATTGTTTACATCCCAATTTAGCATCCTTGTTGCAATTGTGGAGATTAGAGCAAGGAAGTCAGATAAACAGCCCATCTACAAATGTATACATTATTAGATCTGAGCATTCTACATGCAGTACTGACTCCTAGGGAAGAAGACAATGTAAGAGTGTAACAGAGAAAGCATTTCTTTACAAATTCATTAAACTCTGCAGCATACATTGATTATTAAGACATTCCCTACAAATATTTACATTGTTTTCTTGTTCAAAGATGAAATTGCTGAACCTGAATTTTCAGACTTTATCTTATAGACAATAAGGTAGGTATTGATAGGGACAGGGAGCCTGTCAGTGTTTCCTGTCAGGTGACTACATGTTTTATTTAGGTTCTAGGTATCTACTATTTTCGTTTTATGAAAGTGATGTGACTATGCCAACTCTAAGGTGATGCTGAAGTCGATGATTTTGAGCAGAGAAGGAACTAAGACTGTGCAAATGTTAAGAGGCAAGAAAAGCAAGTGATGGTCTTCCCAGAAGACAAGAAGGACTCACAAAGAGCCACTGGAATCTTAGGATCAAGAGGGTTCTCATTCTGGACTGATGAAAATATCAAAGGGGAGAGGTTATTTGCAGAAGGTAGAAGGAGGGAGAAATAGAGAAAGAATATATTCATGGCATGTATTTAGGACCAGAAACCAAGGAGATACGCAAAGAAATCCAGGTTCTGAAAAACTTCAGTGTGCTCAGGGAAATAGATAGCACCTCACAACACAAACAGCCCAGCTCCTGTGGGCTATGACAATGTAAAGTGTTGTCACTTGGCCAGCAGCATGACTAGAAATAAATTTTATGGGCCACATATTTAGGGTCATTCATTTTCAAAGTGTTCCCCTCTAGTTTGTGGACATTTCATACATCATATGTGCATCATAGGAGCTACCCAAAGAAGTGCTGGGACAATTATCAAAGCAGATGTCATCTGAACACCACTAGGAGAGGAAGATAAGGAAAAGTGTGCCCACCATGTGTGCATGCCTGTGTGTGTGTTCATTTATGATGCTCTGGATATAGTAAAGAAAAAATTGCAGAGAAGTCCTTCTAGTTCAGAGATAATGACCCAACTGAGCCAAAAGAGAATGGGGGTAACAGTGGGTATAATAAACTGTAAGAACATTATGATGCCAAACTTTTTCTTCCCAGATTTTAATTCTTTTGCATTTTAAGATTTCATGACATTATTGAGTTTTTCTATATGAGAATAAAGGATTTAAATTCATAAAAATCTTCCTTTATGTCCCCATATCTTTATTTTTTTTAGTTCTTTAATGATTTCATATTATGCTGATAACTCTTTCTGACACACTCTCTCTTTTCTCTCATCTATCACTTTAAACACCCCCCCCCATTTTTAGTTACCCTGTTTCCATATTTATGACTTTTGGTCTGGTCATGTGACCCATTTAGTTTAATCAGAGCCTTCTGTATAATTGTTGGAACTATCCATTGAATTCTGGTGAGGTCACCAGTAGGTGACCTCCTTATTTTTCCTGAATCTAACAGAAGGAAATAGTTAGGCAGCAAGGGGTAGGGCCATATGATCATTTCCTTCATCCTTGCCTGGATATTGACAGCTTCTTCTTGTGCAGACACAGTGCAGTCGTCCATAGTTGTTGACAGTCCATGATTATAACGACTGTGTATTGCTGAGAAGATGGTATTTCACGGCCTTTTTCATTATCATCTGACTCTTAATAATCTTCCTACCCCTATTTTCCACAATGTTCCCTGAGCCTTGGAGAAAATGGTATGAATAAATATCTTGTTTAGAACTCAGCATCCATCATTTATTCTCAGTCACAAGTATCTGCATTCATCCTAAATCAAAGGAAAAGGAAACTTGTCTGATAGCCTCTGGTTCCTTGTCATCCAAGCAGTGTTGGGCATAGGCTAGACGTGTCCAATCTCATCTAATATTTATTCTCAATCAACATAATTAAAGTAATTTTCCCTCAAACCATATTCATAACCCAACTTGACAGTAACTATCAAAACTTATTGAAAATTAAATTGAGTCTGTTTTGAAGACCATATTCCTAGTCTCATTTGGAAGTAACTAAACAGAAATTTACTACTGTCTTGATTGGTTTATAATCCAGGCATAAAATCATAAGTTGTGAAAAACTCATAAGCTTCATTAGTTCATTTATTCCTCATATGAGGTCACCATATTTTTTCAGTCTGTGAGACATAAAACAGCACAGTATAGTTAAAGAAAAATCTGCAAATCCGTAGAGGCAGGAGGCAGATCAGTGGGTATTAAGGCCTGGAGCATGGGACATGAAGAATGATTGCAGATGGTGGTGAAGGTTGTACAACCTCATAAATTGTACAATCTATTGCATTGCACAGTACACTCTAAATGAGGAATCATAAGGTACAGGAATTATATCTCAATTTAAAAAAAATCTTGTTAGCCTAAAACGTGATAAAAGAAAGATAATTTAGTTAGCAATTTGACTTTCTGAATATTTATAAGGAATATAGTATAAGCAATTTTAAACATCCTCTGTGTGTGCGGCGCACGCACACACATATCCACTCCATGCAGGTAAACACATGTGTGTGTTGGAGTGGGATATCATGTCCACCTTTTATTTTCTTGAGACTAGGCTAGGCCTCAAGGATACCCTATCTTTGCCTCCCAGTCCTGAGCATGCCACCACACCTGACTTTTTACATGAGTTCTAGAGATCAAACTCAGGTCATTGAGCCTTCACAGCAAGCAGTTTACTAACTGAACTATCTTCCCAGCCCCATTTCCTCAATATTTTTTTTAAATTTTTTATTGTGTATACTCATTGTACGTGGTAGCATGTTCCATAAGGACATTTTCATACAAGTACATAATGTATGTCAAACATATTCTGTCCCTTCCACCTTCCCTTTCTGTTCCCCTTTCCTCCCACAACTTTGTTTTACTAGACAATTTTACTTTCACCTTTGTATCATATATACAATGGAAAATTTTATGTCTCAACTTGGCTAGTTCACATTGCCCAAATATTTGATCAAATGTTATTCTCTCTATAAGGATATTTGGGGTGAAATTTGCACATAAATTCTAGGACTTCAAGTCAAGCACATGGCCCTAAAAATATGGTGGTCCTCTTTCAATCTACTGAAGGGTTGAATAAGCTGAAAAAGATACTTCCTGCAAACGAAGACACTAGGCTGTGTTCACCTGCAAACCTTATCTGCAATGTCAATTCTTTCCAATGGCTCAGCCTATGGGTCCACCCATCGCAACTTAGATCTCAACAAACATGAGACATGTCCTTGAAATAAATCTCTTTTAATGACTGAAGTAATATTTCCTCAAACTATATTCATAGCCTGCATTCAAGCACATACACACCCATGACTGCTTACACACACACACACACACACACACACACACACACACACACTGCATATCCTATTGTTTTTCTTTCATTTCATTGGGGAATTCTGACTACTCTAATAAACTAACCTTAGCTAAGCTAAATTGATGTAACTATAATTTCATTTTTTACTGTTACACAAGAGAACTTACTGGTTAAAAAGAAACCTGAAACCTAAGGGAAGAACCAGATGGCTCTGTCATCATCACTCTTCTGGCCTGACTGGTGGCCTTCCAGGGAGATGGGCACAGTGGACCTGGCAATTCTGGGGATAATGGTCTTTCATTGTTTCTTTTCCAGGAAACCAGTGATCTACTCTAGGAAATAGTATTGACAGCAGGAACAGAACCAGCATGGACTATTTGTTGGTTTTATTAATGAGGATAGACACTTAGAGGAAGAACAAGACTTTTCCAGATTTGGAGAATCCCACAACTCTCAGAACCAGAATTTCTGATGATAAAGAGAATTTTAATCAAAAGAAAAAAAAATCAAGGAATTTTTACGTGCTGTTATTTTACCTATAGATGAGGATCAGTTCTGGGGCAGATATTGTATAATGGGCTGAGGAAAATTAGTAGATAAAGGATTCAATGAGCATAAAACTTCAGAGAAGAAAATGTAAGGATATTCAAAGGCTAGCATACAAGTTAAGAGTTTTACAATTATACAAGACAGTAATATTAGCAAATAAATTTAGCAACATATGATTCTTGGGTGAGCCATTCAGACAGAAGGTCAATAGGTTTTCGGAAAAAGCTGCAGTGCTCATGGGGAAAATGAGATTTGACCAAAGCCATAAACAGAAGTTGTGGTATTATAGGCTGACCTTTGTGAAAAAGAGGACATATTGGATAGCCTTCCCATTTAATATGATTTAAAAGAGAAAGAACGAGGGACAATGAGTAAATAAAAGAAGCCAAAACACGAGTCAAGACAGTCTTCCAACAAAATCTGTGCACTTAGTGAGTTCTGTTTGGAAACCACAAGATGTCTCTAAGCTAGGAGATGGTTACAGACAGCAACCATAATTATTTCTTAATCACCATGTCGAAGAACCTCTCTGTTGGGTACTGATGGACTGTAATCTGTTTTAAAAGCCCTTCTACTATCTTAACCAACTCCTGGGAGGCACGACGAAATCCTTCTTAGGATTGGCTTATCATATACAGTTCCATAAGCGCCAAAGAAAGCATCAACCATGTTTAATAAGCAAACCATTGAAAGAATGTGGATCTCTCTCTCCCATTTGGTGTAACTAATCATATACCATGTTCTTTATTAACCTCATCCTTCATTCTTTCTGTCCCTAAAAATTCACACATTTTGCATTATTCTGTGCTCTGTTGTATTTTGAGCTCACTCAGTATTGTGTATGTCACCGCCGCTCCGTCCCTTTACTGTTTCTGGTTGGGTTATGTTTGCTCATTGGAATTACGGAAGTCCTGTAGAAACAGCTACTGATTGCTTGATTGAACATGAAAACAATTATTTAGCATGATTTTCTCGAACTCTGAGAAAGACACAAAAGGAAGCATAGCCCTTAGCCCCAATTCAAGCTGAAAAACCAAAGAGTGAGTCATGTCCTGACAAGGATGACTGGAGACGTCTTCAGGCAGTGAAAGTGTTGTTCAATTACAATTATATCTGATTTTAATTTTTGAATACCCCCAAACATGCATTTTCTGGCACCGTAAGTCTGTATTAAAGGCTTTGAGTCTGTCCTGAACTATCGTATTCTTTTTCATATATTATATAGATCTGGAAGAGCTCATTTATATTCCAACATGGCCTTGGTGGTTCAGCTCTTCCTAGGCTTACATAAGTAAGCCTGAGCTATAATCAGTTTCTAAGATGACAATTCCACTTAGCAAAACTAGTTTTTGTTATATGGAGGTAGTGTGACAGGTTATGTTTTCCTTCTTGGGTTAGGAAATCTAAATTCTATTTATTTTAATAAAGTAATTCCTCCAGAGAGGAGCTGTCTGCACAGGTTTTCCAATCCCAAATGATGAGCCATGGACACACAGCATATGAGCAACACTAAATGGACTTAATACAGTCTGAACGTGTGTGTGTGTGTGTGTGTGTGTGTGTGTGTGTGTGTGTGTGTGTGTGTGGTGAGAGAAAAAGAGGTCATGAATTTGGGAGAAGGATATTTTGGGGGAGTCAGAGGAAGGAGAGGGGATAAGAGTGATGTTGATGCAGTGGTCGATTATTAATTTTTCAAATTTTTTTTACAACATACTACATTCAAATTAAAAATTGAGATCATACATTCTTAGATTGGGGGTTACTAGAAATGACAAAGGAAAGACAGTCCTTTGTTACAGTTCTCATGAAATAGTGATTTAAATGCATATTTTCCAGAACATTAGAAATGGCAAACGGATCATTTTTTCTACCAAGTGAACCTAGAATAAATATCAAGGTTTGAAAAATGAGCCCCAAATGCCTTGGGTGCAACAGTATGGACTTCTTTGTTCCAATCCTGCAATAATGCACCCGGGCTTCTGCTCTCTTTGCCCCTCCTCTGTTTTTCCTTTGACACCTCATTTGTGAATTGCAATTTTAAATGATATTTCCTTAGGATTTTCCACTATCCATCTTTTCCCCCCTCGTTTGTCACATAAGACATCGATACCATGAAACTCCCTGGAGACTTCATGTCTCCTTATCAGGGACCTTGGTTAGGACATGTATATATTTATTTAAAGAAGTATGTTAGATTTCTACTTTGACTAGAATTGCAAAAAGATAAAACAGACAAAATAAAAATCATACCTCTTGTGGGGCTAATGAAAAAATGACACAATAAGGGGGCTTTGGTGAAGTGCATCTCCAAGGAAACAGTGCTTCGTAGGTGAGCAGAGAAAGGCAACATCCTCCATATCTGGTCCTTAGGTCCAGCAAATCTACTACCAATGGGAAGAGTCATTGGGAAATGGAAATAGCTGGGCCTTTCTGGAATGATGGGGCTGGTGGGAGTCTGGAGAAACAGACTACAGTGAGTAGATCTACCCAGGGTTTCCTATCCTGAGAAGTAGCAGAGGTAAAGGACTGGTGGAAGACTGGCAAGAAGTTCTGGGCATAGTAATGGTTATCAGATTCTGAGGTTTTCCAAGTCTAGAGTCAACCATTCCCAGAGCAATTCCCAACCAACAATATGTTTTGTTACAAGGCTCTGATACCCAACGTTCTACAACTCCTGGAATATGAAGTATACGTTATAATATACTTGTTTATATTATATTTTATATTTTAAATTTGAGTTAAAATGTAAGGAAGCAGAAAATGTGACTATGAGAGACAATTTAGAGACAATAGAGACACAGAAATAATTTAGGTTTTAAAATTAGTCTACTAATTTAAATGGGGACTTAAATGAACTTATAATTTTGTCCAAGAATTTAGAGGAAAGTGAATTTTTGTGAGTGAAGAAATAGAAACTTCTAATTTTCTATGAAAAATTGAAACAAATGCTATTTTTGAAAGTGGGAAATTCGGTGTCAGAACTCAGAATTTCATTGGATGGACTTTATTGCAGATAAAAATTCAGTGTCAAATTCAGAATTCATTGGCTGGGCTTCCTTGTAGATGACTGTTGCAGTGGGCTAAAGCAGGAGTGAGCTTAAGACAAATCAATAAAAGTTATCTAAGCAGAAGTGAGAAGCAAACGTTTAATTCACAGAACACACATAACTAAGATTATGTCTAACCATCAAATATAAATGCCATCTCAGAAGACAAGAAGTAAGAATGGATCAGGAAAGAAAACTGAAATAGTTTTCCATCAAAGCAGTGAAGTGTTCATTTTTCCACAGGGTCTCTCTCACCCAGCTTTATAACTGGGTTGTCTTCCACTTCCCCTGTGTTAGACTCTGTTTAGGAATAGGAGGTGCTGTCCATCTGAAACATGGTCAGCGCTCAACCATAAAAATCAAAACAAGTTGGCTTGCCCTAAGATGTGATGTAGTAATTTATAAGTTCCTGGAAGACAAAGAAAGCCAAGCTACTATTGCTCCTCTATCTTTAGTTCAGATATGGTAAAATATGAAATCCTTGGGCAAGCCAAATAAATAGACCTTAGACGTAAACCTTGCAAAAAATGGTAATAGTAATCCCTCTTCCATTCATGGAATATAAAAAAATACAAAGCTTTAACTTGCAAAAGAAAAAAGAATAGTACTATAGTGAGGAAATCTGGGTGTGTGTGCCTATTTTTTTAATGTATTTTGTTAAATCCTAATGTGTAAGCGAATAGAGTGTCCAGGTATAAGAAGACAGTAAAGAAATAGAAATGGGGGGGGGTCAAATAAGAGGCTATGATGCAAAGTTTCTTTCCTGCCCATTCTTGTAGCCATTCAGTGCCAAATAGACATGCAGAAGCTTATATTAATTATAAACTCTTTTGTAGGAGGAGTAGGCCTGCTTGTTCATTCCTGACTGCTCAGCTAGCTTAGCCCCAAAATAAGCACAAAGACACTGTATTAATTAAAACATTGCTTGGCCCACTAGCTCTAGCTTCTTATTGGCTAAGTCTTACATCTGAATTTAACTCATTTCTATTAATCTGTATATCACCACGTGGCAGTGATTTACCCGGTAAAATTCCCATCATCTGTCTCTGGCGGTTCCATGGCTTCCTTCTCCCAGAATTCCATTTAGTTTTCCCTGCCTAGCTCTGTTTCCCTATAGCTCTGCTATAGGTCCAAAGCAGTTCCTTTATTAACCAATGAAAGCAACACATAGGCAGAAGGACCTCCTATACCACTATTTGACCTGTTATCTCAGGCTTATTATTAACTAGCTCTAACAACTTAAGTTAACTCATAATTCTTGTCTATGTTTAGCCATATGGCTTGGTACCTTTTCTCAGTAAGGCGTTCTCATCTTGTTTCTTTGTTGTCTGACTGGCGACTGCATCTCTGCCTTCTCTCTTCCCAGAATTCTCTGGCCAATCAGCATTTTATTAAACCAATATGAGTGATAAATCTTTACAGTGTACAAGAGCATTATCCCACAGCACCATGATGGTGGCAAAAGGTCCTCTTCTGCTTACCAAGAGGTATATGTAGGACACGGGTCAGGGTAGGAGGATGTGGCAATATATAGTGTTGGAATATACTGTGGTAAGTCTTTACGACATACTGACATATCGTCACAGTCTGCGAAAATAAAGCTAGGCTACAGTAAATAAAAAGTATTTTAAAAGATTCAGTCTTATATAATTATTGGGAGATCTACTGGGGGAAAGTCTTCCTCTTTCCATAGTCCATACTTCTCAGCTTGTCAGTCAGTATTTAATTTTAATTATTCTTTGGCTGTTACCTCACTATCCTGTTCTTAGAACATTCTGGTACCACCCTGATGGAAATCAAAGTGGAAAGTATACAAAGAAACACAGAAAGGGCTTAGAGATGATACAGGAAAGGTAACTGGGGCTGAATAGATTTAATTGACCACAATGCCAATAGGATAGGAGGGGCCACATTAACAGAAAAAAAAATCTACTGTAACATTTGAGGCCTGACTCTTGAGCAGGTTGCAGGCAGGGCTATCTCAGCTTGTATTTGGATAATAGCCACCTGCTTCTCATTGTGAAAGGTGTCTACACTTTCCAGCAGTTTCCCCTTGGATTCTTAAACTCCACAAAGAAACATTCTTTGCCTTTTCAAAAGCCACAGGAACAAGTCTCCTTTTACTCTCAAGCTGAGATAAGAAAGGAACCAAAGGAAGAGGAGTCCTTCCCTCTAGTTCAGGCCCTTACCTAACGACAGCACTCACCACTTCTAATTCTGCAGTAGCTTGTGCTGCCTGCATTAGCAACTTGATGTTGCCCACACTTCATTCTGAAAGCTGGAATGCTTTGCTACACAGAGATTGTATGACTGGAAACTCCATGGTGACCATTTCACCCGTGGATAGACAGAAAGTATATAATTTTGTTTTCTAGGAATCATGACAACTCTGAAAGGGCCAATTTCTTGTTTAATTACTTAAGATCCTGATGATTTAGTAAGTTGAAATAAGATTTGAATTAAGCTTGAAATAATCAACACAGCAAAACAAACAAACAAAAAACAAAAAAGTCATTTTAAAGTGATTACCTTCACTTAAGCAGCAAACTATATTTTCTGAAAAATATATAGATATGTCAGCCAACATTCTCTCTCTCTCTCTCTCTCTCTCTCTCTCTCTCTCTCTC
>NC_022012.1:54026311-54033052 GCF_000317375.1 Microtus ochrogaster | reverse complement strand
CTCTCTCTCTCTCTCTCTCTCTCTCTCTCTCTCTCTCACACACACACACACACACACAAACAAACACACACACACACACACACAGTATTAACCACATGTTAAATTGCAAGATTTGGTAGGAAAAATTGGGAAGAGCAATAAAAATCTTTAAAGATTTGCTTCCTTTCTCATTGAGTTATTAATGGCCACAGGAAAAGAAGGTGATTTGAGAAGAGAAGCGTGCTGGGTACCAGCTGCTGCTGAAGTCAACTAATTACCACATCCCGCTTGAAATCTCAGCAGATACACATGCACAGACACTGAGGGCTGCAAGAGCTTACAGTTAGACATTAAATTATCTGGGAGACTCGGTCATAGGCAAAAGTCTTTGCATGCATAAATAACAACAGCATATACATTTAGAGCTGGGTTTCATACAACCAACTCCATACCCCTCTTGGTGTATCACCAACACAGAATCTAGTTCTCCTCAGTAAAATGGCTGTGCCATTTTAAACAAGACAGAATCATTGTCTCTATCAATTTAATAACATCCAAGAATACTGACTAGACTGTGAGCATCTCCTTGGAAGGATGAGGTTGTTTACTTCTGAATCCTTGGCACCTAGCACAGAGCCTACTATCTGAGAGATATGCAAATATTAATTGGATGGATAACAAATGATACAATTACCAGCATGTAGTTTAAATTGGTACCCAGTATCCCCTACAGCCAGGAGCTCTCATTAATATCTCCTCTTTGGACTACAGTATTAAGGACACTCTCTTGAAATCCATAAGAAAAGACTCGAACAACTGGAAAGACCATTCATTCTTGGGTAAACCAACTCAACATTACAAAGATATAAACTACAAATACAATGTCAGTGTTGCTTTTTTTTTATTTTTATTGAGCTCTACATTTTTTGCTGCTTTTTTCCCTGTCTCTCCCCTCCCCTTCAACCCTCCCCCAAGGTCCCCAGGATCCTAATTTACTCAGGAGATCTTGTCTTTTTCTACTTCCCATGTAGATTAGATCTATGTACGTCTCTCTTAGAGTCCTCATTGTTGTCTAAGTTCTCTGGGATTGTGATTTGAATGGCCAAGATCAAAAACACTGATGACAACTTATGCTGGAGAGGTTGTGGGGAAAAGGGAACACTTCTGCATTTCTGGTGGGAATGCAAACTAGTATAGCCCCTTTGGATGTCAATGTGGAGATTCTCAGAAAATTAGGAAACAACCTTCCTCAAGACCCAGTAATACCACTTTTGGGCATATATCCAAAGGATGCTTAATTGTGCCACAAAGACATGTGCTCAACTATGTTCATAGGAGCTTTGTTGTCATAGCCAGAACCTGGAAACAACCTACATGCCCCTCGACCGAAGAATGGATAAGGAAAATGTGGAATGTTGACACAATGGAGTACTACACAGCAGAAAAAATAACATCTTGAATTTTACAGGAAAATGGATGGAGCTAGAAAACATTATTTTGAGTGAGGTAACCCAGACACAGAAAGACAATTATCACATGGACTCATTCATGAGTGGTTTTTAAACATAAAGCAAAGAAAACCAGCCTACAAATCACAATCCCAGAGTGTTGCTTTTTAAAATGGAATTAAACAAGTTCACAGTAAAGTTCACATGGAAATAAATACACAAGAAAACTCAGGAAAATACAGAAAAGGAAAATCTGTGAGAGGGAAATAGCCCAAACCTTAACGCTCAGGTCCTGGAACATAACTGTGGTAAAACTGTGGTCCTGGAATATGGATGGACAGAGACCAAAGGAAAAGAACAGAAATCAACTTAAACATTTGTGAAAATCCCATATATGATAAAAATGCACCTCAAATTCAGTAACAAAAGACAACTTTATAATAATTCATATAAATCTGTCAAAAGTAAAATTAAATCATTCATGTACTCTGTACAGAGAAATAAATATTGAATAGAAAAGGAAATGCAATATAAAAATAAAATTTTGTAAATATTACAAAATGGGCGAATTAAGAAATTTTAGTATAAGAAATTTCATTCTAAATATAACTCAAAATCCAGAGGCAAGAAAAGAAACTAATGATAAATTTGACATAAAAATTATGCAGAAACCATCATAAAATTAAGAGACAAAAAACCTAGGTAAAATATTTGCAATACACATCCCAAGTAAATGGCTAAAGTCTCTACTATACAAAAACTGAAGAACTAGAAACTAAAGTTAAGAAAAAAGTTAAAAAAGTTAAGAAAAAAGAGGAACATGGGATGTACTCACTCATATTTGGTTTCTAGCCATAAATAAAGGACAGTGAGCTTATAATTCGCGATCCTAGAGAAGCTAAATGAGAACGTGAATCCAAAGACAAACATATAGGCATCCTCCTGAATATTAACCTTCATCAGGCGACGAAAGGAGACAGAGACCCACATTGGAGCACTGGACAGAAATCTCAAGGTCCAAATCAGGAGCAGAAGGAGGGGGAGCATGAGCAAGGAACTCAGGACCGCGAGGGGTACACCCACATTCTGAGACAATGGGGATGATCTTTCGGGAATTCACCAAGACCCGCTAGCCTGGGTCTGAAAAAGCATGGGATAAAACCGGACTTACATAGTGGACAATGAGGACTACTGAGAACTCAAGAACAATGGCAATGGGTTTTTGATCCTACTGCACATACTGGCTTTGGGGGAGCCTAGGCAGTTTGGATGCTCAACTTGCTGAACCTGGATGAAGGTGGGCGGTCCTTGGACTTCCCACAGGTCGGGGAACCCTGATTGCTCTTCAAGCTGACGAGGGAGAGGGACTTGATCGGGGGAGGGGAGGGAGGTGGGAGGCGGTAGCAGGGAGGGGGCAGAAATCCTTAATAAATAAATAAAATTAAAAAAAAGAAAAATATTAAAATATAAGAAAAGATAATTCACCAAAACCTACCAATGGCTGTTTAAACATGCAGAAGTGCGTGGCCTTACTCCTAAGTAATGAATAAAATGGAAAGCCACTACCAGGCTGGGAAAGCTTTAAACAGCTGACAATGCACCCTATTGGCCAAACTGGAAAGAACTATGCCTCTCTTCTATTTCTAAGAAAGAAAACTGCAACAAACATAAGGAGGGGACCTTGAGCATTTAACCAAGTTATGCACCAACATAGAAGACACCATTGTGCATGCACACAATGGAGCACCATGCAACTGCATGAGGATATGCAGTCAAGCGCATCATAAACTAAGCTGAGTAGTTGGATGGTTTTCAGGCAATTTTGTCAAGTGTGTATATATATATCATATATATGTTATATGATATATATATATACACTTGAAAGCTTTTTTAGATATTTCTGTATATATTTCTCAAAAAGAAAGTGCTCGAAAAAGAAAGAAAGAGACTTTTTCAGTACAGCCAATTATTTTTAATAGAGAACTGTCATAGCCTTTATTTACTAATTATAAAGAGCAAGAATTGTCACGATGTGCCGAGGGACTCTGACTCCTACTCTTGCTGATGCTTTTTAGGCAGTGTCCCATTTATAACTGTCTCTTACACGGGCTCTGTGGATCACTCTAGAGTCTCAAATGGCAGAGCTTTCCGTTCAGCCTCCATGCCTGCAACCATTCCCTGCTTCCTGCACTGTCAATCCTCCCAGTCCTCTCCTGCCTGTCTGGATGTCCACACAGCAGGACCAACTCCAGGCTGCTTGCTGTCAGAAGGTCAGCATGGAGTTACTTTCCTATCTAGGTGCAGTGGTGGGTTAATCCTCTTGTAATTGTGTTTGGTGACACGGACAGTCCAGAATTCTGTTCATTTAATATCTTCTTCAAAGAAAAGGAGAGAACATAATGGGGAAAAATATCTCTATTGCTCTACCCAAAGATTTCAGGACCTGGGAAAGATTGCATTGTTTAGTGGAGGGCACACTCAAGTTTTGCTTTTGTCAACCTTGGTTGCTCTCCATATTTAGAATTGCAGGCCCCTAGGGTGAGGAGAACTCTTACTTCTTATGGATTTTGTTCCTCAAGGATTTCTTAATGCTGGTGACCCCAGCAAGGAGTTTGTAGTCTTTGATCATGGTAACCTTCTAGACAGTCCCTTCTTTAACCTCTGCTGCCTTCCCCTCGCCTACCTCTCTGCCACTCTGTGGTTAATTATACATATTTCAATCATGATATTGTCCTTCAAATAGCTGTAGGTGTGATAAGGTCTGGGACTGGAAAAAAGGGGCTGTTTAAGAGACGTCATTGATGTGGACTTAATTGTAGGGCCTTGAAAAGAAACTTTAGGTTGCCCCAATAAAAACAACTACATCCCTATTTAGCACGAATAATAAAAACTCAGAGACAGATCTTGGGGTTCAAGCTGAAGATCAGAAAAACAAAGCATCTGGCCCAAAATGGGCCAGATCCTGTCTCCACAAATCCTAAAGACTCCACACTGATGTGGGAGTGTCATATATCAATCTGTTGATTTCATTGGTTTAAGCAATAAAGAAACTGCTTGGTCTCATAGGTTAAAACATAGGTGGGAGGAGTAAACAGAACAGAATGCTGGGAGGAAGAGGAAGTGAGCTCAGACTCAACAGCTCTCCTCTCGGGGGCAGACGCCTCAGAGAGATGCCATGCTCCCATCTCCAGGGCGGACATGAGAGCTCTGCTCTCTGAGACACATGTGATGAAACTCCGACCCAGGATGGACGTAGGCTAGAATCTTCCCGGTAAGACCGGTGCTCACAGATTATTAGAGATGGGTTGATCGGGATATCAGAATTAGCCAGTAAGGGATAGAGCTAAAGGACCAAGCAGTGTTTAAATGAATACAATTTGTGTGTTGTTATGTCGGGGCATAAGCTAGCCAGGCGGCTGGGGTGCTGGGAACGCAGCCCCGACGCTCATATTACTACACCACACTTTACTGAGTGCCTGTCTCTTCTCTTTTATATTCCTCTCTCTGCCCAGCCACACTGCTTGTCTCCACCCTAGCACTGGAATTAAAGGTATGTGATCCCAAGTGCTGGGATCACCTTTGTGTGAACTCTGTTTCTCTTTTAGACAGGTTCAATCTTGTGTAGCCCAGGATAACCTTGAAATCACAGAGATTGAACTGCCTCTACCTCCAGAGTCCTGAGATTAAAGGTGTGTGCCACCACTCCCAATACTGCACATGGATGTGCAGTTGTCTATGGTCTTATCCCTCTCTTATTAAAAACAAGTCAAGCCAGGGCACAGAGAGGAATTTCAGTTGGGTCATCGCCTCAAGTTCTCAGGGCACTTACCTGTGGAAGGATTCATCATCCCCTTATTCCTGGGAAAAGCTAACCCAAGAATCTCAGACCTATGGGGAAATGAAATGCTGTGTGGCCCTTTCCTTCACCTTCAAAAGAGAATGATAGCCTAAAATAAATGAAAATAACTTCATTTTTCAAACTCCATGGAAGAGATTCTCTAAGTATTTCATAGCCCATTCATTGTTCACAAATGGGAAGTTCTATGTTAATTCTAACTCTCAAAACTTAAACGTGTTCAGTCTCCTATGTGTAAAATTGAGTGCTTTAAAACTGTCATTAAATCACCTTTCCCTTGTTTCTCTCCAGTACTTTTGACTTTCCCACACAAGTCGTTCCCAGATTCATAAATCATTCTCATGGCTTGCCTCTGAATCCCTTCCAATGCTTCATTCTTTTTCTTTAAAATCAGAATGTTCTAGGACACTGGAAAGAAATGGCAACCCCCTCAGCGGATGAGCAGATGTCCCTAAATTATAGATACCCCCATATCTCACATGCTGTTAAACAATAAATTGCCAAAAAATAAAGACTATACAATTGCTCCTGGGGTTGAAATTATAAAATCAATACACGATGGCCTTAATTGGACAGTTTTTGATGGGGAGCAGGAGGAATATCCAGACTATCAAGATTGCCATCTGACTAGCTCACACATCAAAATAAAGATGGCTACATTGGACAGGTGTTTTGATCCCCCCTGACAGCACAATGAGAGAGACTAGCAGAGACTCACACCAGGACAGAGCCAGTGTGACTTCTAGAGAGGATAGGTGAACCAGGTTACTCAGATCATGCTGATCTCTTGCTGGGTGAAGGTCACAGAACCCTGAGATCCTGCTGTCATTGAACATCTGAGTCATTTCCCACAGTCTCTGCTCTCCATGTCACCTGTTTACAGGAAGCAAATGTTCTATTCAAACTAATGCAACTTTCTGGTCTCTGGAAGTTCCATTTATCATAGAAATTTAATAAGTTGGTATTATGTTAGCATAAAATGTGTGTCACCATCTCAGATTTGCCCACTTCTACCTTCAAAGACCAATTTCTGAGTCAACATAACAGAATTAGACATTGGCCAGAGATGAATATGTACTAAGAAGCCTTATGATTTCTTCTGGAAGAATCTATTCAAGGTGCAGCTCTTTTTATAACCAATAAATTTCTGGAGAGATATATGTATTGGATGACCCTTAAGAGGTCCAGACGGTCCCGACTTCTTTGCTCAGGTTCTCCCTTCTTCTGCTCCTCATTGGGACCTTGAGAGCTCAGTCCAGTGCTCCAGTGTGTGTCTCTGTCTCTATCTCCATCCATCACCAGATGAAGATTCTATGGTGATATGCAAGATATTCATCAGTATTGCTATAGGATAGGCTCATTACAGGTTCTCTATCCTCAGCTGCCCAAGGAACTAACTGGGGACATCGCCTTGGGCTCCTGGGAGCCACTCTAGGTTCAAGTCTCTTGCCAACCCTA
>NC_022012.1:54024944-54025821 GCF_000317375.1 Microtus ochrogaster | reverse complement strand
TCACCTTCCTAGACATGGACGGAGGGGGGAGGACCTTGGACTTTCCAGAGGGCAGGGAACCCTTTTAACTGAAGAGATTGGAGAGGGAGGGGAAGAAGGGTGGGAGGAGGGGGGAGGAAAATGGGAGGCTGGGAGGAGGCGGAAACTTGTTTTTTTTTCCTTTTCTCAATAAAAAAAAAAAAACTGGAAAAAAAAAGAAAAAAAAAGAGGTCCAGACGGTTCTCATTTCCCTCACCAAAGCTAGTTTCTTTTTTAAAGCCATACGTCCCTATACATTTTCATTCGTATTCATGCAATTTTGCATGCCACCCGTGGGATTACACTTTCTGAGAAGCTTCAGTTTCACAGGAGCTAGCTTTCCATTCTAACTCTCCTATCTGCTGCTCAGTCCATTGTTTTACCATCCAGCTCATGTTATGGGGAACTGAATAAGGCTGCTTCCATCTCCCATCAATAGGCAACACATGTGGGGACAGGACAAAGTCCGATTTATCCCTTGCTATAAGTAATAGTCTCCATTTGAACACATGGTTTTGATCCAATGTAGAATTGCCTGTCCTCTTGTTACTAACACTAGAAAAACTATTTGGGGTGATGCTAAGTTAGAGCTTGCTTATGAGAGTATCTGGTGCGAGATTAGGATAGTAGAGGGAGTCAGAGCTATTATTCTTGAGAAGGATGGCCATGCATCACAGATACTTTTCAGAGTGCCTGCTAGTAGCAGGCTTTTCAAGAAAGACTTGAGAATGTCAGCAGTTTCTCCAAGTAACCTTTGAAAATATCCATGCTGCCGGGCGGTGGTGGCGCACGCCTTTAATCCCAGCACTCGGGAGGCAGAGGCAGGCGGATCTCTGTGAGTTCGAGACCAGCCTGGTCT
>NC_022012.1:53970478-54024844 GCF_000317375.1 Microtus ochrogaster | reverse complement strand
CAAAAAAAAAAAAAAAAAAAGAAAATATCCATGCTTCAGGGCAAGGTGACCAGTGATCAACTCCTCAACACCTCAAATCTGTAGCCTTCCTTACTCTTAGGATACAACTCTTCTAAGACTATCAGAGGCCCTAATTTTTACACTGGGCCTTTATTTCCGTAATACTTGACTGATTCCTGTCTAACTCTGTCTGATTCAGAAGTCAGAAGATGATGTTTATGTCTTTTCAGTTTCCTGATAAAGTGGCATGTGACATATTTAAACAACTCTCATAGTCCAGAAAGTTTTTATCTGCTGCCTTTAAAAAATTTACCAGGCCAGATGTTTTGCTATAGAAGGTTAAATTAATTCAAAGGAATTGTTCTTTGTAAATCAATACTGGTAATGTCCTATATATCAGACTTCTTGAGTGTGCTGATGAACCAATTTTTAGATGACTTTGACCAATATCTGAGTCATATTTAATGATTTAATGTTTCAATTTTTATTAGTTTTGTTCCATAATTGAATAAGAGAAAATTTACCTGGAAGTTTAAGCTCTGAAGGGCAGGTAAATATCATGACTATTGGTTACCGTGTTGATATTTATTGAAGTGAAGAAAAATGGTTTTCTTTATTAAACTTCATGCCTTCTTTCTTTACATTGGGAAATAGAGATAATCACAGCAAGTACAATATTAATGCTTACCAGGTATCCGAATTTCAAATATCCATTGTTAGTGTATCCCTACCAGCGTCTTTAATTCACCATCTCTGAGGAATAAAAATGAACAAACCACTGGCCACCATCTTGAGCATCAGCAAGGTTACCCTAAGTGAAACACTATAAATCATGTGTGAAATGCAAAGAGACTCACCGAAGTGTCCTTAGTGAGTTGAAGATGAAGACTTTCATGAGGTACAGACCTGGGCAAAGGTTGTTCTTCCTCCTCTTTATCAAGGGATCAGTAAGAAATGCAGGCAATAAATGTAACTGATGACATGCCCCTCACTTGGGGTCTCTTGAGCTTCATTTGCAATAACAATGTTGAAAGATTTGCTAAGCATTCATAGCTATCCACATGCTTCTACCCAGGGACATCTCTATTGTATCTGAGACCCAAAGAAAATCAGCTTTCCAGCAGCTTCTGCTCCATAGACAAAATGATTTTCAGTAAAAACTGTGACATGAGTTGAAAATAATGAATAGAAAAAAATTCAGTGAAAATTGTCTTCATTGATCTTTATGTGCAAAATCGTACCAGAAATAGATAGGATGGTAATAGGGAAGGAACACAGTGGATTGTTTTCTCAGAGTTCTTAATTTATCTGAGATAAACTTCCAGAGAAAAAGAAGGCACATTGGTATTTTAGTGTGTTACAATAATAGATGTTAGCTAAAGTTTCTGTTTTGAGTCTTAGCTTTGACAAATCTTTAAAACGTTGTAACATGAAATGATAAAATTAAACTAAAACAGAATCCTCTTTAGCTGTGTTTACAGTCATCATTCAAACTCTACAATTTGTGCATAGCAATATGTCAAGACACACACTGTGGCTGAAGGATGTTCCAGAGATGCTGACCTATAGCAAACCCAGTCTTGAAACAAATTCATGTGACTGAGTTACCTGTGATAGAACCCAATGCCATATATGGAGGTACTCTCAATTAACCTTTGTTAGAATACTGTATTAATGGACGACTGTGCTTTTTTCTAAAAAAAGAGAATTATTAGAAGAATTTACATATTGAAATTAAACAATAAACATTTTTATTTGTTTAGGTCTTAAATAATTTCTTTCTAAACAGGGAGTATTTTCCCATTGAGAGTGTTTAGAATTGTGATAACGGGTTTTCAGTATTGCCTTTGCCATACATATCTCTAGGCCATAAGTCCATTCTGCCCATTATTGAGTTAGAACAATCCTACTGACCCATCACTAGTTTCTACCTCTTCCAACTTTATGAAGTTGGACCACAGTCTTAACAGAGTTACATCCTTCTTACAACAATTTTAAGCATCCCCTCTACTTTTAGTCATAGACTATGGAAAACATCCTTTATCTCCACAGTTATCTACAGCATCGATTTCAGTCACTCTGGACACATACATGTCCTTTTGTTGGTAATGTCTTCAGCAGAATCTCAACTACTTGAGATGGCCAGCTCACGACTTTACACTTACTTTTACAATTCACATTTAGAGTGCCTTATCATTGCCCTAACACATCTCCCATTTAAGGTGGTGTCAGTGTCTCAGTTCCCAAAGGCATCTTCTCTCCCATGATATCCAAAGCCCTAGTATTCAGGTTCATGCCTCCAGTGTACCTGATTGCTCACAGAGCTGTACACTTCCTTTCCAGTGAAATAGAAAGGGTTCACACTTGCTCTTTTTTGTTTTGCCCTTAAAATCCTGCCATTTAAAGAATATTTATATTGGTATTATTTGTCCTCTGTAATTTGTTTATATCCTCTAGGTACTGATGAGAAACACTAAATATAATCTGTAAGCCCAATTTCTTACTCTTCCTGGTAATTTTAGGATATTGTTTTTTCCTTATAAAATTCTGCTCTCCTGAATTTAGACAGTGCGTCTTTTCTCTGACTGGGATAAATAATTTGATATCTTCCCTTGTTATCTAGGTCTCTTTCTACGTGCAAACAGTTAGCAATAAGAAAAGATTTCTGTGCATCAAACACTCATCTCTCTATCTGGAACTCTGCAGAAGGTAAAGAATTCCAATATATGCTTAGTGGTTTATTGTCTCAACATCTATCATATAATTATATAAACATTTATCATATAAGTATATTATTTTGGCTTCAAATTTGTCATAACCTATGTTTGGTGTTGGAGAACAGGGATGAGCAAGGCAGGAGGTAACTGCTGGTCCTGCAGGACTGGCAATCTACAAGTAATTGCAATATCCCTTATGTGAGTCCTAGAATTCCCCAGCTCGTGCAGTGATCTGAGGACACATATGTGGGACAGTCCATGAGAGTGGCTCAGCTCAAGAAGTTTTTGCCTGAAAGTGAAGTCAGAACCTTGAGTTGTACACTGTAGCTTGCACCTGAAATTCCAACAGTTCAAGGGACTGAGGCAGGAAGATCACAATTCAAGGCCTTTTTGGACAACAGAGTGAGCTCTATCCTAGCCTTAGCAATTTAGCAAATTCCTAAATTAAAATAAAAATAAGAAATAGAGCTTGGGACATACCTCTGTGGTAGAGTGCTTACCTGGTATCCACAGCAGCTTGAGTTCAACCTCCAGTACAGAAACAAAACACTGAATAGCTTTAGCCAACATACTGGGTAAGAGCCCATACAGTCCTGGATCAAATCCTAGCCCTCCACAGTAGGTGACAGTGGGCTTGAATAATCTAACTGATTTCTCTTGTCTTAATTTCCTCTCAGGTAGGGTGAAGGAAACATATGTGCCAGAGAGTAATTTTAAGACTGAGTAAGACACAAAGGGCTAGGAAACAGGGCCTAACACATAGGAAATGAAGAAAACCCAATCATCATTAATTTGTGGTTTCTCCTATGAATATTTCAGCAAATAAAATATTTACTTGATGAATATTTTAAAGAAAACATATGGCTATTGTATTTTTAAAGGCCCAAATCAGGATGCTGCCAAAGCTGTCTGTTCAGAAATGTATCACTTAGGATCTGACGGTACCCATACTATGATATCAAATAAGCAGGCTCAGCTACATGCTGTTTGCACCCATTCCTCTGAGGCTGGGGACAGCCTTTGGCAATACTAAAATCACATGACCATCATGACACCTGTCAAAAAGGCATCTGCAGCCAAGAAGGACCATTCGTGTAGAGGTGACACTGAGGAACCCATCATCCTCAGCCAAGCTCAGAAGCTCCCCAGAGCAGCCAGTCCCTGCTTCTTCCTTTGCAGAACTTCATGGGGATGCAGCTGAATATAGTCTCAGCAGGAAGCCCGGAGACAATAGGTCAACAGAACTGAAATAACACGTTTCAGATGTCAGTGAAGAGATGGAGGATCAAGATAACTCATCCAACTTCAAGTTGGAAGATAAAATGCAAATATTTTTTCCTGCCCGTGTTCTATAACTTCAAGAACTGATTTTGTTTCAGTCACGTTTCATTTATTTATCCTGACACAAACTCCACTCCATAGTTTCTAGTATGGATGCTACCAAAGCAAGCACTTTGTATACCATGATTATTTTCTTAAAGGGAGTCAAGAAGGTGTTTTTAAATGCAAAGATTCTGACCTTTGGAGAAATGGGAAGTTCCCTCTTTGCTTTTCCTAATCGCCAGTGCTGCGTGATTCTGGTGATACGCACCCCGCAGATGCATCTGGGTCAGCAAGTAAGGAGTGGATCTTCTGAACAGCATCCTCACTCAGCAAATGAAATTCAGGCCAAGAAAATAATAATGATGAATGATTGCTGTCTGGAGTGTGACCAGTCACCAGGCAATACTGCCTCATTGCATCGTCGGGACAGAAAAGAAGTCACAGCTTGTTTGTGAGAACGTCTACCAAGTTCTTTCTGTTTGCTTGTTTGTTTATTTGTTTGTTTTAAATACAGTTTCCCCTTCTAGCACAGTTTTCCTCTTTCAACCCTTCACAGTACCCCCCAAACTACCCTCTCCCCTAGATCCACTCCTCCTTCCTCTCTGAAAAGAGCAGAACTCCAAGGACTATCAACCAAACATGGCAAAACAAGATACAATACGTCTAGGCACAAACTCTCATATCAAGGCTGGGCAACGCAACCCAATAGGAGGAAAAGGGTCCCAAGAGTAGATGAAATAGTCAAAGACATCATCTCATGCTAACTGTTAGGGTTCACATAAGAACACCAACCAAGCTAACCATCTACCTAGTTCTTTTAAAAAAATGTCTGCACTCAGAAACAGCTGAGGAACTTTTTATAGAGAATATTCTTTCATATGTTTAACAGCAGCTGTGCATGGCTGTTTCCTGGCAGGACTCTAAAGAGGCTACAGGGTACAATGTGCTAGAGCCCAGAGCAGCATACTTCCAGCAGTTGGCACTGCACAGAGAGCCAGTGTCCAGGGTGTGTACATGTCACAGGGTTGAGATAAGGATAAAGGCTATCCTCAGACCCTTTAAGGACAAGTGGCTCCTTACATAACACATTTTATGGGCTTCATGTTGAGGACTAGAGCATCTTCTCAATTTTTCTGTCTCTTCTCCATGGAACTAAGCATATATATATCATGCTTCTTTCTTCTCAGTCTTTAAGGTGGGCCATGTTATACCACATCTGTCTGACTGGCCAAGAAACAAAGAGAAGACTTGAGTAGGTATATGTCAAAGATGCTAAAACTGAGGAAGGATGGGCAAAAGAAATGGAGTGTGTTGATCACAAATTATCCCTAAAGGGCAGCTACTCAAATGCATGCTATTTCAAGGCAACAATGTTCTGAAAAGGATGCAGCCAGAGGTATCTTTCAGATGGAAATTTAGATAGTTTTCCTGTTTCTCCAAACTTTAGAGATGACGCAGGTAAATTCACCCACCCAGCATAGAGCACAGCCTCAATAAAAGGCATCACTTATGCCTTGGTTCTGTTCCTAGAAGCAGCAAGCATGCAGTTGGCCATTCTGATGTAAGAGTTGACTTTGTGAATATGAAAAGCAGAGAGGCACAGGTGGGGCCTGAAGTATCTCCTCTGTGCTGCATCAGACATGTATTTACATGTGTTTGTACAGCTGGCTTCCACTTGTCAGTGAAGGGGGTTCGAGTGGAGAGCAGGCCTGACTTTGGCTCCCAGGAACAGCCACCTAGAGGAGACACAACCCTGGAAATCACAGGAGGAAACTGTACCTTCATGTCATTGGACTTCTATGATTCCAATGAAGGTGACAATATGGAAGATTTGATTGAGGTTTCTGGGCTTTAAAGAGCAGCAACAACAACAAAAAAATATTTGGAGATTACTTCAGGGCATTGAAAGTAGAAAGGGATAACAAGAGAGGGGGGAAAATCTTATTTTGGAGTCAAGTTTATCACTAGTTCTCTTTGATGTCTTTGTCACAAAAAGGTGCTCACACTAAATGCCCAAGAAAGGCTTCTCATGTGATACAAGATCTGAGCTGAGACTTGATGACATGGAGCCAGTTAAGAACTCGTATGACAAAAGTTCAGTAGAGGAAAGAGCAATCACAAAATCCCCCAGGCAGAAATGAACTGCGAGGGCCCAAGGAAACAGGGCTGTTGGTTGGGCTAGGGCAAAGAAAGCACACAGGGAATGGCGAGAGTAAAGGTGAAGCAGCAGAAGGAAACCTCATTACAGCAAGTTTGTTCTCCAGCCAGTGACAAACGGTTAGAACATGGAAGTCGTGATCTGAGTTATGGTTAAAAGATTGTTCTGACTGAAGCCTAGAGAGCAGCATAGGGTCTCGGATAGGAGTTGATGGCTGCTTGAAGGCTACTTCTGTAGAGACAGGGACAGAGGCAGATTCTAGGCACTGGAGAAAGGTAAACAGGGCTAGTAGCTCACATGGTTGTGCCGGATGGTGGGGGAACCACTCTAAATTAAATGCAGAAAGCTGCGATATTCAAGCTCAGCACTATCCCAGGTGAGCACTGCAAAGGGAATAAGCAAGAATGAGGCTCTCAAAATGACTCAAAGAAGGAAGATGGGATAAGAGAAGGCAAGTGAAAGTCTCTATTCCAGTCATTGAGGAGAACATGCTAGAATGATTACTGGCTGGATTACCTTTAGTAATTTAGTCAACAGGTTTTTTTTTCAATGCCTCAGTTTCATCAGAAACACAGGAGTTGCAAGACCAGTATTACAGAGCCACAGTGGGTGTGCCAGGAAGGAGTTCGATGTATGGCCCATTCACTGAAGCACCCGGGACAGTTGCAGCATGGTGCTCAGGAAATTGAAGTTGTCATTATCATCAACCCCCTGTCCTTTCCAATCTCCCAGAGCCCCAGCACTCTCAGTTTTAAAAATAGAGCTGAGGAGAAGATTGGACTATTAGGTCATTTCCAGCTCTAACCTTCGATGCACATCACTTGCTTTGTACTTAACTGCAGCATCTATGAAAAGTAGGATGGGATTGTGCTCGCAAGTTCATTTTCCATATCCGGGGTTTTGGTGAAGGTAAAGAATTCCAATAGACAAAGCTAGCCTCATATTTCAGTGTCCGGTACACCTTTGTTTCCAACAGGTTCTGTCTAACAAAGTTTCTCTGTGTTAAAAGAAGGTTCTTTATATGTCTTTTCCTCTTAGGAAGCAAGGAGACCCATGCATTCAGACCCCCAAAGGGACCATTTACTAGAAGACCCAGGGGCAACTCAAGACTTTATGCTCTGCTCTGTTGACTGGTTCCTTCAGAGCAATACTGCATATTGGCCATGGAGAGGCCTCTTCTCCCAGGACCAGCTTTTGGAAATGTGTCTTCCATTTTAGAGACTGTGGTAACCTTCAGGCACCATTTAATGAATTAATGTTTTGCCACAATAAATGGAACCTCAGTGGTTCATTCAGAAAGGATGAAGCCCTTCTGGGAAAGCTGAAAACAGACAGCAGCAGCAGTGACAAAAAACATTTCTTACAAAAATCAAGACTAGTAATACATTTGCCTTTACAACGTTTTTGCAAGAAATTCATGAGGCTGGAAAATCCCATTATTCTAGTATCAAAGGACAGATGCAAAATCTGCATCTGGGTTTCAATAGATATTTGGAAGATGTGATGTATTTTGTAGCTAAAAGGAAATTTTAGAATGCTTTTATAAAACAGGACAACAAAGTCTATTCACCAAAGTATACTTGAAAAGATGAGCATGTTCAATGACTGAAAGAAACAGTTTTTTCAAGCACCCAGTGATCTAGTTTCAATAGCTAACCCTCGTGTGAGCACTTCCTATGTGCCAGACATATTACAACTGCTGTACGTACCTTAATTATTTAATCTGTAGAGCAGGCTTCTGGTTCTGCTATTATTATTCCTGTTTCACACACAGGCATATGGATGAGTGGGGAGGTAACTGGCTTGGATAGAGTTAGCACTGGCAAAATCTCAAGTAAAATCCAGATGCTCTAACTCCATAGCCTGGATGCTCAATCATGTTCAACAGTCATGTTCTTCAGACATTTATGGTCAGTGGGAAATCACTTTGCACGGTACACCAGTACAAAGAGTTTTAGAAAGCAATAGCTAGCCTAACGATGCGGAGTTCTTTATCCTGTCTCATTGTTTTAAATACTCTCTGACTGAGACTCACTGAAATTGTTTTATTATCAACACTAACTTCATCTTCTTGTTGTGGAGACAGGGGGCATTTGTAACAAACCTTTCTAGAAAAGAAGAGAGTATCAGGTCAGCTTCTTTCTTATTTATTATCCTCCTTACAGCCCTCTCTTTGCCCAGTTAGATAACCAGCCAGCAAGAGAAGGTTTGGGGAAAGTAGAATTGATTTTCTAAAGTGTCCTCATTCCTCCTCCTCAGTTGTTTTCTTTCTTTTACTATTTCATCCAAATTATGGGCTATTTTAATGAAGAATAAAATCATCACTCAAAAATCCAATTCCCCTGAGCTCTAGAATAATGGCATTTTTTACTAATGAAACATGCAAACTACTGTCGGGTCCATTAATAGTCTCAATTTTTAATCTCTCAGATGATGGAACATTAAGGTTTCCATAGCAGCAGCTTCCAGCTGTTGGGGGATTCCAGGCTTTCAGTCCTGAGACAATTAGGGTGAAACATTGCCAAGCCTTTCCAGCATTTCTGTATCTTCATTATGCAGTATTCAGTATTTTTTTTAAAGCACTGATTATCATGATGTATCCGTCTAAAGGGCTTGACATCTTGATGTCTACCCTGGGAGAAGAGAGTCATTTGCTGAAGCTTATCACCAGGAGCTGTCTGGCAGATCTAGATGTAGCGAGTATGATCTTTATCTTCAGTGTATGCCTTATAAAATAATAAAAGTCTAGGTGAGTCTAATTACAGATGGTTTGTGTTCCTGGACTCGCTGGATTTTTGATGAAGACAAAATCTATGGATGGAAGAACAAAACCAAGAAGGTTCTCTTCATCTTTAGTGTCCCTTTACCAGAAAAACAAATACATGTGTGGTGGAATCCAGTTATTTTCATGTAAATTAACAGGACTTTTGGAACAAGTATAGATAAGCAGTGAAAGAAAGACACATAAAGACAAAAACAAAATATGACTGTTGACTTATAATCAGTAGACATGTAATACTACTGACTGTATGATGCACTATAAAAGACCAATATGTCTTGTCTTCATTAACATAAAGCACATAGCTGAACGAGATTATTACTGACCTGATAAGAATTTAGGAAGACTATGGGAAAATCAGTGGTCTCTGCTGACCAAATCTATGTCTTATTTCTTTTGGATAGATGTGCCCAGGGCTAGAGGACACACCTGATCCTACTTTGTAGCTAAATGAAACCACACAGTTGAGTTGGGGGTCAGTAGACTATGGATTAGATACATCAGTGAGATCTTCTCTCATTGGTTTACAGAATACTGATGTTCAACGTGACTTTGTGAGTCACACGTTGACACGGCAATTTGACTGTCAATCTTGTATTGTAAATAGGTAGGTGGAACAATGTCTCTGGCAGACTTTTATAAGAATATGGCAAAAAGAATTAGTTTGCCTCTGTGGGTTGCCTCTGAGATTTTTATTTGAGATTTTTGTTGAAAACCAGCATTTCTAATAATGATCTTGCCTAATACTCCCATCAATACCATTGGCACAGGACACTGCTGTGACACAAACTTAAAATGTGTGACATTAACAGGGAAATCACTATTCAGTGCCAAAAGGATGGTAATCAATATTTTAATGTGGCAAATTACAGGGGAAATTGCACTAATGTGGAAAATAAGTCAGGGGCTTACTGAAGGGGGTACTTTGGGGGAGTCAGTTGGATAAAATAATGAATTGATATTTATCAGTTACCTTGGCTAAGTTTGGCATGGCAGTATAAGAAAAAGGTGTATTGTGGAATTAATCATCTAGTTTCTAGAGATTTGGATAGGATTGGAAAGTCAACTGCTTCTATATCTCATTTTAAGATTTAAGATTGAGGCAGACTTTGAATCAAAGAAATCTTTAAAGCCCAAGATTGTAGCAAGATCAAATTAAGAGTGTGTCTTTCCCTTTAAAGATTAATAGCCTCAAAATAGCTACCATTTGGTTGTGAGACACACAAAATTGGCAAAAGATAGAAAAACCAAGAAATAAAATAGAATTGAGAATCACATGTAGTGGAAGTTTGTGATAAGAATATGAGCATGGGGAATGACTGGAAGATCATGGATCAGATGTCTACTGTGTTTTTTAAGGGAATTGTATTATCTTTTATGAAAGAAACCAGGCCCATGGGTTCAGAAAATGACTGACTTCTTGTGACTCCAGTGCTTAATCTTTTCTTATACATAAAGGGAGCTACCAACAAGAGCATCCAAATGCCCATATCACATGTGACCCATAAGGAGAGAAAAGCAGGAGGAACTGGCTGAAGAAGAAACCTAAGATCCATGCAGTTTCAACCAGAGAGAAGAAGGTCCCCTTTCCATCACCTGAGGAACTTCCCCAAACTGGGCCTTCAGCATCCCCATGTTTCTTTGTACAAGGAACATCTTTGCCCACTGTTTACTCCTCTGAGTGGAAGTAGTATTTCTGCCCACCTTCGTCAACTCTGTCACCACAGGCTATCTTTAGAATTAAAAAATCACCAGACCAAGACATGCAACATCTTGTCATTAAGTCTGTGATTCTAGACTTTGTCAGGATAAAGAAGCTATGTGGGACTTCGGATTTTGTTGTCTGTCTGGAGAAGGATGTGTGTATGTTCTATGTATAGAAGGAAAACAAGTATTCTGTGAATAAATAGGGTGTTATGGCAAGATAATGCTTTGTGTTCACCAATCTTATTTCCTTCCCTTTCTGGGCACATGTCCAGCCTATAGTTAATAGTGTCATTAGTCTGGATTCCCATCAAAGAATGTGAACAGAATTGATGTACAGACCAAATCCAAACCTTGCACACAAAATTCACAGAACATATTTCTACTTCTTTTATCTTTCCCCATTGCCAAATTGATTATAAATAGCCAGGTAACACTAAGCAGCCCTACCTTGAAGGTGTCAGATTCCTTTGACTTGGATCATTAGAAGATTGAACAAAGTATTTACATTACTATCAACTCCTACTCACCCTACACAGTGCTAAAAAGATGTTCATAACACTTTAATTATTGTCTTCCCAGACTGGAATGTGCCACTGTTCTGTAAATAAGTAGCTTGACCAATGGCAGTATACACATACCCTACAGACCTATCCAACAACAAAAGGAATGGGTTATTAGAGCTATAAAATCATAGATGAGTCTTATATGTGTCTTAAATCCCAAGCATTGGCAAGAAGCCTGTCTGGAAAGATCATTCTGAATCATTCTACTTATGGCACATTCTGAAGAGGGCTGTGTAGGAATTAGGAGAAGAGAAGATGAGAGTGTTGAATGAATGAAGTGATCAGACATTCCAGATGAGTGAAATCATCCTGACTGATAGTATAAGATGGGTAAATGGAATAATGTATTAATGAACTTTTATAGGTGTTTATAGAAGAAAGAGACACATATTAGATGCAAGGTTGAAAATTATCTAGGATGTTAGAATATCCCAAAATAGAATACAAACTATGGACAAGAAACCCCAGTTGTACTAATAATGTATAAAGGAAGTAACTGTCTCACTGACAGGGCAAATGCCAATAGCTTGTGTAACTTTGTAATTCAGAAGAATCTTTAAGACCAAATGCAGGAGACGCTCTATATGAGTACTGTGCTACTGCTGGTAAAGTTTTATTCCACAGGCATACAGGTGGATAAATCTAAAATCAGTGTGTGTGGACCAAGTAAACACACAGTTGGCAGGTATTGGAAAGTGCGTCTTCACTAATAGAAAGGGTAGCCAGGGAGAAGGGATGGGAGATGATAGAACTGCCTGTGATGTAATGGCTAGAGTTGGAGGCACCAATTTGAAACTGAACATAAAAAATTAATGATATGTGTGTGTGTGTGTTCAGTTAATATCTATGAATGTAAAACCTTTCAACAATGGTTCCCTATCAAAAGAACACAGAAACCAACTGAAAGAGCTCTCAAGGGTCAGTGCTGGAAATATTTAACAGGCAAAACCAATGAAGTAATATTAAGACATACCTCAAAGTAATAAAATGTCCATCATGCATCCAACACTGATATATATGTGTATATATACACATGTATACATATATATAGCATATATATAAAGTGATAGATTAACAAACAAATAAAGGAGAATAGTCAAATCTCCTATCAGAAGAATAATCCAGGGGGAATAATTTCTGCACCAAGAATATACCCTAGAAACGGGAAAAATAGTAACTGTGGGAGATAAACTCAACAGACACTAGATAGGTGATCAGAGCCACCAACAACAGTGGGAAGTCATTGTGAGAGTGTGTGTGTGTATAAGAAAATGATAACTTGTCTCTGTGTCATCCCCTAAATTCATAATCCAAGCCAATACATGAAAAAATTTAAAAAATACTACTTAAGAAGCATTCTTCAAAATGCCTGAACAGCAAGCACTTCTTTTGGCCACCAAGGTCATAAGAAAGAAAAGCCAGAGAAGCCGCCAGGGCTGAGAAAGGCCTAAGATGTATGCCGAGGCTATGAAACACATCACAGGAAAAGGACATTAGATAAAGACGGAAGAAGTCCAAAGGAAAAAAAGTATCAACTTCAATGTGTGATAGCATAGCAGGTTTGGTGTTCTGACCATGACAAGTGCTTCACATTAATTTACGATAGGAATAACAGAGGAAATTGTGTTAGAGAAAAGGGAAATTCTTTATCTAGTTTTGCAAGTCATGCAAGTGTAACTTATTCTAAGACTAACTCTATTATATTTCCCAACCTTAAAATTAAAGGAAGCTTGATACCTTTGAGGATGTACAGTCTTCTGTTAATTGTTGAAATGAAACTGAAGAGGCTGGATGAGAGGGCTTGTAAAGACATTTCTATCCCTAAGATTCTGTGAGTCTATGACATAAAACTACTGAGAAATTAATCAAGAAGCTGGCATTTATAAGGGGTCTCATTTCTCAATAAATAATCCATTAATATTATTTCTTAAATTTCCTACCCATCCAACAATTCAATCGGAAAAACCCCTAATGGTTAATTTTCTTTTCTTTCCTCAACAATCACTGATACACGATGTTTGTGAAATCTTTCTTCACACAGTCACCATAAAAGCAAAACTCATTTTCCAACATAGAGCATTTACTGAGAACAAACTAGCGCAGACGGGAAGGGGATGGTTATTTTTAAACAAGCCCATTCTATCCCTCTTGAGAGCAATGGTGTACATATTCAAATGCAGTCATCAGGACCAGAGCTGATGAGGGGAGGCTCTAACAAAGGTACTGCTGTGGTTTGTATTAGCACAGCTGGTGACCAGCGACCGACCCACGTTTCAGAAACACTCAGCAGGAGAAAGAGAAGAAAAGAGACAGCTTGCTTCTTTTCCAAAAATGAGAGATGCTTCTTTTTATTACTGTGTGATATAAAGTGTGGAGAGGCGGGGTAGTGGCTCTAAGGGTTCCCAGTTGGTGGTTGGAGGATGGAGGGGATGGCTGATGCCCAGCCAGTAGACTCAGTATCTGAAAGACTGCTGAGGAGCTGGATCTGACACAAATGTAGAAATATTTTAGCAGCCAAACAGCAATAGAGCTCAGTTCAAGATTAGTTTCAAAAGCCAGGGCCTACTGAGCCACAAAGGGGAGAATTCAGTGGGTTCATATTTACTCTAATGTCTAGCAAAAACAGAGGGTTGATCTTTTTAGAAAAGGGAACTGGTGGCTTTAATGCCTAATGTTTTCCTTAAAATTTTCTCAGAGAGACTTATGGCAAGTTAAACGACTGAGTTAAAATCAGAAGATCCTTGTGGGATTTTTGCTATCAGAGTTTTAAAAACTTCTCAGCAACCAATATATCTTTATTGATCACTTTTATGTTCCTGTTTTATGCTCTGCTCTTTGGACAATACAAGAATGTAAAAAAGTTCTGTTAGCGTGAAGTGATTTGACTCCACTCTAAAAACAGGAGCAGAGCAGGTGAGCTCCTAACACCTGATCACAGGAGGACCAGGCTAAGAAAAAAAGAAAACCAAGAAGTAGGTAAGTCTCATTTCCAAAATATGCTTTAATAAATGCATTTTAAGTACATAAACACTTAAAGAGTGTACTTAAAGTACATGAACAACAAAGTAAATGTAACCCTGTCCAAATGATCCACTGAACTCAGTGGGCACACCAGTCTATCTATGGTCAAACATACCACAACCATACAAAGAGTCCCTTGCAATATTTCAAATATAAAGAAGTGGCCCACCATCCTTATACTGGGCCTCTTGGTTCCTTGTCCAGTTGTTTATTTTTATCTAGGAAGAGGAGCTATCAAATAATAAAATTTCAATAAATCAGATTAAGTTTTTGTTTGTTTTTTTGAGACGGGTTCTACTGTAGCTTTGGAGCCTGTCCTGGAACTAGCTCTTGTAGACCAGGCTGGCCTTGAACTCACAAAGATCTTCTTGCTTCTGCCTCCCGAGTACTGGAATTAGAGGCATGTGCCACCGCTGCCTGGCAGATTAATTTTTTTTTTATTAGTAACTTGTAAATTGGAACATAGAACAGGGTTCTGCCAGGTGTTCCGGAGCCCTGTTTCTTTTCTTTTCTTTTCTTTTCTTTTCTTTTCTTTTCTTTTCTTTTCTTTTCTTTTCTTTTCTTTTCTTTTTTCTTGCAGGGTAGCTTGATGTCTTCATTCTTTCCTGTGGCTGTGATAAAATACTCTGACAAAAGCCGCTGCTGCTCAGCTTTCTCCTCTTCTCTAGCCAGGGGGCAGCAGCAAATAATGGGCGGGGCTTCACACTCCAGGATAATTCCCGACATGCCCAAAGGTCCATCTCCCAAGTGAGTCTACATCTTATTTAACTGTCCACTGGGATTAACCATAATACCTGAGCAGGAAGAAATACATAAAAAAAAAAAAGCAAACAGGCTAACATTAGGTTCCCTGTGTCTCTAAAGGAGAGGGGACCACTGCTTTATACCCAAACAGGATAACTGCCCCTTGTGATTAGTTGCTGAGGATCTCCTGGCTTGGGACAAATTGTCACTCTTCTAAGTAAGTTCAGCTTGACTGCATACATGTGCCACAATGAATGATTCCTTTCTGCCTTGGCCAGGTCTATTGAGACTCAGGGCCAGAGTTCAGTCCAAAACAATCTCGCATAAACTTTGTTTGCCAGCACTCAGAAGTCTATTTCTACTTCAGTCCCGGCTCCCACCCCGCCTCAGAATCTCAGCACCTTCCAGTTACTGCTTATTATTTTCAAACCACAGAAAGCTATTCTTACATCCATTCTGGGAGATGCATTAGTGGACAATCTAAATGGCAGAATCTTCTCTGGCCAAATCCCATCATCTCTCAGGACATATCTGATCCCAAGCCAATAGCCTCTTCTCTGTTCATGAGGAAGCAGAGACAAATGGGGTAAGCAACAGCATACTAAGAGTGCCCAGTAGATGCTGGCTTATGTTGTGATTCTTGAAACTTGGCCAGTTAATTTTAAGGATGTCACAGCCCAACAGGATTTATACCATTTATACTTCTTTCATAACTGTTCTAAGTCATGGCCACTACTTCGTCTCTAGAATGTGTACTGAACTCCATCCGTGCATTTAGTTGCATTTGATAGCCCTTGAGCCTTGCAGGTAGGTGGAAGCATCCCTCTTCCACACTTAGAGGCAAATATGCATAATCTAGTGGTGAGGTTAGTGGAGATAAAGGTTGCTTTTCTCCTGACAACTCTCAAACCTAAAGGCATTCTGCCAATAAAGTCATCATTCGCCCAAGAATAATTATGACAATATTTTAGAGAAGAATACAGTAAAGGCAAATATTTTTCTTCTTCCCTTTCCTGAAAGTTTCTACATAGCAAAAGAAAAGATGAATGTGTAAACACTGATGTGATATAATGTGAAAGGTGGCACCACACAGACATAAACAACTCTCCTATTATTAATTAGACAGTGGTGTAACCTTCATTATTACAAAATATCACAGGCAGGTGTCTGAAGAAAACTTACTTCTTGTAGTTCTGGAGGTAGGAAGCTTAAGATCAAGCTGACAGCAGATTCCACATCTGATGAAGACCACTCCTTTCCAAGACGATTCCTGGATGCTAGGTCCTCACATAGACCTACTGCCACAGAGGGATGATAGTGCATAAAACTAATTTTATAAGAACATTGATTTCATTCATGAAAATGGAGTTGTGCAACTACCTTCTAAAGACACAGCATTTACTACCGTGCATTGACAATGACAATTCAACATTGACCACCGCTCAAAGCAGAGCACACAGAAAATGTCATATCCCATAGCTACTCGCCTAGCTAGGAGCTAGGCTATATTGATGACAAGTTGGTTCTTTGTAATGGAAGCTTGGTCAACATTGGTTAATGGTTCAGGAGAGGTTGGTGTCTCTATTAGGCAGCACTGTTCCTACAATGGTATCTGTTGTTCAGGAGAAAATAAAATGTATGCTTGTAAATTTGTCAAAGCTCCAGTGCTAAATTGTTTTACTGTCCTCCAAGTTCCTAAAGAGAGAGTTAAGTTTAGAAGGAAAGAATCATCTCGTTAGGTTCAAAAGGACATGGTGTTCCTTGCCCTAGATGGTTATGACTCTCACAGATGTGCCTGGTGATCCCAGAGTAGCACGCGCCAGGTGACTGGTGTTCTTATAAAAGAGAGATGAGGACACACAGGGACACTCTAGAGACGAGCATGTACTGATGGCATCACGTAAGGGGGAAATGGGAGGGCACCGGCAAGCCAAGGACAAAAATCCAATTTTCTGCCATCTTCATCTTGGCCTTCCAGACATGTGAAGACCTTTGTCATTTAGGTCTCCAATCTGAAGATTTTATTGTACTAGCCTTTGCAAACTAATATAATTCTCCAACAAACATCCCAGGCCCCCAATCAATAGAAAATTCTGATTTGTCTGGAGCCATATGCAGTCACAAACTTATCATTTTATCAAATATGCACATTAATCTGATGCCAGCGCTCCCAGGAACATACCTGGGAAATTGTCAAGCACTAATATGTTTTACCACAAGATTTGTCCCTGTCACACACCTCCCCTGTCATCTTCATGTGGCCCCATTGAGGCTGCTACCTTGATTCAGATGCCTGGGATATGACTTTCAGATACCTGTTAGATATGACTTTAGCATTACACATGGGGAACAGAATAAAGTAACATCAAGTTCTCCCTGTTCCAACATCTTCATCATAGACATCCCGAACTCTTCCTTAGTGACACTGGAGTCTATGTTTCATGTACACATTAGGAAAGTTGTCTCCTTGTGGTTCTGCCTCTTTCCTGGGGTTATTTAACTCTAACCCTAACCCTAATATTAACCTAGCTCTAGACTGTAGTTAGGTTTATCAAGTCTTGTTGGAGAATAATCACTTCCATTATCAGAGCAGTTCCTGTGGAAAAAAGTTCTCTTATAGACCAGAGTTTTACAATAGACTACAGGTATACATCTGACACTAATGATACAAATATGTCTGGTGTAATAGGAGCGGCGGGGCTGCGTCCCCAGCAACCCGGCCGCCTGCTAGCTTATGCCTCGAAATAATTACACGGAAACTGTATTCTCTTAAACACTGCTTGGCCCACTAGCTCTAGCCTCTTATGGGCTAATTCTCATATTTTGCCTAACCCATTTCTAATAATCTGCATAGCACCACTAGGTGCACTTACCGGGAAAGATTCAGCATGTCTGACCTGGCGGCTTGCTCCATCGTGTCTGCTTCAGAGAGCAGAGCTATCGTGTCTGCCCGGGAGAGGGGAGCATGGCGTCTCTGAGCTCACTTCCTCTTCCTCCCAGCATTCTGTTCTGTTTACTCCTCCCACCTATGTTTTAACCTATGAGGCCAAGCAGTATCTTTATTACTTAACCAATGACCTTCCTCCATCATATGTCCCCAGCAACAGAGTGATGCCTTGAGCAAAATTACTGGTTGGGGGAGTTTGTCATCTAGGTTTTAGCCTCTTCTGTTGCCCATTATCTCATGAGGCTACTAAAAAACGCAGGTGCCTCTTTTACATCTCACAGACACTAAAGCTGGAAATTCTAATATTCATTTATACAGTTGTTCACTTAGGAAATGCCTCCTTTTCCTCTGCTCAAAACTGGCCTGGATACAGGAGAAATGTGACTTTTTGCTTTTTACAAAGAACAGAAAACTGTTTTAAATTTTGCTTTGTAGCATGGGAATAGAAATAATAATAATAAAATAAATAAATAATTGGTGTACTAGTCCCATCTAGTCCCCATCTTCAGAACAGAGATACCCCGAACTCCCCCACAGAAGTTATACACACACACACACACACACACACACACACACACACACACACACACACACACCACAACACCACATAAAAAAAGATCTAGGGGAAAAGAGGGAGAGCAGTTCAGAAAACTAACCAAAGTGCTTTTGTGAGGGAAAGGGAGAAAGGA
This sequence comes from Microtus ochrogaster, assembly GCF_000317375.1. Taxonomy (NCBI): domain Eukaryota; kingdom Metazoa; phylum Chordata; class Mammalia; order Rodentia; family Cricetidae; genus Microtus; species Microtus ochrogaster. The sequence goes on along the minus strand of NC_022012.1, from coordinate 54,006,196 downwards.
CCCCATCAGGCTCATTCGGGCAGACATGGCTGGCTCACAAAGCCCCAGCTGCCAGGGAACGGCAGAACAGGCAGCAGGCAGAGCTTCGGAAGACGAGACCTGAGTGAGAGAGACAAACAGACTGTGCAGGGCATTTGCCACGGAGCTGATAGAGGGCTAGCTCCTTTTTCATGACATAATCTGGGTACTGTGGAGAAAGAGGGACAAGGAAAAAAAATCAGTCTGCTTGGACCCGGACGTGATAATCAGTCACCACAATGAACTTCCCAACCAAGCAAATTCTAGCTCCTATTGCTAGTGAGGGTGGAATGTGACTTGTACGGTGTGGCCGACGTTGAGAGCAAAGGCAGTGTTTGAAATGAGCACCAAGGCATGGCAGGTTTTTCTTTCTTAAATTAGCCGTCCCCATGAAACTGTTTTTCTTATATCAAATATCACTGGGATAGTACCCTTTTATCCATTATCCAAATGGAATATCGCTTTTTCCACCAAATTTAGCAACTGGGAAATTTTTAGAGACATTATTTGGTGCGGCAAGCTTACGTGAAATAGCATTGCTGAAAGTGGATATGTTTGAGATGGCTTTTGTACCGGACTTGTCTGTACAAGCCTGGCTTAATCTCCTCCTAGAAGATGAAAATAGCATTTAATCCTGGCCAAGGCGCTTTTTGGGGGCCGACTGTACTCCACTCCCAACTCCTTTCTCTTGGAAAGCAAAACCACAGAGTTCAACACAAACAACAGCCAGTTAGCAGGCACAAATGCTAAATGGGAAATTAACTTAGAGTGGGTGAGACTACTAAAATTCTGCCTGTCCTACTAAATTTAGCCAAAAAAAAAAAAATCTGTCTGTGCCATTTTAAAGTGTTACTGGATTCCAGAGGCAGCTTGATCACACGTTTCAGCAAGAGGCTGAGGACTAAAATAGAGAAAGGAAATAGTTAGCTATTCCTTCAATTTAGATACACTTCTAATTAAAGTATCTATCCACACCCTGTTTCCCAAAAGGAATAAATGGCTCTTCTCTGCTGGACAAGAGCTACTTCACTGTGTGATGGATTCGCTTGCATATCTGCCTCCCTTGTGGACACAGAGACACACAGCAGGAGATGGTACAGGAGAAAGAAATTCAGTACCATCCTTTATGTCATCAGAAATGTTTCCAGTGTGTTTTTATTCTTATTAATCTCAATTGAATATTGAAATGCAGGGAGTTTAAATTTTTAAATGTACTGAATCACCCCTCTCTTCTGCAGTACCCCCCTCAACCTTTTTCAAAGGTTGCTTTATCAATACAATCAACAATTTCTTGCCTTTCATGCTTCAACTGCCACCATTGTAATCAAGTTAGAAGTCAGAGATTTGCAAAGGAATGACAATGACAGGAGGTTTTTTTTAAAAGAATTATATTTGAGTTATTCTATTTTATAATCATCTAGCATACAGAATGTATTTCCAGTTATATTTTTCATTGCCAGAATTATACAACCCAAGGCCTTGAAATCAATACTCAGAAATAAATGTGTAGTTCAGCTCGGCCTTTCTATATAACCTTGACAAAGACATTTACCATGTTTTGGCTCAGTTCCTCTATCTGTAAAACAGGGAGAAAAATATTGACTTTCCTAATAGGGCTCTGGGTCAGATTAGTTACCCCAGCTTCGTGAAATGCTTTAAAAAAAAAACTGTCCGGCTGCAGAAATCACACCTGGACACAGCGTGTATTTATTTTGTCCACTCATCCAATCACTACCCTCTCCCATTCACATCCCCTTCCCTCTCCCCCCACGCACTAGCTTTTCACAGGTGAAGAAGCAGCAGCAGTGTCTGGCATCAGTCATCCCTCCCGGAGGAGACCCAGGAAGGTGAGGCAATATATAAAATGACATTCAGAAGGACAGAAGTAAGCATTGAAAATCCCATAAATCAATAGTCTGTATGACTATACTGGGTTTTCCTGAACGCTGCTTTCTGGTATGTTGATATCATCATTACATTTATCGTTTTCATCTTGTTTTCTTCCTCACATGTAGGGATAAGTCCCACCCCTTAGGGGGCGTGTTCGCCTCGGGCTAATGTTTGCTTATATATTTGGCGAGCGTGCTCCCAGCCGCTGCTTCTGCTTTCCTGGTCTCCGCGGGAACGGTGGTTCTGTAAGTCTATTAAAGCTATATATATATATTACAATCTGTCTGCATTCGTTTACGCCGTTACATTTTGGCGCCCAACGTGGGGCTCGAACCCACAACCCTGAGATTAAGAGTCTCATGCTCTACCGACTGAGCTAGCCGGGTGGGCAGCGGGGTGCTGGGGACACTGCCCCGCCGCTCCAATTACAACACTCACAATTATCTCTGGACCCAAGGCAGGGCCAAGTTTCCACCTTGCCACCTCCTTTAATCTAACTGTTCACAGAGGGAGTCCTAGTCTGTTGTGTGTGACTTTTTGATGTCCTACAGAATGGATATTTATAAGGAAAGGAGAACTGGTCTTCATGGTTCTGGTAGCTGAGAATTTCAATATCAAGATGCTGGCATTGGACGGAACCTTCTTTCCACGGCACGCCACAGTAGAAAGTAAAGGGGTAAGAGGACTAACAACCTTGCATGTGTTGGCCCTTTTATAATCAACACGAATCATCCAAGAAGGGGAAACCTGTGTGACCTACATCCCTCTCAGCAGATGTGTAGGCCCAACACTGCTATGGTGTGGACTGAGTTTCCAGCTCATGCTCTTTGGGAAAGATTCCCATTTGTTATTATTTTTCCTGTTTTACACAGAGATCATATGAGCTGAAGCTACACGGCTAGGTAGCAGTAGCACTAGAACTGGCTCGGTTCTAAGGAGCCCGGACACTTAGTTGTGTACTTCGCCTATAGCCTCATTCTCACTGAGTCACTCATCAACTGAAAATGGTGTTCAAATCCAGTGCATCGTGGAAAGGAAGAAGACACCAGGAAACTGACCTCATTGTGGATACGGAAAATACTTCAAATGGAAGAACATTTTGTTGTTTTCATTGTTAAAACATGAAACCATAAAGACACCCCAGGGGCAATGTCATCTAAACACTTGAATAGAACAGAAGCAGAATACGGGACGTATTTTAGATCTAATATATCCCAACATACTTTTTCTTATGCTCCTTAATGTAACTAGAAGTTTCTCTTCCACTTACCAGTTCCAAAATTACCACTCTGAGGCTTAATATTAATTACAAAATGTTTGTTTTATTAGCTCAGGCTTATTAACTAGCTCTTACAACTTAAATTAACCCATTTTTATTATTCTATGTATCGTCATGTGACCATGGAATTGCCTCACATCTTGCTTCTCCAGTGGCTGCCAGCATCACTCCGACTCTGTATCTGTTTGGATTTCCAGTTTAGCTCTATTATGCCCTGCCATAGGCCAAATAAGCTTCTTTATTAACCAATGGTAATAAAAAAATATTCACAATATACAGAGGGGCATCCCACATGATCTTAACTTATTTTCAGAAACATTTAATGTTTTAAAATAAAGATTAAATCTTTAATGGTCGTTTAAAAAGAGAGTGCATTGAATTGCACGTTAAAGTAAATGAATCTAGATTCCTTCTAAGTCAAAAGTTCAATGATCTTTGAACAATTAGTGGAAACATAAGTGAGTGAACAGTGCCCTTCTCAGAGTTCAGGAGATTTGAGGGCATGGTGCTGATTCCAGCTCACCTTTGGCAACAGGTGGTACCAGTGGCACCTCCCACAATGCCCCAACAATGAAGAGTTCTACAGCTTCTCAACATCTCCACACTGGGGACCAAGCTCCCATCACACGACTCTTTGTGGGAGAGATCACACCTGAACCGTAGCATGGCACTATCAATATTATTTTCCTGGATTCTCTGCGTATAGCAAGCTGCTTTGGAGGAGAGACTTTGCCTTTAAGGATCCTGAAGTTTTTAACAGGCAGGAATTATGTCTGAAGGTTGCTCCACAGCCAGTCATTGCCTTCATCCTCTAAACCCACACTCGTCCGCCTCCCGCTCAGCAGGCAGACAGTCTCTGTCTTCCCGGGATATTTCTGAACATATATCTCTGGAAATATTGTCAAGAACAACGACAATCAACTATTACCCTGAAAACATTTAACAATGTGCCAGCCTTGGCTAGTTCTTTGTACTCACAGAAGCGAATGGTATACCTGGCTATTTCTATTGCAATAAGCAATAAAATGTACTAGATATCTTATGCCTTTTACAAAACTTTAGCAGGCTAACATACAACCGTGAAAAAAAGGTTTATAAAAAACCCTTCGACTTGTCTAGCTTGTCAAGTTTTGTGACGAGGATGGCGTGGTTACAGATGCACCATTGTGAGCAAAAGAGAAGAAACTTCGGGGAAGTTTTTCATTATTTACTCTTTAATTAATTGAATTAATTTCTCTTTCACTGGAGAATAATTTTATTAGTGTTTAAATATAAAACAAGAGGGCAAGCACGCTAAATCTGGGCAGTTGCTAGGAGAAAGGAGTTAGAGAAGAGAAAGAGGGAAGCCTCGGTGTTTGCAGTGGAGATCAACAAGCAATCACAGGACAAGAGGAGATGGGCTTTAAAGAAGTAGTTAAAAAGCCCAAATATCCAGAGAAAGCAAACTGAGCCTTTGGCCAGTATTCAAAACTGGGATAAAGCAAAGTACAAGAGCATGCCTGCCAGGGAAACAGATCAGTGCCTTGCTCAGCCATCATCAGAGACACTTCTGTCAATGGGAACAAATACAGGGACTCACAGGCAGACAATGTGCAGAGAGTGTGAGAGACCTCGGAAGACACATCCATAAACAGGATATCTCTGTCAAATCCCTCTCCTAGGGAACCCTGCAGAAGAGGAGGCAGAAAGAATGGAAGAGCCAGAGGGGACGGAGGACACCAGGCAAACAAGCCCCTCTGTGTCAACAAGATTGATGAGCATATGAACTCACAGAGAGGGTGGCAGCAGGCACCTACATGGGACTGCACCAGACAGGGTCCTAGAGCTGAGAGAAATGGATACATGCCCCATTCCTCACCCAGAAACATTTTCCAAATGGTAGCTACTTGTAAAATTCAACTTATTTTTCTCCAAGGGAGTCTCACAGGGGAAACAAGGCACCCTTGGGTGTAGGCTGCATGCCCAGCAGTAGATGGCCAGAACAAGACAAACTCCATGGTATCTTTGGAGGTTCCTCATCTAATAATGTCAAGTCAAGGTTTTTCCCTTATTTATTTTTAATTGTATCTTAGTTTTTCATAGTTATTTTATTTATATATTTTCTGCTCTATTTTACCATACAGGTCCTTTGCAGATACATATTGTGGCTTCCAGATCAGTGATTTTTATGGGATTCCTGAATGTGCACATAAGTGGGTCTGAGTCTGTTTCTCGTGCCTTCTCTCGGGCCTTTTCCTTCTTTTTATGTTCTCCTACTCTGATATGTTAGCCTTTGTTTTATTTTATTATACTATATTAAATTTATTATATTATGCTATACTTTCTTAGAAGCCTGTTTGTCAAATGAGAGATAGAAAGTAAATGAATCCAGATAAGAAGGGAGATGGGGAGGAATTTGAAGGAGTAGAAGGAGGGAAACCCTAATCAGAATATATTATGTGAGAAAAAAATTATTATCAATGAAAGGATGGGGGAAGTATAAGAAAAAGTTATGCTTTCCTGAGTCAGGACTTGGAACATGGATAGGCCAGGGCTCTCATGCTCTCTGCAAGTGTCTGTGAGCACCTGCTTAAGTTAATTGGATAATCCTATATTAGTGGCAAAAATGTTGGCCAACTAGATTTACTTGATATAGGGCACTTCAATTATTGGTCTATTCATGAAAATTTAAAGAGGTATTTCCATATTAAGTGTTGGGAAATGACTTAAAAGCAGATGCCACAGGATGCTAAGGTGCTGTATAACAGTCTTTGTACACTGTGAAAATGTGTTGCTCTTAATGTAAATAAAAAGCTGATTTCCCAGTAGCTAGGCAGGAAGTATAGGCAGGACAACCAAACTAAGGACTGGAAAGAAGAAGGGCAGAATCAGAGGAGTGGGCAGCAGATGCAGGGAGAAGCAAGACAGGTATCCCAAACTGAGAAAAGTTAATTCAAATATAACAGTTAGCTAGTAACAAGCCTCAGCTATTGGACAAGCATTTATAATTCATATTAAGACTCTGAGTGGCTGTTTGGGAAGTGGCTTCCAGCACAGGAAAATTCTGCTTACACTTACGTACTAAGTACCTCCTCTAATGTGTGGTCTTGTCAATCAGGTTATCACTTGTATGTCCTCCACATTATAACATATAGTACTGATTCATCTTAGACAGCTACAATCCCATTCAGCAGAGAGTTACAGAAATATACATGTGTACCGAATATAAATGGGAGCAAATTTGCAGCCAGAAATCAAGTTCATTTTTAGTGCTTATGTCAGGCTGATGTCTAAGCATCAAAGATCTGGGGCATGTTGTACCTCTTAAAGAAGAGTGGCCTCACTAAGGCATCTTTTGTCTTAGCCCCTTCTCTTAATCTTAGATCTACCCATTATTTTTGGAGGAGGCATTTCAGTGACTCTTGCCTGCTCTGAGAAACCTCTGACTTTGGGGAAGAGTTCCTGACAGAGATTAACTGTAGGGCCAAGATGCAGAAGAGATATTGACTAGTGTGTTGGTCTTCCAACTGCAGATTCTTTATGCAATTCAACACTCAGTAGAAACCAGCACAAATGGCCTTAGGAACAATTGGCGGTCATTCTCTCTCCTTTGGAAAACTCTCCTAGTCCTTATGCCAAAGGGCCAGGAGATGTTGTCATAAACGGAGGCAGTAATTGCTGTAGTTTCCAGGATGTCCTTTTAGGAACTCATTGTGTGATAGTCAAGCACAAGAAGACAAAGAGGGATAGTCCACTAGCTCTCCCCAACAGTGTGACTCTGTCTGAGGAGTGGAAAACTTAGCTCCCAGAGCAGAGAGGGGCAATATCACCCATAATGGTCCATTTGTTACTAACCACAGAGTTCTGGAAGGTAGTGTGAGCCTTGGGAGACTGTCTAGTTAGCAGCTGCTGGCATGTTTGAAATCTAATATAGGTGCAATACAACATTGCACATCACAGAATTGCTCTCTTCCTCTTGGATACCGTTCCCTGTACGCTTTTATCAGCTGCTTTAAGTGGAAAGATAACTTGGGGTACTGGCAACTTCTTCCAGTCCCCAGAGGCAAACTGAAGGTTAATTCAAAGGCCATGCACACTCATTTGCATGTACTAGGGAAACAGATTAAAGGGTTATACACTTCAGTCACTGTCTCAGCTACATGTAACCAGGTCACTATCCTACTGAGCCCCGGGAAATGTAGTGATTGGAACTTGGACTCGATTCACAGCACAAAAGAAAATATGGTGGTTCCTTGGGAAACATTGGTCCAATTGCCTGTACTACTATTACTGTTTAACATGGAAAGTATGGTAAGGACTGCAGTGTGGTACACTGTACATCCCAATCCTGTAGATGGAAGAGGAAATCTCCTAAGTGCAAAGAGCCTGAAACTATAAACTAGTGAAAGAAAATGTGAATTGTTTCTCAAATCACCTTCCTGCTTCATTATAGGCTCAACATAAACAATAGCATATCGCAAGAAAAAAAAAAGGAAACCACAGCCATGAAGCTTTAACTTAAAGGCAGTGTGTGAAGCAAGATATGATATGCCAGTAGAATAACATTCCACACCACGGAAAGGACCAAATAGGAGCTTGAGAATTCAGGTCTTGCCTCAAGTAACAGACTTTTTATAGTTGCCGCATCTGTTCTTGGCACCATATCTTGGATGCTACCAGCATCTTCTTTGTCAGCTCAGTGACATCCTGGGATGAAAACTGATCCACATCCTTGTAGCAAATCTTCACAGGGCAGTTTGAAGTAATCCCTGGGGTATCAAACCTTCTTTGCTGTTTGACACCAGCCAATGAGTCCAAAAGGTTCAGACGCCTCTGCTCGGTGACATCCAAAGTTTTTTTTATCCCGTAGTCTTTAGTTGACAAGTGAGACAACCGAGGTTTGTTCCCCTTTTCCCTTCCCAGTGTTTTGCACATGTGAATTAAATTCTCTGCTGCTGAGCAACATGCCCAGAACCCAACTTCAGCCTGTTGTTGTACGATGCTTCCTGGAAAGACGGGTATAATATCAATTAACCTCCAATAGGACACCAACAACAGACTAAAGAAAAGATTCTACTCAAGTCCAGTTTAGTGGATCAATGAATTAATTGGGAATATGCAAGATGAGTCATTGACAACTTGTGGGTGATTCAACAGCAGTTGCATCATTGAAGCATCCTTCTAGGGCCAGTAAAAGGGCTCAGTGGGCACTTGCTGCCAAGGCTGATAAGCCAAGTTTCATTCTTAGGATTCACATGGTGGAAGAAAAGAACTCATGTCTAAAATGTAGTCCTCTAAAAGGCACATGTAAAAATGTATAAAACAACAAACCAAAAGCAACAATTTTAAAAAAGACCCAACCATAATAGGCAGTGATGCATGAAACTGCAACCCTGGAGCTCCTGCATCCCTGGAGCTCCCTGCATCCCTGAGCTCCTGCATCCTTGGAGCTTTCTGCAACCCTGAAGTTCCCTATATCCCTGAATCTCCTGCATCCCAGGAGCTCCCTGCATCCTTGGAGTTTCCTGAATCCCTGAGCTCCTGCATCCCTGAAGTTCCCTGCATCGCTAGAACTCCCTGCATCACTGAAGCTCCTGCATCTCCAAAGTTCCCTACATCGCTGGAGCTCCCTGATACCCTGAAGCTCCCTGCATCCCTGGAGCTCCTGCCCAATTCACAGGCAGTTCAAGCAGTCTTCTCTCTTCAGCAAGTGTTACTTTTGCTTGTGTAACTTTGGGGATGGGGCTTGGGGATCTTGTAACTTTCTGAGCTTCCTGAGAGTTGTAAGTTCCTAAGTCTTAAGAGCTTCCCTCCTCTCTCTAGGAAATGTTTTAATGTGGAGGAAATCTCTGCACAACAGCTTTCCAGCTGTGAGGATAGCCACATTTACATAAACAAGGGTAGTCTATAAACTTTGGCAAACTTTAGACATATGTTTGGTGAGTAAAGTTACTTAGTAGTATGTGGGCAAGATCAGTGTTTAGTCCCTTTTCCAAAGAAGGGAAAACTGCTCTGATCTCTGAGCTCCAGCAGCTCACTGGGCCTCCATGTTTGATATGGTTTATGCTTCACTAGGACTTTCTATTTGGGTGCAGAATACTATGGACATCTTTTGAATAGAGACCCAAACTCAGGGTTAAGCAGGGTGATGCCCATCAAACTGTAGCAGGCACTCTCAGCCTTTGGGTTCTATAACCTTACTTTTTTAAGCTCAGCCACCAAAAGGATGAGGCAAGTGGATCTCTTAAAGTTCAAGGCCAACCTGGTGTACTTAAAAAGCTCCAGGCTAGCCAGGGTTAGACAGTTGGACACATCTCAAAAATAAAGACTTCTCTTGGGTTCCAATTCTCTGTGGCTGGTATGATTTCATATTGAAGTTTCCAGCAAAGAGAGATAGCCAACATCTGAAAAACCTCTTTTGGAGTTTTAGAAATTATTGCCTCTTGCCATGGCTACCATGAACCTCCTGCTTTGCTATGGAGTGCTAGATTATGATGCATTGAGTTCCTAGCCAGGAGATTACCTCATCGTTCTTTATCTGCTTCACACCTTCTCTGGCAATCTTGGGGCATTTTGCTCTTCTAACATTACAATTTAAGATGGCTTGTCTCCATATCCCAAGTGTTGGTAGCGGAATCTCATTAACATTCTGTATTAATTTGGGGGAGTTGAGACATTAAGTAATAATCATTTTCCATTTGTTGAATTATTTCATATTATTCAAACACACACACACACACACACACACACACACACACATATATATATATATATATATATATATATATATAATTTTTATATTATCTCAGCATCTAGCTCCTCCGAAACTGTGGTGTGGAGCAATGTCAACAGTTAGCTCTGATTGACTGTAGACATACAATAGGGAGTAGGAGATTAGCCTGTGGAGCACAACTCATGATCAGAAGTCTCAAATGCAGCAGATCCTGTTCCTTGGTATTTATCTTCTCTGTGCCCAGTGTTAAAAATCTCCACATTACAGCCAGCCTAAAGACATCAGTATTATCAATCTCATAGGGTTCTGTGAAAATAAGACATATAGAGACAACAATCCTTGCCTACAGTTAGTTAGCAGTATAGAAGGGCTAATATTATTTATCACTGACTTAGTAACTCTACTTTGATAATTTAGAAGCATTTTGCTGTTTAAAAATGGTATTTCTTGTACGCTCGTGATAAAACACATGGACACTTAAGTGGGTTCCCCCCACTTCCAGTTTCACTGACTTTAATTAGGAAGACTGCTTTGCTTTATTAAATGTCTTTTCAAAACTTACTTATAAGGCGAGATTGTCGTTTTTTTTCTGAATTTATTGGTGTTATAATGGATCATAGTGCTATTTAATGGCCCTGAAATTACAGTTTTTTTTCTTAGTGACATCATGTTATTCTTTTGATCCACTCTATTTCCCAACATTTTTAGAATGTTGTTCATATAAACATGAGTTTTATTTTATTTTGGAACTATATTGAAACTTGAGAGAGTTTATTTTGATTAAGTTTCTGAGATTGTAAGATAAATGAGGGAGATTTCTAGGTTCTTCTTAGGCCTGAAATAGTTTAAATCTCCTGAAATAAACTTTCCTTTGAAGGTTATGTAAGACTTGGCTAGGAACCCATCTGGCCCTGTCTGTCTGAATGGTACATCTTTATTCACCTTTTCAATCTTGTCTTTGGTAATTGGTCTGTTCAAGGATTCTACATCTTCTTAGGTCAAATTTGGTATTTTATTTCTTGCTAGAAACATCATCCATCTCTCTAAGTGTCCAGATTTCTTGTGAAAATATATGTGGTTTCTAAGTTCTTTTAAACCTAATATGTACCTAGTTTTATCCGTACTTTCACATTCCTGGTCTTCCATATGCTTTTACATCCCTTTTTATAATCAGAATTATCTGTTTTATTGAAGCATTTTTAAGATCTTTTACATTTTTTCTTTTGCCATGAATGTTTGTGTCTCATCTCATTAAATCTAGTTTATGTCCCTTAATTTTCAGTTGGCATTTTCATTTAGTTTCTTTGCAATTCATTTATAATGGCTTAAGAAGAGTTATGAGTTCCTTTATTTTTTTTCTTCAATATGAAAAAATTAACATTATTGTTCTGTTGTTTTTTCGCCTTGAGTACTATTTTTGTTATGTCCCATAGGACAAAATATTTTAATTTCCAATGTTTCTCAAATAGCAGATAATAGATTTTATCATTTCCTTTTTATCCCAACATATTATATCCCATGTATAATACATTTTTTTCTAGAAGTAGGTTACTATTGACTTTGAATGTTGTTGAATTTTGACAAAAGAATGTGACCTATAAAAAAGATAGTCACAAATAACATATAATATTTTGGGGTAACACTAACCAAGAAAATGAAAGACCTATTTGATAAGAACGTTAAGTCTTTGAAGAAAGAAACAGAAGAAGATACCAGAAAATGGAAAGATCTCCCATGCTCTTAGATAAGAAGGATCAACATAGTAAAAATGGCAATCCTACCAAAAGCAATCTATAGATTCAATGCAATCCCCATAAAAATTCCAACACAATTTTTCACAGACCTTGAAAGAACAATAATAAACTTCATATGGAAAACCAAAAAAACCCAGGATAGCCAAAATAATCCTATACAATAAAGGAACTTCCAGAGACATTACCATTCCTGATATCAAGCTCTATTACAGAGCTACAGTAATGAAAACAGCTTGCTATTGGGCATAAAAACAAAGACGTTGACCAATGGAATTAAACTGAAGACCCGGATATTAATCCACACACCTATGAACACCTGATTTTTGACAATGAATTTAAAATTATACAATGGAAAAAAGAAAGCATCTTCAACAAATGGTGCTGTCATAACTGGATGTCAACATGTAGAATGAAAATAGATTCATATCTACATCATGCACAAAACTCAAGTCCAAATGGATTAAAGACCTCAATATAAATCTGACCACACTGAACCTGATAGAAGAGAAAGTGGGAAGTAGCCTTCAATGCATGGGCACAGGAGACCACTTCCTAAATCTAACACCAGTAGCATAAACACTAAAAGCAACAATAAATAAATGGGACCTTCTGAAACTGAGAAGCTTCTGTAAAGCAAAGGACACAGTCAATAAGACAAAAAGGCAACCCACTGAATGGGAAAGATCTTCACTAACCCCACATCAAAGGACTGCTCTCCAAAATATATAAATAACACAAGATATTAGACATTAAAATTCTAAATAACGCTATTAAAATGGAGTACCGAACTAAACAGAGAATTCACAACTGAAGAATTTCAAATGGCCAAACAATACTTAAGGAAATGTTCAACTTCCTTAGCTATCAGGGAAATTCAAATCAAAACAACTCTGAGATACCATCTTATACCTGTTAGAATGGCTAAGATCAAAAACACTAATGATAGCTTATGTTGGAGAGGATGTGGAGTAAGGGGAACACTCATCCATTGCTGGTGGGAATGCAAACTTGTACAACCACTTTGGAAATCAGTATGGTGGTTTCTCAGGAAATTGAGAATCAACCTACCACAGGATCCAGCAATACCACTCTTGGGCATATACCCAAAATATGCTCAATCATATTACAAAAACATTTGTTTAACTATGTTAATAGCAGTGTTATTTGTAATAGCCAGAACCTGGAAACAACCTAGATGCCCCTCAATTAAAGAATGGATAAAGAAAGTGTGGCACATTTACACATTAGGGTACTACTCAGTGGTAAAAAACAATGACATCTTGAATTTTCCATGCAAATGGATGGAATTAGAAAACACTATCTTGAGTAAGATAACCCCCCAAAAATGAATATGATATGTACTCACTCATAAGTGGATAGTAGCCATAAACAAAGGGCATTGAGCCTATAGTTCATGATCCTACAGAAGCAAAGTAATAAAGAAAAACATATATAGACCAACCTGGAAATTGGAAACAGACAAGATCACCTGACAAAATTGGGAACATAGGGGTGGAGGGTAGAAGGAAGGGGAGAAGGGGAAGAGGAGGGGAGATGAGGAGGGTTGAGGAGAACATGAGGGAATGGGATAGTTGAGATGGAGGAAGAACCGATATGAGAGCAAGGAAAGAGATATCTTGATTGAGGGAGCCATTATGGGGTTAGCAAGACACCTGGCTCTAGAAAAATTCCCAGAAATCCACAAGGATGATCCCAGCTAGAACCCTAAGCAATAGAGGAGAGGCTGCCAGAACTGGCCTTGCCCAGTAGTCAGACTGATGATTATCTTGAATATCACCATAGAACTTTCATCCAACAACAGATGGAAACAGAGGCAGAGACCCACATCAGAGCACTGGACTGAGCTCCCAAGGTCCAGTTGAAGAGTAGAAGGAATGAGAATATGAGCAAAGAGGTCAAGACCATGAAGATTCATCCACTGAAACAGTTTATCTGAGCTAATTGGAGCTCACCAACTCCAACTGGACTGGGAAGAAACAAGCATAGGACCAAACTAGTCCCTCTGAATATGGTTGACAGTTGGAGAGACTGAGGGGCCACTGACGGTGGCACTGGGATTTATCCCTACTACATGTACTGGCTTTGGGGATCCTATTCTCTTTGGATGTATACCTTGCTCAGTGTAGATGTAGGAAGGACCTTCCACAAAGCAAAATGCCTTACCCTCTCTTAGAATTAAAGGGAGGTGGGGCGGGAGAGTATGTAGAGAGAATGGGAGAAGGGGAGGGAGTGGGAATTTGGATTGGTATTTTTTTTAAATAAATAAATAAGAAAAGACCTATCAATATCATTAAAATTTTAATGATTTTGGGGGTCAGCAAGATGGCTCAGCATGTAAAGGTATGTGCCACACAAGCCTGACCAACAGCACAGAAAATGTAGATGAAAAGAACCAACTCCTCAAAGTTGTTCTCTGATTTCCACCCGCATGATGCCATGCAAGCTCCAGCATACACACATCATGTGCACCCCAAAAACCATGATAATAAACATCATTTTTTAAAAAAAAACTTTTTTGTGTGTGACTAAATTCATGGTCAACATTTATAAAACTTCTCAAGTATTTCAAAATTGTTTCTTCTTAACTCAAACATGTTAAATAGAATAAATTATTTATATGCTTCAACTCCCTTATGTCTTTACTATTTAATCTTAGTCCATGAGAACTGTTATTTTAAGATGCATACTAAAGTGAATGACAATAATTACATGAATAAATTATAATCACTGCTTCCTATATACACAAGAATCAGTGTTATGTGTAAAGAGCTGTTGACTATTTTTATATTCAGAAGCAAGTAGCAGAAACCCAGGATGATAGAACATGCCTGCAATCCCAGCACTCAGGGGGCTAAGGCTGAAGGTTTGCTGCAGGTTTGAAGACAGTCTGATCTGCACAGCACTGAGGCTAGTCTGGCTTACATAAGGGACTCTGTCTCAAAAAACCAAAACCAATCAACCAAAGAAAGTAAAAGGGCGAAAGTGGCAACCTGATAAGGGGAGTGTTTACAGCCACACATGGGAGCCAGAGTGTTATCAAGATAGCAGCCCCTATAGCAGGGTTTTTGTTTTGGGCCACCGATCAGATCCCAAATCAGGACAGAGAGACTTCTTATTAGTTATGAATACTCAGCCTCACTTAGGTTTGTTGCGGCTAGCTCTTTTAACTTAAGCTACTGTTCTTTATCTACCTTCTGCCTCCGGCCTTTTTAACTTTCTTTCCTTCTGTGTATCTTACTTTCACTGCTTGCATCTGGCTGGGTGGCAGCTACCTATCCTCTGGGTCCTGGGCATCTCCCTTTCTTATTCCTTTGTTTTCTTCTTTTTTTTCTTTCATTCTTCTTCCAAGTCGAGATTTCTCCTCCTTTTTATTCTCTCTGCCTGACAGTCCCACCGATCCTTTCTCTGCCTAGCTATTGGTTATTCAGCTCTTCATTAGATCAATCAGATGCCTTAGGCAGGCAAGGTGAAACAGCAACACATCTTTTCATAATTAAACAAATGCAGCATAAATAAATGTGATACACCTTTACACTGTGAAAGTAATATTCTGCAACATAAACACATGCAAGACATCTTTACATAGTCATGTGTTTTCCACGACAGTCCTCCCACTCCTCTCCCTGTCAGCCTTTGCAGCGGCTGCTCACTGCTAAGTACTGTGGTATGTTTTCTATTAAAAGAGGAAGGAGAAGCCTTATCACCATCAGCCTTTAACAGTGGCCTGTTACAACCAACACACAAAGCACAGGGTTTTTTTTTTTTCAATCAAACTGGCTTGATCTTGTGATGTGTAAGGATATCATTAAAGTAAGTACTCTGTGGGGGAGGAGCCAGAGAGGAGGAGCTATTAGCTTTAGAACTTCCAGAATGAAGTAAGTACAATGAAGTGGGAATTTCTGACAATGTCTCTGCACATGAGAACTCCTAAAAATCCATCCGTTGTCATTTTCTCTGCTTGTTTTCTAACAGTGTTTCAATTTTCTGCTTTCCCTTCTCTGGGTATAATCTTCTTTATTTAGTAAAAAAATGGAAAGAGTAAAGATACATATATTAAACTTAGGACTTTTATCTCTGGTCATAAAGATTAGAAAACGTAGGCATTATATTGAAAGGAAACGAAAACCCAGTAATTTATTTCAGGGATCTGTGTGTTCTGTAGTATATGAGCTCGCAATGTGTAACGCTTTTCCTGGAGAGTGCAACCCAAAATGTCTATTTACTCCTATAGGAAACCAACCAAAGTTACGATAGCACCCAAGTCTAAGTGTAAATCAACACGTTTATGGGGGCTGTACAGGGATGTAAGGGAGAGGTTAAAGTATAGAGGAGCAGTGATGTCTCAGAGGCAATTCAATCACCCAAAGTCTGCCCCAGCGTGAGTGTGGCTCACGATGCCTAGAAATTGGAAGCTCAAGGAAGGTTTGTCTCTTCCAGACAGTTTGCTGGATTCTTTCTCATCAGCAGTTTTTACTACTTATAAAACTCTTGAGGAGGAAAAGCCTTTGCACATCTGGCCAGTTTCAGGGACTTCCTGAGAACTTTGAGTAGTTCCTGAGTTTTAAGGGTCATTGCTTTAGAACTTTTAGAATCTTGAGGAGTTTCCCTTCAAGATGGACTGTTTTAACTCAGGAAATCGCTATACAGCAATACACAGAGAAAACCCAATCTGAGTACACTGCTGCAAATTTAGATGGTTGCGGGGAACTGTCACAGAACTTTACATTTTCTATAGCAAACCAACACTACTGAATGCTTCTATGCACTCCTCCATTTAAATTGCTAATTCGTGGAAATGTACGTCTCCATTTCAATTGCTAATTTATGGAAAGTTGTTCTGTATATGCTGGGAGGTGGAGATTAATTCTCATGTTCCATCTATGTAGACAGTCAACCTTTTAGCAAAACTGAACAATTTCTCCCCCTTTCAAGTAATCTTCCAGGCTCCCTCTATCAAAACAAAGTTCTCTGTGTGGGTGGCTCTATTGTTAAGTTTCGTGTTCTGCCTCGTGAACAGATTTCTGATCTGGATGAATGGTCAGAACTAACATGATCTCTGTATGTATAAGAGCAACTCCTCCTCTGCCATGTTTTCAATTGCGTAGGGAAAAAAGTATTCTAACTATTTTAGACATTTATTGTGTGACATAAAGAATACTTTTAGGATTTTGCCTGGATTTACATTTAATTTAAAAATCCATATAGGAAACTATAAAGTTTTATTACTTTGTTGATAACAAGAAACTTTTATACATATATTAGTTTTACATAAACAAGTATTTTCAGAAATGTTTTAGATGTTCCATATTCCAGCCTTGTACATAATTTTTCATTTTATTTCTAAAAATATAATTTGTTTTTAATTATGAATGGCATCTTCATATGTATTCTAATTGTTTCTGGTTCATAGATTTATTACTAGGGCATGGGAAGATGGCTTGCTATGGAAGTGTAAGCATCTGTGCTTGGATTCCTGGTACCCATGCAAAACAGCAGGTGTTATAGCGTGCATTTATAATCCCACAGCTGGGAATTGGGGACAGGTGGATCCTAGAGGGTCTCCCGATAGTTAGTCTAGGCGAAATTAGTGAACTCCAGGTTATGTCAGATGCCCTGACTAAAAAAAATATATAATAATTAAGATGAGATGGCAATCCATTGATGAAGACAGCTGACGTGGACCTCTGGCCATCATTTGCACCTCCACACGTGTGCATGGGTACCCACATGTACGTGTGCACATACACAAGCATATACCCCAAATATGCTACATGCACACAAATATTAATGACATCTACAATCTACTTTTCCCTCATTAATCTGTTTTTAGTCATTTTAACTCCTCTGCTGTTTACTTGATATTTCAATTTGAAAGTATTTCAAGAAGACCATCGTAACATCTGAAAGGCCTTTGCCTTTCCTTTCCTAGCCTTATAACCTTCAGTGTTGCCCTTGTTTAAGAGAGCACAAGATTGAATCACAGTAGTTATTATTTACTGATAAAAATCAAAAGTTAGCTATGAAAATTCAGATAGTTTATGCAGGTGAGAGTATGTATGCACATGCATGTCTGTGTATGGAGGTCAGAGCACAGATTAAGGGGTCTGTCATCCTCAAGAATGTTACCCGTCTCCTTTGAGACAGGGCCTATTATTGACTTGGAGTTTACCAACGCCTAGACTGTGTGGCCAGCCTGCTCCATGGATCCTCCCGTCTGTGTCTCTCTGTGCAGTGACCACAGGCATCTGCCACCACTCTGGGCATTTTTATGTGGCGTCTGGGCATTGAACTCTCTTCCTTGTGTTTGAAAGGCAGGTACTCTGTAGATGGAGCTATCTTCTCAGGCTCCTCCCATTTAAAAAAATCTTTTATTCAGCATTGCAGTTCAACCCAGGACCTTATAAATGCCAAGGAATGACTCTACCACTGATCCACACCTTCTGCCTAGATGAATATTTGTCTGACATTATGGCAAAAAATGATTCCACAGAAACACTTCACAGGAGGAGGGAGCCTAAAATTGGTGATATAATATCTATGACAAGAAATCCTGCAAGTCAATAAAAAGAAACAGAAACTTAGAAAATGGTCAGAGTAGTCATTTTGGAGCAACTGCTGCTCTGTCTAATCTAATTGAGAAAAGTGTGAAGTAAGAGTGGAATGATTCCTGTGCATTCATCAAATGGGTAGCAAGAGAAATGCTTACAGTGCCAAGAATTACCCACTGCAGATCAATGAATTCTCACACATTGCTCATGGAATGCAAATTGACATAGTCACTTAGGAAAAGAATGTGGATTATCCTATAAAATTTGAATATTTGCATACCCAATGAACCAGCAATTCCACCACTAGGTATTTATCTAAGGGAAGAAGTTTAGCAAATATTATCAGAAAATTCCTATCTAGTATCACTGTTCACAAATAGCAAATTAGAAAATAATCTAAATGGCAGTTGAGAGGAGTTTGAATAATCCATGGCCTAATCATAAAAAATGTCAAATGCTAATAAAAATTAATGAATCAAGGTACAGTATGAATGTGCGTGGATGAACTTTATGAACATAATAAGTGTAAGAAACACATCCAGGAGGATGTATACATTTTTTTTTTTTTTGGTTTTTCGAGACAGGGTTTCTCTGTGGCTTTGGAGCCTGTCCTGGAACTAGCTCTGTAGACCAGGCTGGTCTCGAACTCACAGAGATCCGCCTGCCTCTGCCTCCCGAGTGCTGGGATTAAAGGTGTGCGCCACCATTGCCCGGCTGGATGTATACATTTTGATACTAGTTTTTAAACTAGTATCATAAACTTCATGTTATGATTTTGATTCTGTATGAATTTTCTTTTTTTTTCACACTGTAACACAAGACAAGAACAAAAGCTTTGCTACCTCCTAGAAAGCGAACAAGAGAAGAAGAAATACAGAGAATGAATAACAAACTAACATTTCAAAATTCAAAAAAACATGAAATAAAATATTTGGGGATCGCACACATAGGTCTATATGTAATACCTCTTGTTTGAAATCAGGATAAAGATAAAAGTAACACTCAAAATAATGATGGTGAAACAGGCAGGTGGTAAAGAAAACGAAGGAAAGAAGAGCATATGCTTCTGTACTTGTCACTAAGATTTGGCTCTTGATTCAGAAAGAGGAGTCACATACTGCATCGTGTTGTTAACACATTCATAAAATTAACTGCAATAAAGGACGGTCACAAATAAGCAATGAAAGCAAAATGTAATAAGCCTAAGATTATGAGTACTGTGGGTTCCATATGATAACAAATGATGAGGGCAAATAGTAGGTCACTTTTCTAGCATGCAGGAGACCCTATGTTCATAGAAGTATAAATAAGTGATTAAAATAGCTTTGAATAATTTTGAATAATTATTGCCAATTTCAAGTTCTTTTCTTATAAGAGGCTAGGAAATTTAGCACCCCTATCCATTGTCCAATGCTGGGCCTTGGGAAGAGGCCCTAGGAAGACACCACTAGACTCACGAGGCTAGAATCATCACTGGTATCACTGATATCCCTGTTATCTGAGTTCCATGTGGGTTTTCAAACTTCATGTTATGATTTTGATTCTGTATGAATTTTCTTTTTTTTTCACACTGTAACACAAGACAAGAACAAAAGCTTTGCTACCTCCTAGAAAGCGAACAAGAGAAGAAGAAATACAGAGAATGAATAACAAACTAACATCTCAAAAATTAGGCTGAATATGGTGGCATATGCCTGTACCCAGGCATATGTAGAAGGTAGAAGAACTATCAGGAGTTCAAGACTGGCCTTGGCTACATAGCAACTGGGAGGCCAGCTTGGGTTATGTTAACAAAATGAATTATCTGTTTTATCTGCTCACTTCTGGGACTTCGGCAAGGCCACAGTCCTCCCATTTCTAATCCTCCAGCTCAGTTCTAGAATATTGTAGGGAATACACTAAGAAGATTCTGATTTCTATATTCTTAAATATTTGCTTTGCCTCTAAGCCAACTCTTTGGTGGCTGAACTTGGTGAAAAACTTAATTACAATTTTCCATGTCCCCTTGTTTACTTCCTAAAGTAGAGAGCGTTGCAATAGACGATGAAATGAGAAAAAGGCATAGAGAACATATTAAGAAAGCTCTCATATCTAGTGGGAAACAGGCCCCATGGCAAGCTGATTTTATTGCTTTTTTTTCTATTTATCTGAATGCGGAGCTTATTAACATTATATTGCCAAATGAAGCAGCTGAGTCTAGTTCATGTCTATTACTAATATTATCATGCATTAATAATTAATGTATAAGTCAACTAAGTATTTCATAACATTTGTATGAACCAAACAGTGAACTACATTACAGCTGTTTGAAGGATGGTCCGAGGTCAGCTGGCCAGGAACCGATGCTGTGCTCACCCTTATAACTTTATTCTGTCGCTCTGACATGTTTTTCTTACATCGATTAATGAGGTTTTTTATTTTCATCTTTTCCGTGTTTAACTTGGGAAGAGAAAGATACATCTCAGATGATACATCTGAGTACCAGGTAGAGAGGTACTGTAAAAGAGCGAGAAAAGGATTTTAGGGAAAACGTAATGAATCTCTATAGAAGGAAAACTGGCTTTAGAAAAAAAAAGCTTGGAATAAGGGAGGAGTAAGAAGAGGAAAAAAATAAAGAAAGGATTAGGTTTTCTGGCCTAGAACGCACTCTAATAACAAGGACTGATCTTGTCCCTCTTTATTATTGCTCCGCATATTTTCCTTTTTATTACTAATGTGTCTCTCAAAGTGGCAGAACAAAATCAAAACTAAATCCAAATTTTAAAAAAATTGATTAAAAATATCTTTCAACATTTGAAGAAACAGATTATAAATGTCTAAATAATGAAGCATATCGGTTATTTCTTAGTGTCTAAGGATAACATTTTGTAAACATTAAAATATGTAAAGAAACCCTGTTCATAAAAACAAAAAAAACCCATATACTAAAAGTATTAGGCATAACAAATATACTTCAATATTATATAATGCGTGTGTGTGTGCACGTGTGTGTGTGTGTATTACAACTCTTTCTATAGTACTAAAGACAATTCCTTTAAAATTTTGTGACTCTAGAAGCCCTTAAGGGATGTCTATTGCCTTCTGTTTTTCAAAGGGCACCAAATTCAGGATGTCAAATATGGCTTTAACCTTGATGTCATTCTAAAAACATATTTTGAGAACTGACCTTTAAGCAGATTTAACTACAATAATATATACATATACATAATGTATTATATTGTAATATAATATCTATTATATTTTGCTTTTATGTATATGTGTATATATACAGAAAGCTTTTGTTTACATATAATACATATCTAATCACTGCACTGAAATTGTGTTATTTCCAATGGAATTTAATTACATGGAATAATTTAAATAATGGAAAAATATAGCATATCAATTGGGTAATAAAATGTGTCTGATTATATCAACTCTGGGCATTCCAATATGCTCTTTCTTTGAGAAGTAACCAATCTTTAAATCTATGGACATAAATTGATGAATTTGGATTCCGTTTTTGTTTGTTGTTTTTGATGTTTGCTGACATATATGAACTCCAGGAGATTTTGCTCACGCTTATTATTAACTAACTCATACAGTTTAAATTAATCCATTTCTCTTATTCTATACTTTACCACAAGGTTCATGGCTTCTTACCTCACATCTTGATTCCCTGGCAGCTACTAGCATCTCCCGACTCAGCCTTTTTTCTCCCTGTCTCTGTACTTGGATTTCCCACCTGGCTCAATCCTGCCTGACTGTTGGCCAATTCAGCTTCTTTATTAGCCAGTGGTAATAAGGTATATTCACAGCATACATAGGGATATTCAACATCATCTCCCCTTTTCTGTCTAATTAAAAAGGAAGGTTTTAACTTTAACATAGTAAAATTACATATAACAAAACAGTTATCAAGAAAGGATTGCAGTTACAATATTTAATTTATTTGTATTTGAAAAAAATTAAAGAAAATACTCCATAATTTATTCTATTTTATGAGTCTAAAGTTTAATATCTAATTTATCTTTCATCATAACTAAGGAAAACTATAACTTTAACTGTCTTCAACTCCATCAAAGGCCCCAGAAGGATATAATATTACCTAAGTAAACAGAAAGTGCTTTGTAAGCAACTTCCCAAACTCTAGAAATGACAGAGACATCTGGCTGCCTGGACAGTCACCCAAAGATCTTCTATAACATTGAGGCATCCATCTTCAGCCTACAGGCCCATAGTATCTGGAAGACTTTTTAATGAAACAGGAAATTTGAAAGACTGTTCTGCCTATATTGGCAGTTTGTCAGTCATTTTCCTTTATGTTCTGCAGAATGACTGACATTTTCTTCTGTGAAGCAGGAACCCTTAAGGACCATTCTGCCTTGTTTTGACAAAATTTAGTGGTTATTTTCCTGTGGGTGCTCCATGTCCAGTTTGTACAGCATACAATCAAGCAGTCCAAGCAAGAGCAGTTTCTTGTCCAAATGGTGAGCCTTGCCACAGTGAAAGTCAACTTCATAGAAAGCTTCTTTGAAGCCCGTCATCTTCGTGAAGTAATTGATGCTGCCAGGAGCAGATGTGTCTCACTGTTGAAAAAAGTCAAAGTTCTTAAACGTTTTACATGTCATATTCTGTAGGTGTTTGAAGAGTTTGAAGATTATCTATCCATCTGAAATGTATCTCTGCATATCTAAAAATCTAACTAATGTGACTATAAGTTTGACTATTATAGATGGCTATTAATTTGTATTTTAAGCTACACATTATATTTTTAAATGTGCCACATAATCATAATACATTAGAGTAGAAACATACATATAGTATAACAAAATTGACCTTAAATTTTTATCAATAATCCAAAATCCATACCAATGTAAATATCTGAAGATTAACAGTTGTTTTTTGGATTTAGGTAGATTCAATAATCTACCCCTTTTTTCTTTAGAAAGAGATTGACTATGACCACTAA
Organism: Microtus ochrogaster; assembly: GCF_000317375.1. Classification (NCBI taxonomy): domain Eukaryota; kingdom Metazoa; phylum Chordata; class Mammalia; order Rodentia; family Cricetidae; genus Microtus; species Microtus ochrogaster. The sequence continues at coordinate 53,983,023 of NC_022012.1, read as the reverse complement.
TCATTTATAACCCACCACCTTTAAATAAAAACAAACATTCATAAACAATTTTAACCAATGATAATAAGACCTATTCGCAGCATAAAGCAGGGTATCCCACATCAGCCTTTCCTTTACAATTATGTTTTTCTGTAGTCATAAAAGGCTTGGAGATAGAATAGATGACACCTCGTCTGCATTGCTGCTTCAGAAAATGCCTTTCTTTTCTCCTTCGTGAGAATGCCAACATTCAAAGCACATCCCATCAGACTATACCCCTGGGAGTCGTTCTTTGCTATTGTCAGCATTCACGTGTCTATCTCCCTGCCTTTTGTTATCACTTTCATTATCTCTCTTATCATTCTCAGTGAACCCAACATCCACATCAATATCCCTTCAACACCTGCCTTCTTCTTCTCCTTGGCTTCATGATGAGCTGTCTACTTTTCCCCACTGGTGTTAGCAATGCAATCCATCTTAGAACTCTTTATTACCAAGTACTCACTGTTTCACTCCTCCATATCTCTAAATACTATACTCTACCTTCCCAGACAACCATTTAAGATAATAACTCCAAGAATATTATCATTTTAATCACCTAACATAATTGGACTGTTCCCTATATTTCATTAGATTTCAATTGCTAGTAATTGTGGTTCCCTCTATAGGACTAAAGACAATTTCTTTAAAATTCTTTTGCTTCTCTAGAAACCCTTGAGGGACTCCTATTACCTTTTACTTTTCAAGGATACCAAGCCTAGGAGGTCAAGTGTGATTTTAACCTTGCTGTCATTCTAAAAACATACTTTGGGAACTGGCCTTTAACTGGATTTAACTGGGCTTTTTCTGTTTAACTTTCTCTGAACTATCATGTCAAACTGAATAAAATCAAGTTTATACATGTAGGCATGTTGCATATCATTCGTGGTTAACAAAAATGTCAATTCTCTCTCAAATACAGTTTGCACTTGGGAAGTTGTTTGACCCAACAATGTCTTACAGCTGATTTGAAACATGGTTTTCTAATTTCTTTAAATTTTTTCATGTTCCAGAAATTCTAGATATATAGGATGATAATATAACGGAACTTCAAATGTTCTAGGTCTGATCTGTGGTAGGACGACAAATAATCCTCAGTGTACAGCAGACAAAGGCTCTACCACCAGGTCTCCATTCTGTCTATGAACGTTTTCATTGATGGTGGCTGTGAAATTAAACTAGTGTCTATATTACCTTAAGCTGGAAGCTTTGTGCCTGAGTTACCACTTAGTAGTTGTCTCAGAGTGGATCTCGACTATGTAGAAATTAGCACTGAGGGGGTTAACTGTTGACTATCTTCCAAGATATTTTCTATTAAAACTGTACTTAGGACAATGTGACTCTGTCTTCTTTCTTGCCTGGTCTCAAATGATATCCCCCCAAATCTAAGTTTCCAGACATTAAATGTCATAAGTGGATATATGACTCTATTTCGAGATAAGAAAATTACCTGTGTCTATCTCCTAACTTTTTCCTTTCGTATGTAATTGTGGAAACAACACAGCTATGACTTCATCAAGAGCTGATGTAGACCAGTCTTTTACTCATTCAGAAGCCCATGGAAACTTCCAATGTTACACATCACTGAAGAATGGAATATGTTGACCATATCAGTCACTAGGCAGATCTTAAGGTTTTATTTTTCCTGAGAGATTTTATTTTCCTCTCCCATGACTCCAAGGCAGTCATCAACTTTAGGAATGTCCAGATGCCCCAACATAATGTTCTATAATGTGTGCTTTCTTCTAAACCTAATTAATCATCAATTAACCTGTTTTCCTCCTCATGCCCTGAAACCAATCAAGTTGCTCATGTCTTTGATATAACTAACTAAATAAATCCCAATGAAATGGAATGATTGATGGGTCCTAGTTTCATAGCAGTTCATACTTATGGAAACCAATTTTTAAGCAGCAGTAAAGTTTCAGGAGTTGGGTACATACATTTTAGCACTAGCCACCTGCTCTGTGACTGTTCCAGGGCCTTATCTAAGAGGTCTGCCTCCATTCCATTAACCTATAAATGGTGAAATTTCAGTGGCTTGACATGCATTCAGAAACTTGTCAGTCAATGCTACAGTAGGTTTTAAATTATTGTTTTGGAGGAAAAGAGAATGTGTGGGAGTGTTTTGGGTTTTTGTTTGCATTATGTTACATTAGTTGCAGGGAACTGATATGGACTGTGCTGTCCAGTCTGTCTGCACTGGTTCAGTTAAAATATTTTCATGTCAGTAGAGTCACTGCTCCAAAAGCCTTGAAGGACATCCTGATTCTCCTAGGCATGAATCAAAACCCTTGGTGTCTAGCATTCTGGGATTATGCCAGCACCTTGATGAATGTCCGTTCCACTGCATTGATGCACACATGGCACTGGTGGAGGTTTATTGTGAACTTATGAAGTCATACAGTTGATACTTTTCTCCTCAGCATTTGTACATCATAAATTTTCAGTTTGAGTCAGTAGCTAATTGATTTAAACACACAAACATACACACACATACACAAATCACATCAAATTCATTTTATTCTGAAATACATTACACAATCACCAAAAAGTTTAAACTCCTAACTATGTCTTTAGGCTAGTATTAAGTAAGGGTCAGTAACACAAAAAATCTATATGGTTTCCAAATATTCAAGAAAACCAAAACCTAAGAGAATATACTGAGCATGCTTTTATATCTGGCTCTGTTATCTCCTTAAATTCTTATGAAAACCATTTAATCATTATGATTTGCCTCTCACAGAGGATAACTTACTGCCCAGAGCTGTGTGTAATATCACATAGCTCCCTAAAATGATCTACTTTGTGCTTCTCCAAAAATAACTGTGAAAAAATATAAATGTACTCATTCTAATGAATTAAAATTTAGAGTGGTGACTTGATTTGCCTTAGACTTTAATTTCAGACTCCCAGTTCCTGCAAAAATAAACTTTTGAGTATTAAAATTGCCTAATTGAACATATGTTCAGTTCAAGCTATCTTCCCTACCTCAAGGTACCTGTATGATTCCTTCTACCCTCCCTCATCTTCTTATCAGCCCTTGTAAGATCTCAGCGGAGACTTGCAGTCTGCATACACACACACACACACACACACACACACACACACACACACACACACACACACACGTACTTCCCCTTCCCTGGGCCTTGGTAAACAAATTAATCTAAGTATGAAAAGCCAAGACCAGTTAAGAAGAAGCAGAGAGGAGATTAGCCAAGGAGGGACCAGGGAAGGGGAGGGGAGCAACGAAGGACAGAGTTGAAGAAGGAAGGGCAAGGCTAGAATAAAGAATCAAAACAGATTGCCATGGAAGAAGCAAGAATGTTTTCCATTGTAAAGGGCTCTTCTTATAGAACAACGGGACCACCTGATGTAAGTGAAGTGTCCTACTGTTAAAGGATTGAACACTGTCCAGGCTTTATTGATCCTATCCAGATTAATTAGATTTCTTTGTCAGGGTCCTCTGTTTTATCATGAACCCTAGTCTGCTTCTGTGAAGAAGTGTTAGGCACTCCAGATTCACTTTTTTCTTCCTAGATACCTTGTGCTTCCAAGGTCATCCTCTTATACAAAAGGAATTCATCCTGGAATATAAGAAGCAAGAATTACTTGGCACAGGACAGCCCTAATACCACAGAGGAAATGTAGAGGAAAAGCTCTCAAACAAATGGAAAAATGCCAAGGTTCTTTTGCATGGAAAGTTACTCCAGTAACTCCTGATCCCACAGTCACCAAGCTCCATAGACTCTCAACACAAATCTTTCCCTAGTGTCTGAGCCTCCAAGGCAGCATTTACACATGTGAAATAATTTAGTAAATAATCATATGAAGTGTAAACCCATTATTTAACTAGCAATCCCCAACACAGAACCGTCCTCAGAAAGTTAGCTCCAGATGGCAGAAGTGAGTTCATCTGGTCACCTCCTAGTTTTCAGGCAAGACAACCAAGAGACAAAGGACCCCCACAAGTTTCCCTGCTGCAGCATGTAGTTAGGGGAACACAAAGAAAAGAAAGCAGGCCTAAGCTCTCATCCAATGACTTGATATTTCTCAAGGTGAAATTTGAAGGCTGAAAAAGCCAGAAAGGGTTTACCTTTAGAACAATGAAAAGCAGTCTTATGTTTATAAAAAGCCCTCAACTATAAACATGTGGCTACTTTTCAAATTCTGCATTTTGGTCCCTTCCACTCTATGGGTTTTGTGCTAAGAAATAAAAGCTATTCTTTATGTAAATTTAGCATCCATTGAAATGAAAGTGTGCTGCCTGAGAAATCACACACAATATGCTTCACAGTCAATTTATACATGTTTTAAATTATCCATTTTGTGACTCATGCTCAATATTGTTCTTTCCTCTTTCTACAGATATTGTGTGTTCGTTAACTGGATTTTTAAAAAAAAAAAACCAACAGCTTTTAAAAACACCTTTTTGTAGTTTTCCAGAAATACTCACTTGTCATGGTTTGCATCTGAAACGTGCTCCACAGGTTCTTGTTTTGCACATAGGCTTCCCAGCTGCTAGTGCGGGAAGGCCATGGGACTCCCCAAACCTGACAGAAGTAGGTGATCAAAGGTGAATTTATAAAGTTATCTCAGCCCAGCTCCTGGTTCCCTCTGCTTCATGGTCCAGCTGATATGAGTAGCCTCCCCAAACACCCCATCTCTGGGAATTGACCTGTTTCCACTACTCCCTTCCCACTTTCTGAAACTGAGACCTTCAGCCAAATTGATCTTTCTTCCCTCGAATTAATGCCTCAGTGACCCACACAACTGATTGGGAGTTACGGTGGTCTTGTGTAGAACCCCATCTAGCTCTCTCCAGCTCTGTGCTGTCCTGCTTTTTCCAACACTATTTATGCGTTATCCCCTTTCTCCTTTACCGACTCTTCTTCTTCTAAATAAACATGAATGTTGTTAAATCTCTTTCCTTAAATCACCCTCCACACTTGGGTGGACAAACATTTCACATTCTTTCTCAAGTTGGTTATTCCTCTGCACTCATCACCTGTATTGGTTCTTTTAACCAAATTCAGTGTCCTGTCATCCCCAGGTCTCCTCTTCTGCTGACACGTTTAATCAGCTACACCATCTGTATGCCTGTTTTCCCTAGAATTTCAGATTCAGTGTGTAACATGTTTCCTGCCCCTTACTCTGTGAGAGAACACTACACTAACTCTATGTGTGGTTTAAAAACAAAAAGGGGTCTCATTCCCTCGTGCCAGGGTAACACTCGCTAATCCAGGATATCTCCTCAGGTAAAACAAAATGGAGTGGAGAACACTCCCACTACACGGAAGCCCCCTGTGAGGACAGACAAACAAACTGCCAAAGAAGACAGGAAGTGTCTAAACCCTAAAAAACACAAGAGAAAAGATTTTCTTTGAAGCTTCCAGAAAGAAAACAAGTTTACCAACACAGTGGTTTGGGCCTCGAGAGTTATATATTTTAAGCTATTAACTGTGTGGGAAAGTATGATAGATAGATAGATAGATAGATAGATAGATAGATAGATAGATAGATAGATAGATGGATGGATGGATGGATGGATGGATGGATGGATGGATGGATGGATGGATGGATGGATGGATAGATAGATAGATAGATAGATAGATAGATAGATAGATAGATGGATGGATGGATGGATGGATGGATGGATGGATGGATGGATGGATGGATGGATGGATGGATAGATAGATAGATAGATAGATAGATAGATAGATAGATAGATAGATAGATAGATAGATAGACTCTGAGAGCCTTTAATGACATTTAATGTCTATGCCTGGAGAAAAGATTCACAGAGCCTGCACAAAGTCCAACACCTAAGAATCCAAACATAAGGGAACCAACCCCTACTAGCTGCATTTACCACCTGGAGATGTGGTTCAGGATGCTGAAAACATCTATGAGGCTGAAAGGCGGGTTTAGAAAATGTATGTTAACGAAGGCATATAAAGTAGAATTCTAAAAACAAGTCTCACACTGGTGAGGAAGCATATGTTCCCAACAATGTGATATAGTGGTTAAGAGACTCAATGGTCATGTCTCGGGGTTCAGATCCTGGGGCTATCACTAAGTGGTTTTATTTCCATCATTGAGATCACTATGAATAGAACTGCTGCCTAGCCTTGCTCAGGATATCCTGTGGAACTCTTCTGATTATTGCACTGAATTTCACATGTTCCTGCCAAAAGAGAACCAACCTACTGGCATGAACTGTGGGTCTCATTGTGAATTGGCATTTGGGTTCATATTTCAGTCTCTTGTGAATTCGTTTAGTAAGTCAATCAGTAAGGCTAAGTCTGAAATTACACAAATAAAATGAGCAAAGTAAAGCAATTTGCTACATTTCTCTGGCCGATCCAACTACTTTCCACTAGCCTCCTTCTGAATTATTTAGACTGACTGATTGTGATGATCAGATCTACCAGCTTATGGCTCTACTTTCCACCATAATTTCTATAGACAGACTCTGTGTGCACCTGGCATTGTCCCTGGAAGACTGGGCAGCTGCTCCGCAGGAAACAATAACAGCTGCGAAACTTAAATCATCCCATGTTTTAGCAAGATGACAACAACATGGCAAGCAAGCAGCACACTGGAAATTCCAATCGGACCATGCTTGTTGAAAGCGCAGAATGGAAAAACGCAATTGCAACACAATGGTGCAATTTAACTCCAGAAGGAAAGAAACCAGCATCCTTGTCATAGGAACTTAATGATTCAGTGCTTCATGGCAAGAGTATGATGGATGCCCCCACACATACTTTGAAGTCCCGAACTCTGGAGCTTACGTGAAACTAAAGAGAAACTTGAAAAGGACTCATGATTCAGTCAGATCCTGGGTTCAAGTCATAGTAACTAACGTGTTCAAGAACACACCTTGATGTTTCTGTATTCTTTTTATACAATTTTCCTCTGTGATACATGATTATAGAATTACTTAGTCTCGAGCCCCAATAAATATAGGTAACAAAAATAAGTGAATGAATAAGAATAATGCACACATGGAAATCCCGCCCGCTTCTTTGCATAATTCCTTGGCACAATACAATTGTGTCGTAGTAACAACCTTGTATCAAACTCATATCAAGAGACATCAAAAACAATCACAATAAGCTCAGAAACCCTCACATTACCAGAAATTTAGAGGCATGGACACTGGTAAATTAACCAAACTCTCAAACTGACCTTTAAATGCTTTGATAGAGAAAAGGGTGGCCTACTAGAGTAAGAGAACAAAGCGTTCTCTTCCATCAAAATATGTGGCAGGCACTGAGCTGGGTCCTGTGCCTCGGAGGAACTATAAGATGCTTGTCATGAGGCTTGAGTTTCCGGTGCCTGGAGGTCTGAAAGGAAGGCATCTCCACTAGGAAACAGCTGGCGAGATAGTTCTCTGCGCACCAGCAGAATCCTTTCCGAAAATCTGGCCAAATGCAAATCATTTTCCTGCTTAAAAGTCAGCAACAGATTTCCCGTTGTCTCTAGGATAGAGTCCTAACAATTCTCAGAATTGCTTAACATGGGCCTTGATAAATCCATCCTTTCTTCATAATTTACAGCTTTATTAATCAGATTTTCCCAATTATAAAAGTCGTATGGTTATCATAGACACTTTAAAATATACCGTGGATAAATATTGATAAAGATTAGCACTAAGAAATAGCTACCATCGTTCACATTCCATTTGCTTCCTGAGAACTGTTCTTTCCTATACAGACATGCCTGCATCTTCTTCCTTTCTCTTGTTATTTTTCTCACCTTCTCCATTATTTATTCTGTGGCATTTACTGCCTTAAGAGGTGATTGTCACAGCAAAAACCAACCAAATTCTTGGTTGTTGAGCTTCAAAAAAATTTTAATGAGGACTTAGCTGCATCAAACTTATCTCAGAAAGTATAGCTCTTACATCTAGAGCTTCCCTTTGTCCGTCATCGTTTATGATATAAAAGTCCTGTGTCCTGAGAAGACCCTCAGAGCCAGGTAACATATAGTAGTTGGTTGCCCTGGTAAAGGCCAATTCTTTCTGCTTTTTTGTTAGCTGTGTTCTTTAGCCTTCTTAGGGAAAGAGTCTTGGACAGCAGCCAGTCAAAAAAATGGAAAGAAAGAAAAAAAAAGCTGATTTATACACATTTCTATTTTCTGAGAAAGAGGCTATGAGACAGGACGAGTGAGGGAAGCTTGGAGACAGACAATGAAAGAAGCAGGGAATGCGCTGAGCAGGGGTGGTGGTTCTGCAAAGCCACTGATGTCACTAAGGGCAGGGAACCTGGCTAGTTAGCACGGTTCCATCATGGCCCCACCATAGCCAAATGCTGCCATCGGGGGATGGTGGGGAGTTCTGAGGGTTCCTGGCCATGCACTCCCCAGAGAACATTCTCTAAATGGAAAGACAAAATCCCAGGGGTAAAGAACTTAAACATTCAGTCAGGAATATGATGAGCCAAGGTGCTGGTCACTAATGCTTTGGAATAATATAAATGAACATTATAGGGCCTATTTTGTAGGTATAAATTGTCAGGAATCTACAAGGGATGAGAGAATTTATGTTTTCTTTTTTTTAAAACTAAAAGGAAGCATGTTAAGAGTTCGTGGATACAGAGGATCAAACTCTGAGATAAAGATAAAAGATTATTGCAGCAAAAGTGTCGGCTGCAGCATTCTGGTCATCTACGTTAGGTCCCCATGCTTCTTGGATTTCATGGACATAATACCAAGAGGCTCGTGATGGATGCCAGCAAATAAATGGGCTACATTTACAGGGAAGAAACACAACACCTGGGGACTTGCACTGCCCTGACAATCAGCAGAAGCAAGTCTCCCTTGGCCAGCAGGAAATATTACCTCATCTCTCAAGGCTGCTTTGCCGAAACACAGCTCTAAGTAGCTGACTGATAAAGAGCAGTCAGAGCCTTGTGTTCCTTGTTGGCACACCCGGCAGGAACATGCAGGGACACTGAGAGCCCAAGGCAGATTGTCGCTCCCTTCGAACTATCGTTTAAATGGGGAAGCAAAACAAAGTTGCATGTTTATATGGCATAATATTGCCATCTTTTCCCATTTCCTCCAAAGTATGAGCTTTGAATCACTCACCGTTTCACAAGAAATACAATGTTTTCCAAACACTCTGGTACTTTCAAACATTTTGTGCTTGCCTATGACTGTTTATTGGTATTAAAGTCTGGTAACACACCACTGGTGTTAAAGTCTGGCTGGTAAGCAAAGTAATATTCCAAATATTTGACGTGGATATCAGTCAAACAAAAGAAACCAGCCGTAAGCAGAGAGCATAGTATGTTGTTGCTAACTGCTAAGTTCAGCCAACTCAAATTCATGCTTAACTTGAGATATAGGAAGGCAAGTCTGAGAATTTGCAGGGGTATGTAAGAAACACCCACCATTGCCCAGGGGTAAGACAGCTCTACAGGCAAGCTTGAGCAACATCAGCAGTAGTCTTTTTCATCTAATTCAATGGGAAGTCAATCCAGAATATAATTTTATGGCACTAGCAGCAGCAGGAACAACAACAATAGAACCTCTATTGTTATTTTCTACACTTTCAAATAAATATGAACATGCCTTCAAGCACAAAAATTAGCTTGTTTGGAAGGTCCAGGATAAAGTATGGCTTCAACTAAAAGAAATCTTCTAGGGAGCAGCTGTTAGAGAAAGGTCAAAGAATTTTCCAATTAAAAAAGAAGATAAAATAATTTGGGGGATGTTTTTATAGTCTTAAGGAATATTATGAGTGACTCTAGGGACAATTCAGTGCCACTTAAGATGCTTCTTTTACATATTGTCAGTGGAGTGTGTCTGGCTAAGCTCTGCAGGAGGTAAGATATAATTGACACAGAAAATTTTTCCCAGAGAAATTATGTTCTTTTCCCTCTCATTTGGAAGCAATGCCAAGACCCTTGGGTAGCTCACAGACTCTCAATCAGCCACTCACAAACACAGAAACATCTGAAGGAGAAAGCCCTTGTTTACTTTGATCCTCTCAAAGAGGATAATTTAGGATTTGTTTCCCAGGAATCACAGAGACCCCCTTGCCTCATGGTTCTGGAACATTCTAACAAAAAAAGCACAGATGGCCTTATATCTGGGGACTAGAACAAACTCACGGTGCAGAAGGGAAGAGCTATGAACTTCAGTCAGTATTTATTTTAAGGTAATATGGTATCTGGGTGATGATCTGTTCAGCAGAATTGATTAAAATTATGTGGGCAGTTATTTCAGGCTTCTATATCATATATCTGGAACCAAGGAGCCACAGACAAGATCAGGAACAAAAATTCATGTCATAGCCAGGCGGTGGTGGCACACGCCTTTAATCCCAGCACTCGGGGGGCAGAGGCAGGCGGATCTCTGTGAGTTCAATGCCAGCCTGGTCTACAAGAGCTAGTGCCAGGACAGGCTCCAAAACTACAGAGAAACCCTGTCTCGAAAAACTAAAAAAAAAATAATAATAATAATTGATGTCATATATCTTCATTCTGCCTTGCTCGAAGTCCACCGTGAATTCCCAAAGAGGATCATCTGTGCAGACTGGTGGTGATGGTCCTCAATAGCAGTAGATGTAGAGAATCAAAAGCACCAGGCTCCTAGTCAAGATGGGAGCCAGAGCTGGGGAGTAATGGAACAACTAGAGAGCTGTAGCCTTAGATGGGATCCACGATGTCCAGAATGAGACAGAGAGGCGTCAGATCGTCTTCAGGACGGTGGACGCTGTGGACACTCATTCCCAGAAACTGCCATACATATTTCTCTAGGAGGGGTGATACGTTAATTGTTGGGCTGGCATGCTCAAGACATAACTCAGGACACAGTGAAGCTGAGTCATCAGAAAAAGGCCTTCGTAAGACAGAACAAATGACAAAACATACAAAGAAAGGAAAGCTTATTTGAAAATGATGGCTCACCTTAACCCATTGTTTGGAAACAAATCTCCGAAGTTCAGAAAGGGTCCAGTTGTAAACATGGAAACATAAGAATATTCATTTCATCTAGGTTTATGGGAATATGTTGGAGTTATATAAAATAACGAGGTTCTAAAGTCTAGCCGGAGTAAGCAATTTGCTCTGGTTTAGCAATCAAATCAGCTCTCTTTTTGCCGAGTGCAAGATTAGACGTGTATGTTCCCATCTGGACATCAAACACACAGCCAAGAAGATCGATGACTGAGGAGAGGACCTGCTGCATAAGCATGAGGACTTGACTTCAGTTCCCAATGGCAGCTCTGGAACCCCAGCTGTGGGGGTTCGGCCCTGTCATGGAGACAGGTAGATCCCAGAGCTTGCTATGGAGTCTGAATTGTTGAACCAAGTTCAGTGACGAGGCCTGTGTCAAACACTAAGGCAGAGGACTGGCAAGATGAGAAAACAGGTAGAGGCACTAATCTGCGCGTAGGCTGTGATGACCTGAGTTTCATTCCTGCAAACCACCAAGTGGCATGGGAGAATCAATTCCACAGAGCTATCCTCTGACATTGACATGTCCCTCTTCCTCCAAAATAGATCAATGCATGGATGAATGAATGAATAAAATATCAAAGTGGAAAGGCAAAAAGAAAACAGAAAAAGATACCTGGGAACCCTTGATTCCCACACAATGCATGTCTGCAATCCATTTGCACGTATACATATGCACACATATATGTACATACATGCTCACATATGCACACATTTACCAAATACACACACACACACACACACACACACAGAGAGAGAGAGAGAGAGAGAGAGAGAGAGAGAGAGAGAGAGAGAATATGAAAAGAACCTTCAGAAATAATAAGCATGATTACAGACACAAGAAGACATATCCTGCTAACAAAAAGAACCATAACAGTTTCGTTTGACTGCAATCAAAATGGATCTGTCCCCAAAGTCCAAACGAAATCGTAACTTTTAAAAAGGTAAAATTATTCCTGTAATCATTTTAGGAGGTGAGAACAGGCAGTTAAAAGCCCAAGATATTGACATTTCATTCCTTATTTGAAACACCGTTTTCTATTCATAACCACAGACATATTTTAAAATATCAAAGCAGCATTGTAACCTCAGATGACAAGAAAGTCATTTATTAGGTAATCCTCCTGCTTCCCTAAGTTCTCAAGTTAAAGGTACAATAGGAGCTGCAAATATTGATTGTATTTTCATTGATTGCAGAAAAGCACAGCAGTAGTATGGTTCACTACTAAGAAGTACATATGGTTGAGCTGGATGGATGATTCAGCTGTTGAGAGCACTGCATTTCCTGCTCCTGCAAAGTTCAGATCCCAGCACCCGCACTGGCTGGCTCACAGTTTTGAACTTCCAAGGGTGCCTACACCCCCATGTACATACCATAGCTAGACACACATACACGTAGATACCTTTTCTTAATTAAAAAGGAAATATTAGTTGCCATTTAAGATTCTAGCCCGTCTCCAGGTTCTGGCTATTACAAATAATACTGCTATGAACATAGTTGAACAAATGCCCTTGTCGTTTGATAGGGCATCTCTTGGGTATATTCCCAGGAGT
>NC_022012.1:53965387-53968910 GCF_000317375.1 Microtus ochrogaster | reverse complement strand
TTTTTTTTTCCTTTTCTCAATAAAATCAAAAAAAACAAAAAACAAAAAGAAAAGCTGTTAAGAAACAAGCCAAACTAAGGCTAGGCATTCCTAAGTAAGAAAAAAAAAAAAAAGATTCTAGCCCGTCTTTAATTACTTTATTCTGCTATTGTTAATTGAGGTGTTCAGTGAAGAGAGTCACTAATAAGCAATTGACAGCTCACCCATCTCTAATTTTTAAGTCACAAAAATATAAAATTATTGTAACAAATTATGTGAATATTAGACTTTATCTTCCAGACTTCTAAAGGAAGCCCCAGGCGGAGGGCATAAATATGGAGCAACCCAAATGGAAAGCCCAACAGAAAGGAATGGAAGACTGGCTCAAGCAGAGGCTTTATAGTCAAGCTGTCCTGACCTGAATTCGAGTCCAAACTCTGCTACTCTTCGGGAATATATCTTCAGTGACTCCTTGAAATCTTATGTTCTCTTAGCTATAAGCCGAGAAGGGTAATTCCCACATCAGAAAAGTCAAAGGTTGTTTTCTCTGCATCTACTTTTCTCCCTCCCTCTCTCACTCCCTTCATCCCTCCCCCTTCTTTCTGTCCAAGCTCACTTAGCAGATTCATTATGAGACCTATTATAGTTTGCAAGACTTCTCAGTTCCACCATGTTACTGTCTGTCCTTAGAGCTACAGGACATTTACAGAAGCTGTGGGGAGAACAGTTTTACGGGGGAATCGGTTTTCTAAAATCATCCATGTGATGTCTTGCATCCCATCTATGATACCTGGCATCTGCTCATAAACTGCACCTCCACTTGATGCAGGACAATGTCAGATGCATCGGTTGTATTGGGGGTGCCCCGAACTGAAAAGGAAGGAGCAAAAAAGAAAGGAATGGCACAAGAGCAGTAGACTTTATGGCTTTATTCCCTGAATGCCATCTAATAACGAAAAACACTCAAATTATCTTCAGGGATGCATTACTAGTGAGAGAAGCTATTATAAAAACCTTACATAGTTGATTATTCAATTCCTATCACATTAAACTATAGATATGGTGAGCAGATCAGTGGTTACCAACAGGTGACTCAAGAGGTTCAATTTTAGGGGACTACAAAGCTAGCAAGGTAGTTTGAATGAGAACGGCTCCCATAGGCTCATATATTTAAAGAATTGGACCACAGTTAGTGGAATTATTTGGGAATGATTGGTGTGGCTTTTGTGGAGGAGGTGTGTTGCTGAAGGTGGGTTTGGAGTTTTCCAAACCTTATACCATTCCCACTTAGTTCTCTCTTTCACTCTGCCTTCTGGTTGTGGACCAGATGTAAGCTCTGAGTTCCTGCCCCCAGCACCATGCATGCCTACCTCCTGCCATACTCCCCATGGTGATGGTCATGGACTCTAACCCTCTGAAATGGTAAGTCCCAATAAACTCTCCTATAAGTTGGCTTGATCGTGATGTCTCTTCACAGCAATAGAAAAGTAAGTAGACTAGGTACTGAATCACATACAGTGTGCATACAAGTTAGCATAGCAACATTAGTTTATCTTGTCAGCTGAGAGTTATCCTCGATCTATTTTCATAGAAATGGCTGACATCAGGCTCAGGGCTAGAGAGGTTAATGAACAGGAAGCATCTAGTAGTGGGAGACATACACAAGGTCTAAAGACAGCAAACAGAAACCTACAGTGATATTCCACAGAGCCATTTTTTCCCTCTAAGGCAGTCATCACAGTAATGTCACACACACACACACACACACACACACACACACACACACACATTTTAGTATAAGAACAGTATAAAGACTGAAAACAAAACAACACCGACAAGAACCACACCAAGGAACTCCGAAAGAAGAAACAGTCTGAGCAACCATGTGAAGTCGTGTCTAATCTGAAGCCTAGAGTATTCATATGCTCATTGTGGTTCTAAATGATTAACTAAATAAAATGGGCAAACTTATCATGAAGAGGAATTCCAAATAATCTGTATAGATTAGATACTGGGCCATTTGGAAAGAGTAATGTGACGCCCCACTCAAAATGCACAGGGGCTGGAGCACAAAAAAGAAAACATTGGAAAACCCCTACCTCAGCCAGGGAAGCAATGTTACCATCAACACAGCTGAGCCCCTTTGACTCGCCTCTGTTGATGCACTTTTAACTTTGTGCAATTAGACTTAATGTTTGGCCCTGCTGTTCTTTCCCAAACTCCACTGTGGCTAAAACAGCACACGTATCTAACTAGTACTCTTCAAGCATGGGAAGCTCATCAAAGCCAAGGAAACCCTCAGAAACAGAAATAGCCAAAGGGCTTCTAAGGAGACATGAAGATTGGATGTGATGATTAAATCCTTGCTGGGATTGTACCTCTGGGTTCAATAGAATTGTGAGAATTCTATTGGTTTGCAGAATACACCTAACCTGGGCCTTCAGGCTCTATAGGCTACCAGGTCTGCTGAATAACCTTCTGTACTCTGTTTGCTCTCCCTGCTGGAGAACTGGAGACAAGAAGCCACTGTTCTAACTAGGCATTTTCTTCACACAGCACACATCTCCTGGCCTGTCCAATGCACCTCACGGCTTCTGTTTCTCAGCTCACAGTTTGCAGCATCTCCCCTTTCCATCAAAGACAGGGCTTAGTACAGCTCACACTTTTCAAAAACTAATTTTTACAGTGAGGTACAGAAGATCTCTATGGCAACATCCTTGCTAAGAAGTAAAGTATAACTTAATTTTTTAAAAAGACAGCCCAAGAGTTAACTGCAGGCTCAACAATCTTCCTCTTCAACTCCAGCATCTTCTATGAGTTTGATATTTTACAACAAACTGGATTGCTGTGGTATTTTGTGTAGCTGCTTTGACCTCTAAGGCAGATAGAATAGTAATGTCCTATATACACTTTAGTACAAGAAGAGCAGTATAAAGGCTGAAACAAAAATAAAATCAGCCTATGCTGCCCGTCAGTTTTGCTAAGCTTGTGGATAATAGCAAAGAGTTCCTTCACAGGTTGACCTTGTGATTTCTTTGTGTCTACCTAGACTTTGCAATAAAATTTTTCATATTTAAGCATTCACATTGCCCCAAATAGAATTTTCAAGTGAAGTTATTCATACCTACAGTGTAAATTTGACTTTCCTAATTTTATTGAAAAACGCACATAAGACTTGATATTTCCATCAAATGTTTCCCCGTGATTATTTTCATCAGGCCACATCTTTTCTTTCCCCAGTATCTAGTTGGTGTATAGTAAACAAGAGAGCTCAGAAATAATAGGGAGCTATAAACCAACCACAGTAGGTTAGAGGTTTGTTTAGAACATCTCACTGGTGAAGGATTTAGGAGAATAAAAACGGTAATCAAGAGCCAGTTTTTAAAGAAAAGTGCATAAGGAGGAGAACAAATTGCAGCTGACTGTTGAAATAAGAGCGGCGAGGCTGGGTCCCCTGCACCCGGCCGCCCACATGGCTAGCTTAGCTTATGCCCCGAAATAATTACACGGAAACTGTATTCTTTTAATCACTGCCTGACCCATT
>NC_022012.1:53944716-53962617 GCF_000317375.1 Microtus ochrogaster | reverse complement strand
CAGTGGGACAATCATGGCGACTCACTGACTCAGCTTCTTTCTCCCAGCCTCCTGTTCTGTTTTCTCCGCCTACCTAAGGGTTGGCCTATGAAATGGGCCTAGGCAGTTTCTTTATTAATAAGAAATCATTCCCACATCAGCTGACGGTGAAAGTGTGAAATCCAGCAGCTTCCGAATGACGATGCGAACTTTCCAGAAGTCCCAGAAGCTCGTTAAGTTGCACACGTAGACTTTGGGTCTGGCTGATCCCGCTGTGGGATTTTCATTTGCAAGTCCTTTCCAATATAGTTTTAATTTATTTTTAAAATTATTTTTCAAAGAAAAGCACAGAGGCATAAGACTCAAATACGTCAATTTCCTGAAGAATTAGCCAGTGAAGGAAGATGGAGATTTCCTTATATCTTTCTCCCTGTTCCCAAACCGCCACACCCCTCTTGTAAGTTAAGACCTCTCTGTTCAGCTTCTCATGATATTTGAGTGGCTAATGTTGCTGTCAGAGCAGCACTGGGATGTGAGGTGAGAGTCCTTTGTAAACAGTACAAACTGGAATGCTCTCCTTTAGGGAAGGTGTAGACTGTAAGCCCACTGCCTTCTGCACTCAGCATCCAGGCCAAGCCCCAGAGATACAGTCAAGTCAAGCCCAGTCACCTTTGTTGATGTCATTAACTTGGTCTTTGCCTTCTGCCTTCTTCTACCTCTTCATGAGAATTGCATTTATCTTAATCTCTCCGCAGATTCTTCCTTTAGGATTTCCATCTTTACTGATCTTTAGTATGCATAGCTAAAATTCCAGAATCTCAAGACAGATGGCCTTGCTTCAATTCAGGGCCACGACTTTCCAGCCACTGCCAGAATGTCTGACCTTGCTTCGGAGGGAAACAAAGGCAGTAGCACTGACCTCCCAGAGCCGGGAAAATAAGCAGACAAGCATGCTGATAGCTTAGCAACCCAGGAACCCTGCCCAGTGCTTCCCTTTTCTATTAACACACTTAGCAATTCTACACCCTACCTGTATGGAACACTATGCATATACCTCTCTCCTAACAAAAGCAACTGAGTCAGTCTGACCTACAGCACCCTAGCAGCTCTTGAAAACTCGCTACTTTTGACCAAAGACACCCAAAACTAAGGTAAATGGAGCACTGTAGACTGGCTTTGGACGCATGCATAGTAAGGGAACCTGTGTCTTCTGACTGAAAAACACCTATTTACCACCTTGTGCCTATTCACGTTTAAATGTGCATAAGATTAAAATCAGATATATCCTGGGAAGGGACAGGTGGTATGAACAAAGACTTACAAAAACCATACCTACCAGTCAAACCAATGGCCGCCTACATCTCCCCACGTCCTCTTCCATAACCTAACAACTCAACCAACTCCTGAACCCATAAACAAAAGTGCCCCGTAGTAACCAGAAGCTCTAGAACTCTCTAGCTCAAGCAGCGGGCTGCTCCCTTGCAGTGTATCTAACCTGCACTCTTGCATTGCTTCTGAATATAACCTCTGGCTGCTTTGCGGTCTGTGTCTATTTCTTTGATTCATTGAACAAGAAGCTCCTGACTTGCAACATCTGGACCAGACAGTGACCACCAGTAACAGAAGGATTACAGGGATTCGCGTAAACCCCTGGGATCTACTAAGTGCCTAACTGATATGGCTTTACTCTCAATTGTTGCCATGTTCTAACTGTGTCCTGAGCCCCCGGGTTGGAAGATGAGCTTTAAGCAGAACAGCACTGGGAGACGACTCCTAATGAGAGGTGCTTGGCTCCTGAATGAGCTAAGGCCACTATAAATAGAGCGTGCTCTTTCCGGCCCTTCTGTCCTGTGAGGCTGGAGTTTGCTTCTCTCTTAGCTGTCTGCCACCCACCTCCCCTATAGACACATTAAGAAGACTCCAGATGCCTACACCTCGGTCTTGAACTTCTCATTACTGGGAAAATAAGTCAGCTTTCATGACTTCCTCTCTGTGTCCCTCGTAAGAGTGGCACAAAGCAGAATGAGACAAATGTGTTGTCTTTACACCTTTGTATTTTTTATGCTTCTTGATTTTTACCATTTATCTTTCCAAATGGTTTTATTTTACTTTGCTGCCATCATATTTTTATTCATTCCTCCAAAAGTTGAGATTTTTTATGGGTTCTTTTACTTATTTCTTGGATTTTATCATTATAATTAACCTTTTTCTTTACTAGTCGTTGTTTGTTTTAGTTCTAAAACTGAATTTTTCCACCGTTTTTTTCCTTCTTTTACTAAACACTCTGTATTCCCAAGCCTTTGAAGGTTCTTTCCTCAGGCTGTTTTTGTTTTAGCTCTTTTCCATTTATATGTCTCAGTGCCAAACTTTAGCATCTCTTATTTTTTTTTATTCTTTTGCTCATTCTATACTTTACATGTCAAGGCCTCGATTTCTGCTCTTTTGAACCGTTTACCTTGTTGACTTGAACCTCTTTCTAGTGTCCTCAGCTTGCCATTGGCATTTGCTATTTGACTTGCTTTGTTGTATATTTCATATAGACACAGGAGTTTGGAGCGGGCACCCAGAAGCAGGAGTGATTAGCACTGATTTGTTTAGTTGTCCTTCCAACTGTCCCCGTGGCTCTCACTACGGAAATCATGCTGCCACCGGTGTGGAAAACCAACACTGACTAGGAACGCCAAACATCACAGGCTGAAATCCTCCCCAACCTCAACAGTATTTATAGGAATGGTATGTATACTGATTTTTATAGAAATGGTATTATTTCCTTTTATCTAAAAATAATTTCTTTTCTAATTATAAAAATAACATATTCAGAGGAAAATTGGATAATGCATTTTGTAAACTTAAAAATTATATATGGTTCCATTTACAAGGAGATTGTTGTTTTATATGTTAATGTATTTTTCTCACAAATTTTAAATGCATATGTATACATGTATATGTATAATTCTTTTAAAATTAGGGTTGTGGGCTGAGTGTGTAGCTGTGTTGGCACAGCGCTTCCCTAACCTGAAGGAAACTTCAGGTCTGATGTCCAGCATTGCATAAACTCCAGGTCTGATGTCCAGCATTGCATAAAGTCCAGGTCTGATGTCTAGCATTGCATAAACTCCAGGTCTGATGTCCAGCATTGCATAAACTGGGCATGACAACAAATACCTGCAGCTCTAGCTCTTGGGAAGTGGAGGCAGGAAGATAAGAAATCCAAGGTCATCTTCAACTACATAGTAAGATTAATGCCAGCCTGGCATAGAAACCCTGTTTTAAAAATGAAATGAATAAACAAACAGAATTAAACCAAATAAAATGACATGGCTGTGTTTTCATTTTCCACATGTATGATTATTTTCCTTTACCTTAAATATCTTTTTAAATTGAAAATAGACTCTTCTCTAATATGATACATCCCAACCACAGTTTCCCCTCCATCCATTCCTCCGAAGGTCCCTGCCAAGCTCCCTTGTCCCCCAGATTCTCTCCCCCTCTGTTTTCTCTTCAGAAAAGAGCAGGCCCCCAAGAGACAACAGTCATATAGGACAAAACAAGATATAACAAGACAAGGCAACGGCCCTCATATGGAGGCTGAACAAGGCAACCCAATGCGGGGAAAAGAGTCCCACGAGCATTCACAAGAGTCAGAGACCCACTTGTTCACAAACTCAGGAGTTCCATTAAAAATACTAAGCTAATAGTTATAACATATACACAGAGTACCTGGTGCATACCCATGCAGATCCTGTGCTTCTTGCTTCAGTCTTCTATGAGCTCATGGGAGATCTGCTTAGTAGATTTTGTGGGCCGTGTTCTTAGTGTGCTCCATCCTCTCTGACTCCTAAAATCTTTCCTCCCCCTTTTCTGTGGGTAGGGACCCAATGGAGACCTTCAGTTTAGATTCCCTGCATACTGACTGGTTGTGGGTCTCTGTACCTACTCCCATCTTGTACCAGAGAAAGCCTCTCTGATGAGGATTGGACAAGGTACCAATCTATGAGTATAGCAGAACATTAAAAATCATTTCATTAATTTTTTTTTGCCAGTCATGTTTGGTTCTACCCTAGGTCTCTGGGTTATTCAGTCTCTGGGTCCTGGCCATCCAGGCAGTGTAGGACATGGCCTCACTCTCCTGGCATGGGACTCAAGTTAAACCACATATCAGTTGACCATTCCCATAAGTTCTGTGTCACCGTTGCCATAGTACATCTTCCAGTCTGTAGGTCAAGGGTTTTGTGATTGGGTTGGTGTCAAAGCTTCTCTTTTTGTAGTCTGAAGAATACATACTGTCTTATGCTAAAGGGACTAGAAAGTAGGGGTGAAGGCTCCATGAACATACCGGCTTGACCTCTCCATATTCAATAAACTGTGTGGCTGCTGTCCCTGGCAATGGGATTTCACTGTCAGTTTTCAGAGAGCAACTTTCTGTCCTAGCACCAGCCTAGACTGTTTAGGCATCTCCATGGGAGCTCCTCAGCCAACAACTCAACCAAATGCAATGCAATCTCACCAATGGAAGTCGTTCCCAGCTACAAAAACAGCCAGTTCAGAACTTATATCCTCCATCACAAGGAGTCCTCACTGGGGTCATCCTCACAGATTCCACAAAGTTTCTACTGCACTAGGTTTCCACACCACCACCAGCTCAATGTCCCCCAATTCCATTTGTCTCTCCAGGTGGGGGTTGGGGTGTGGAGGAAGAGAATTCAGGGAGAGACAGCTAAAGATCTCTTTTTGGTAAATCTGTTTTAATAATAGCCTATACGTCACCAATAGAGGGCTGAACTTAAGCAAGTCTTTATTTGGTCACTATTTCTTTTCACACAAACCTCCTCTGTTCATTTGAAGTTAAATCTTTTTAGGCTATAGTCTGTGCTGTATGTCCAGTAGGAAGAAAAGAGGCCAGATGTACTCTTAATAGATAGCAATATCACTCATATTTGACACTAGAAGCTGAAACTAAATAAAGCTGGATTATTGTATAGACAAGGGATTATGAACTCAGACAGGGCTAATTCATGAGTCCTAACCAATAACATACACACATGGGCTAGGCGTGGTGGCAACAAAGGGAAGCTATGGAGGGCGGTGGTGAGCCAGCAAGCACTGGTCCCATTTTGAGAGGGCAGCCTCACCAGGATGAAGAGGCCTGAAATCAGACCCTGTATTCTTATCTTTTCCAATAGACATACATTTGGTCTTGGAAAGTTGACAACTAAAGGAAACTTTTAAGAAATATTCTTTGAGCACACACACACACACATATACATTATACATACATACATATACATTTATTATATATGTGTGTACATGTATTTTTTTTCAAACCAAGCTAGAAGTTAAACCTAGCCTGGGGCCACAAGTCTGATGTTTCCATACTAGCTATCATGTGATGTGACACTAGATCAAGAGCCAGTTACTAGTGAAATATAGAATCTGGTTGAGGTTCACTGTATTTTTTGTAATTTTAGTTTTGGCTACTTATCTCTTTTTACTAGACATGTTCCAAAGGATAACATCTACTTTTCTAGAATAGATCCAAGTGTGGATCCATGCACGTTACTAGATGAGTAACCAAAAGGTCTTGTGAACCTTCCCTGAGATAAAAAAAGAAAGTTGTTGGGAAGGACAGTGTTGGAAGAGAAAGGGGGTCTCCGTTCCTAGATCTGACGGCCAAGCACCTGCTTCTCTGCCAATGTGATACAATATTCTGTATCTGGTACAGGTAAGAAGCAGGAGAAAGAAGGGTGATAGATAAGTTTCAACCTGTATAGTAAAGACGCAGTTGCACAGTCCTATAAGGGTTGGGGTAAGTGTTGGGACTGGCTGACTTATTGCACATGCCTGAAAAGGGGAGTGAGTATTAAGAAAGAACGAGACAAGAGACAGAAGATAGAGTCAGGAGGGCTTCTAATGAATACTATAACAGCCTAAAATGTATTACTCATAGTCCTTATATACTCCAATCAAAAAGGGAGGGCAAAAGACTTCCCTCCCATGATACAAGAACAAATAAGCATAATTATCTCCTTACATCTCAAACACCAAGTAACCATGACCTAAGTCCCACACACTGTTGTCTGGTCTTTGAGGAGCAAGACATGCAGTATCCACATCTTTGATAAAACATCCTGTTACTTGTCCGTAAGGAATGAGAATCGGTTTGAACTCTCTGACCTTTAGTCAAGATGGAATGGATTCAAAACTGTGAGCTCCCACAAGTAGGGAGGGTTTTGGAGGAATTGACCTACAGGAGACATACTCTGAAGTAAAGCTGTCATTCACTCCTACATGTCTCCTGCAGTCCTGGCCTGCAGAGCTTCAGCATGCTGTGAAAATCTCAGCAGTTCAGACCAGGAAAAGGACCATTCAGTTCCTAGCTAAGACAGAACCACGAAGAAGCAAAAATGGTCTCAGAGCTGAGTTTTTCTTGGGATATTAACTCCAGGGGCCTACCAGACTCAAACTTGAGTGCGGATAGGGAAGTCAACATTTGTTCTTTCAGCAGTGTTAAACAACGTTACCGCATGATGACGTAAGTCCTTTAGTTGCTGCAGAGCACCACTGTGAGTAAAACAAACAAGCTTCGTACTGATAGAGCATTTGTATTTTAATAAATAAATCCTGCCTGAAGACCAAAGGCAAAGTGAAAGCCACTAGAGCTCTGGCAATGGTGACACACACATTTAACCCCACGATTTGGGAGACAGCAGCAGATAGCTCTCTTGAGTTCAAGGCCACCCTGGGCTACATAAAATCATGCAGAAACAAATCCAGGTGGTGGTTGCTCACACCCTTAATCTAAGTTCTAGAAAGTCACACACCTTTAATCCCAGCACTAGGGGGAACATAAAATGGGAGAGAGAGGCTTTGTCTCTCTAGTTTACGGTCGCCCAGGCTTCGTATAGGTAAAACTTCTCTAGTTGCTTGACTGCCTTGTTTTTCTGGTCTTCAAGCAAGATTTATTTATCAAAATACAAATAATAACCACTACATGCTTTCTTTTAACCTTTGAGGGAAGTGAGTATAAAAGAGTAACAACAATTATAATGTGACATCATAATGTCACAACAAGGGCAGTACAAGACATGTAGGAAATATCTAACTAAAACCAAGGTGCCTCAGAAGAATGAACTGGAAGTCCCCATAGAGTTAGGGTTTTGTCTGTTCAGAAGGCAGGGACTGAAAATTGTTTTATAAAGATACTCAGACAATAAAAAGAGACAGCTGCATAGGAGAGTTGAGAGAAGTTCGGTGTGGCCAAAGAGTCACACTCAAGGACTGAAGCAATGAGGCATAATATAGCCCAGGAGACCTGGAGTTCTGGTAGGGACAGTTGAAGAAAACCACAGTAATGATTGTGGGTTTATGTGCTTAATAACAGCCATTCTCTGGCTGAGCTGGTGCTTGAGGGGGAACTCAACCCTAGAGAAGCACTAGGATGCCTAGAGCTAGTCAGGAACCAGGAGTGATGCAAACATATCTGAGTTAGAAGGGTGAGGAATTGGGAACCACTCAAGGATGGAGGCAAGCCCTCCATCGCACCAATTGATTATCCAGGACCCACTGCAGGATTAGGATAAACTTCCAGCCCTGCTGGGTTTAGACATGACTATATTGTTCATATGGGTTCATGGTTATAAACTACTGGGAAAGATGAAGCCCAAGTTAGAAGTGATTAATTAGTGGTTTCTCTTACAGGGGAGAGTAAGGGGTGAATAAAGGAGTTGATAGCCTAGAAGTGCCCTTTCCATTAAGTCTGTGGTTGGACTTCTTTAAAAATAAATTCCATAATAACTAAGCAGAGCTTCATATTCTGGAAGGATACTATTTTGAAAATCAGTTACAGTTTTTAAAATGTCTGTGTAAGTGATAATTCGGAAATTCCATTATGCAAAATTATTAGTTCTACTGATGGACCACAGGGAGTTGCATCACCTTTCGGCAATAAACCTGAAATAACCACAGAAAAGGCACATACAAAACCCCAAAAAAATGCAGGCCTCATTTCTCCATGCTGAAAAAGAAGGTTGCTCAATGCTTTCATTACACATTCATTAATTAGAAACACATTAGAGACTGAGAATTAAAGTGAGCTTATCCCAGACAGACAGCATAAGTCCGTGAGCATGAACTCATGATACAGAAATAAAAACATATCTTTGCAAACACCCATTAAGCATTAATCTCAAATTCTACAAAGTCATAACACCATGCAGAACATTTTTATGCAAGCCAAGCAAAACAATGAAATTGGGATTCACCTCTTGTTTAAACCAAAAAAAAAAAAAATGACAAAGTGAACTGTGTACCAGAGCTGTTTCCCTTTTGTATACATAAGCTCAACTGGCATTTTCCAAGCAGTTTTCAGTGAAGGAATATTTGATGTCATCTTATTCTCACTGTAATGAACATTTAACGGAACTGTTTAATCTCACATATAGAGCATCCTGTCACATCACATTCACATAATAACTCAGGAAGGTAGGTACTATTTAAGGCTTAGAGAAGGTATGCAAGTTGTCCAACATGATGGACATGGTCATGTCTAGATTTTGTAGGAAGAGGCTCTTGTTTATTTCTGGCGGCCCAGACTCAAAATATTCACACAGAAACTATATTAATTGCAATATTGTCGGGCAATAGATTAAGCATGTTTCTAGCTAGCTTTTTCATCTTAAATTAACCCATTTTTATTATTTTATGTCTTACCATAAGGCTCATAGTTTACCGGTAAGGTTCCCAGGCATCTGTCTCCTTTGGCAGCTACATGGCATCTTCCTTACTCTGCCTTCTTTTCTCCTCTATCTCTGTTTGGAATTCTTGCCTTGCCCTATTCTGCACTGCCATAGGCCCAAAGCAGCTTCTTAATTAACCAATGGTAATAAAACGTATTCACAGCATACAGAGGGGAATCCCACATCAAGATTTTATAGCTCTAAACACAGTATTACTTTCTGGAAACACATAGTTGTTTTTTTCTTTAGTGAATAGAGATTTTGACTCCAAAGAATAGTTTTTTGTCTTTTGATTATCGATTTTAAAATCTTCATCTTGCTCTCTACTTTTTCAAATGTAAATATTAAAGCCCAAAAATCTCTTCCTCCAGCTAGACATGAATGTTCTAGCTACTCATGTAACTCCTCAATAAATATACATTAAGTTCTAGCAATGCCCTTGGAGCTGTGTGGGTACCAATAGACAGGATATCTTCCCTATGTTCACTATCCTAATGTTAGAAAAACATGAGTATATATTGGTGTTTTGCTATTTGGTATATATCCAAAATGTTGACAGGCAGGAAAAATAATCCAAACAGTATAGTTAGTTGTTCCTTCCTAATAGAGTCTGTATGAGCTGTATTGAGAAAAGACTCAGCTCACTAGTGTTGTAAATAAAGAAGCCATCACCAGAGACGCCACATAAAATAATAACAAATTTCATGAGCAAAGAGAGAGACTCTCGGATTTCACACCTTACATGAGATAGCCTTTAGAAATAGTTTAAGTGATACTATCTGGAATTCACACAACAAGAAAGGGACCATCTACATAGACCTGTGAACATTAAAACTTTAAGAATAATGTTTTACAACAGAAAGCACTTTGGCAAGGTATAATCACCAGTGAATATTTCCAAACATTTAAGGGAAGGGGATGTCAATTTCTCCATAATCTCTCTCAAAAAACAAAACCGCAAAAGATCCCTCCTTAATTCATTCTATGAGGTCAGCATTTCACTAACACCAAACCAAACAAAAAGATTACTGTATTTTTTTGAGAATAGACACAAAAATTGCTTTGGCAAAATACTGGTAGAGGAAACTAAGCAACACATAAAATGAATTCCCACCTTAGCCACATGGGAATGACTAGACGTATGCTTCTTGTTCATCTTTAGAAATGAACTGATGTGACTCATCAAATGACTGGTTAAAAATTTTAAAATTAAGTGATTATACCAAGAGATGTTGGAAAACATTTGACATATTCCAAATTATAATAAAAAAACCCATATGATATTAGGAATAGATTAGGAGTTCCTCAACCTGACAATTAACATCTACAAAAGTACTGTAATTAATTGAATTTTTTGGAAATTTTTTTAATTAAAAATTTCCACCTCCTCCCCTCCTCTCATTTCCCTCCCCCACCCCACACACACACCGCCTCCCCTTCCCTCTCCAGTCCAAAGAGCAGTCAGGGTTCCCTGCCCTGTGGGAAGTCCAAGGTCCTTCCCCCTCCATCCAGGTCTAGGAAGGTGAGCATCCAAACAGACTACTAGGCTCCCACAAAGCCAGTCCATGCAGTAGAATCAAAACCCAGTGCCATTGTCCTTGGCTTCTCAGTCAGCCCTCATTGTCAGCCACATTCAGAGAGTCTGGTTTGATCACATGCTCCATCAGTCAGTTTTTAATGGTCAGAAACTGGATTTTTGCTAAAATCAAGAACAAGACAGAGTCTTCCTCTCAGCACCCCTTCAACATCAAACTGGTATCTCTAGTTGCAAAGAAAATCATGGAAAACTTAAAGGAAATGGACAACTTTCTGGATATCATTTACGAAAATTAAATCAAGACCAGATAAGCAAATTAAATAGACTTATGACTGCTTAAAAAAAAAATAGAAGCAGTCATTAAACGTCTCCCAACCAAAAAAAAAAAAAAGCCCAGGACCAGGACCAGATGGTTTCAGCTCAGAATTCTACAAGATTTTCAAAGAAGAGCTAATATCAATACTCCTCAATTGTTCCATACAATAGAAACAGAAGGAAAGTTAACAAACTCTTTTTATGAGGCTATAATTACCATGACACCCAAACCCTATAAAGACATTACTAAGAAAGAGAATTACAGACTCACTCATGAACATTGACACAAAACTACTCAATAAAATGCTAACAAATTGAATCCAAGAACAAATTAGGAAAATTATCCACCATGATCAAGTTGGTTTCATACCAGAGATGCAGAGATAGTTCAGCATAAGAAAATCTGTCAATGTAATCAACCATATAAACAAACTGAAAAATAAAAGCAACAGATCTTCTCATTAGATGCTGAGAAAGCCTTTGACATAATATAACATTCCTTCATAATGAAAGTCTTGGAGAGAACAGGGATACAAGGAACATACCTAAACATAATAAACACTATATAGAGCAAGTCAACAGCCAACATCAAACTAAATGGAGAGAAACTCCAGCAATTCTATTGAAATCAGGAACAAGACAAGGTAATTCACTCTCTTCATATCTCTATTCAATATAGTTCTTAAGGTTATAGCTAGAGCAATAAGACAACAAATGGAGATCAAGGGAATAAAAATGAGAAAAGAAAAAGTGAAACGTTCACTATTTGCTGATGATATGATAGTTTACATAAACAACCCAAAAGATTCTACCAAGGAACTTCTACAATTCATAAACACTTTCAGCAATGTAGCAGGATACAAGATTACCTCAAAATAATCAGTAGCCCTCCTGTACATAAGTGATAAGAGAGCTGAGAAAGAAATCAGAGAAACATCATCCTTCACAATAGCTAAAAATAGCATAAAATACCTTGGAGTAACTATAAGCAAACAAGTGGAAGACCTGTATGACAAGAACTTTAAATCTTCTCTGAAAAAAAGAAGTTGAAGAAGACATCAGAAAATGAAACGATCTCCCATGCTCTTGGGTAGGTAGAATTAACATAGTAAAAATGGCAATCTTACCAAAAGCAATCTACAGATTCAAAGCAACACCAATCAAAAACCCAGCAAAATTCTTCACAGACCTTGAAAGAATGGTACTCAACTTCATATGGAAAAGCAAAAAACCCAGGATAGCTAAACAATCCTCTACATAAAAGAATTTCTGGAGGCATCACAATCACTGACTTCAAACTCTACTACAAAGCTACAGTACTGAAAACAGCCTGGTATTGGCATAAAAACAGACAGGAAAACCAATGGAACCAAACTGAAGACCCAATATTAATCCATACACCTACAAACACCTGATTTTGGACAAAGCCAAAAGTATCAAATGGAAAAAAAAGCATATTCAACAAATGGTGCTGGCATTATTGGATATCAACATGTAGAAGAATGAAAATAGACCCATATCTATCATCATGCACAAAACTCAAGTCCAAACGGACCAAAGAACTCAATATAAAGCCAGCCACACTGAACCTCATAGAAGAGAAAGTAAGAAGTAGACTTGAATGTATTGGCACAGGAGACTACTTCCTAAATATAACCGCAGTAGCACAGACACTGAGAGAAACAATTAATAAATGCAACCTCTGAAACTGAGAAGCTTCTATAAAGCAAAGGACATGGTCAACAAGACAAAATAGCAGTCTACAGAATGGGAAAAAATCTTTACTAACTCCACATCAGATAGAGGACTCATTTCCAAAATATACAAAAAATTCAAGAAATTGGTCATCAAAAGAACAAATAATCCATGTTGTAGGAGGCGATTTGTTTATTTCCCAGCTGCCCAGAAGTTCAGACCCAAAATAATCACACAGAAACTATATTATTTGCAATACCGTTTGGCCAACACCTTAAGCGTATTTCTGGTTAATTCATATCTTAAATTAAGCCATCTCCATTAATCTGTGTATCACTATATGGCTGTGGCATTCTGGGTAAAGTTTTGGTATCTGTCTCCAGTGGGGCTTGATGGCTTCTCCTGACTCCACCTTCTTTCTCCCAGCTTTCAGTTTAGTTTTCCCCACCTACCTCTGTTCTGCCCTACTATAGGCTCAAGCCAGCTTTCTTTATTCATTAACGGTAATCACAGCATACAGAGGGGAATCCCACATCAGGTATAGACCTAAACAGAGAACTCTCAACAGAGGAGTCTAAATTTCCTGAAAGATGCTTAAGGAAATGTTCAACATCTTTAGTCATCAGAGAAATGCAAATCAAAAGAACCCTGAGATTCTATCTTACACCTCTAAGAATGGCCAAAATCAAAACCACTGATGACAACTTATGCTGAAGAGGATATGAGGTAAAGGGAACACTTCTGCATTGCTGGTGGGAGTGAAAACTGTTACAACCCCTTTGGATGTCAGTATAGCAATTTCTCAGAAAATCAGGAAACAACCTTCTTGAAGACCCAACAATACCACTTTTGGGTATATACCCAAAGGATGCTCAATTGTAGCACAAAGACATGTGCTCAACTATGTTCACAGCAGCACTCTTTGTCATAGCCAGAACTTGGAAACAACCTAAATGTCCCTTGACTGAAGAATGGATAAGAAAAATATGGTACATTTACACAATAGGTTATATGATGGAGGAAGGTCATTGGTTAAAAAATAAAGAAACTGCTTGGCCCTCATAGGTTAACATAGGTGGGTGGAGTAAACAGAACAGAATGCTGGGAGAAAGAGGAAGTGAGGTAAGACGCCTCAGACAGACTTGATAGCTCTCCTCTCTGGAGCAGACGCGATGAAGTTCCGACCCAGGATGGACGTAGGCTAGAATCTTCCCAGTAAGCGCACCTTGGGGTGCTACACACATTATTAGAAATGGGCTAGTCAAGGTGCGAGAGTTAGCCAAGAAGAGGCTAGATATAATGGGCCAAGCAGTCTTTAAAAGAATACAGTTTGTGTGTTGTTATTTCAGGTAAAGCTAGCAGGCGGCCAGGAGCCGGGCTGTGGGAAGAGGCCCGCAGCTCCTACTATAGTTATACTTTTTTTTTAAAAAAAAAAAGTTACTTTCCTTTTATTGCTTGAATTTCCTTTTTTATTTTTAATTTTTTAAAATTATTTATTATGTATACAATATTCCTTCCATGTGTGCTTGCATGTCAGAAGAGGGCACTAGATCTCATTATAGATGGCTGTGAGTCACAATGTGGTTGCTGGGAATTGAACTCAGGACCTCTGGAAGAGCAGTCAGTGCTCTTAACCTCTGAGCCATCTCTCCAGCCCTCCTTTTTTATTTAAAAATATTTCTTCAAGCAATATATTTTGTTAATGTTTTTTCCTTGCCCTTGAACTCCTTCCTGGTCCTTTCTACCCACCCGACTTTGTTCTCTCTCTCTCTCTCTCTCTCTCTCTCTCTCTCTCTCTCTCTCTCTCTCTCAAAAAAAACCCACAAAAAACTAAAGACAAAAAATAACAGGATACAAAATTAATTTGTGACATGACATTCAGTTCTGTGTACAAGAGGAATAGACACATAAAACTTAAAACCACAGTGTTATTGATGTTAGTATGAAAGTGTGAGTAATTAGAAATACAAGAGCATAGCAGTGATGGTTAGAAATCTATTTAAGTACAGACAGAACACGTTTAAAAGTAAATGGTCCCCAAAGGCTCATGTGCTTGAACATCTGCCCACATCAAGCTGGGCATCAACCATTAACCAAGAAAATGCCTACAGGCTTGCCCACGGGCAATATGATGAAGGCATTTTCTCTTTCAATGTTTCCCTTCTCAGATAACACTACATTGATTGTATGAAGCTGACAAAAAGCCAGTCAGAATACTGTCCTTGAATGGGGTTCTGTGAACCTAGTTTCCAAGGGTGTCTCTGCTTCCTGGTTCCGGAAGAAGCAGTTTCTACTCTGTGCTACCCCCACTCACTTATTCTACACTGCTCTAACCTTGGCCCCCATGATATAATACTCTCCCTAAATGCCCAAATCAACAGGTCATCAAATCATAAATCTCTAAAATCATATGATTAAAAATATCTTCCTTTTCATAACTTAATTGACCCTAGTATTTCATCTTAACAACACAAAAGTAACTACTATAATTACTGACAAATTAATTCTAAAGATTATATGGATATCCAAACTGTACTAGAAGTGCCTACACAAATTAACAGAGAAGAACAAAAATCAAAGACTGGTACTATTCAACCTCAAAACCAATTACAAAGCTGAGTAATCATGACAGTGCTTCTATTGGCAAAATAATAGACACACATAAATGGGAGGTAGCCTAAAAGCAGACCCACGCTAATATAAGCAGCTGAACCATGAGAAAAGAGTAAAAGCAATTCAACAGAGAAAGATTGTCTATTCAACAAGTTGTTCTGAAATGACCAGATGTTCACATGGAAAAATAAAAAGTCTAAGCACAGACCTTTGTATTAATTCATTGGGAACCATACACTTACGTAAAACCACAAAACTATAAAGCTCCAAGAAAATAGCATAGAGGAAAATCTAGGACCTTGCATTTAATGCTGGCTTATTTTTCTGCCATTTATTTATTTGTTTTTGTTTGTTTGTTTTGTAGATTAGGGTCAAGGGCAGTACAGATATGGAGGCCAGAACCCAGGTTCTCAGCTTTGCCATCTTCCTGCCAACCCCCGTGCTTGCTTTCTAGATAGTACACCGAAGATACAGCTAATGAAACAAAACTTGACAGTCCAAACTTAAATAAAATTTGAAATTTCTTCTCTGTGAAAGATATCGTCAAAGGGTATAGGCCACTGTCTATGAGAAAATTGTTGTAAATGACATCTCCACAAAAAGCTCTTAAGATTCAAATTAGTAAAACAAGCAGCTAGATTTTTTAAACAGCAAGAAAAAAAGACAGAACAGCTATGTCATTTCAGAAGTTACATCAGTTACAGTTAAGCATGAAACAACGCTCAAGAATAAACATAAGGAAATTGCAAATTTAAAAAAAAACTGTCCTGCACATCTAATAGGATGCTAAAATCCAAAACATCAACAACACCAAGTGCTGAGAAACTCTCATTTATTACTGGTGGGACAAATAAAAAAAATGGAATAGCCATCTTGAAAAAGTTTGGCAGCATAGTCTTAGCAATTGAATTCCTTTGCTACCCAGTCTATGGGTAAATTCATGTCCATTAAAAAAAACTGTTTATGGATATTTTTAGCAGTTCTACTTATATTTTCTCAAAAATAAAAGCAGCCTACATGCCCTTCAACAAGTGAGCAGATAAATAAATTATGGTACATTTAGATGACAGACTAATATTGCATGCTAAAATGAAAGTGAGCTTTCAAGCCACGGAAAAGCATGGAGGAAATGCTAGCATATCATTGCTACATGGATGGAGCCAATTGCAAAGGATGGCATGCTGTGTGAGTCTATCTACAGATGGTCCCCAATTTGTGATGCCTTTGCTCATGCTGTATCTTTTCCCCTTACAACCGTGCAAAGGGGATATGCATTCAATAAGAGCTTTGCTTTGATATTTTTCCAGAATACTGCTTTGCAGTACAAAATTCTTTAGGAATGCCCCCTTTTGGCAAGTGTAACCGTTCAGAGCACACTAGAGCAGGTAGGGTTAACTGAATGACTCTCGATAGATTAGATATAGTAAAAGCATTTGCAACTCATGGGCTATCGTTAATTGACAGTGTGTACATCAGGATGACTCCTTATCATAAGTTAAGGAGCATCTGTGTGTGACATTCTGTAAGAGGCAAAACAGTGAAAAGGTATCTTTTCAAAGGCTTAGAAGGAGAGACTTTTTCTTTTGTAAGCAGAGCACTTTAGTGCTGAAACCCCTTTGCATGATTCTTTAATGATGGCTGTGGGTTATAGCACATTTGATATCACCCACAGAATACATTCTGTCAAGAATCAATTTTAAAAACCTATAAAAGAGCTGAAGACAGCTGTTGGAGGGGGTTGCTTGTTGGTTTCTGGTCACTTAGCCCCAAAATAATCACACAGAAACTGTATTAATTAATGAAGACAGCTGTTGGAGGGGGTTGCTTGTTGGTTTCTGGTCACTTAGCCCCAAAATAATCACACAGAAACTGTATTAATTAGCTCACTGCTTGCCCCATTAGCTCTAGCTTCTTATTGGCCCACTCTTACATATTAATTTAACCCATTTCTATTAATCTGTATCACTATGTGGCTGTGGCTTACCAGATAAAGTACTGTCTAGCTCCAGTGGGACTACATGGCTTCTCCTTTGACTCTGCCTCCTTTCTCCCAGAATTTAGTTTAGTTTTCCCTGCCTACCTAAGTTCTACCCTATAAACAGGTCAAGGCAGTTTCTCTATTCACTAATGGTAATCACAGCATACAGAGGGAAATCCCACATCCCCTCCCCTTTTCTGTTTAAATAAAAAAGGAAGGTTTTAACTTTAACATAGTAAAATTATATATAACAAAATAGGTATCAAGCAAGAATTATAGCTACAATATTTATATCTACTTTATCTTTTATCATAACTAAGGAAAGCTACATTATTACTATCTACTCTTCAACTCCATCAAAGAATCCAGAAGGATATTACATAAGTTAACAAGAAGTGCATTGTAAGCAACTTTCAAAACTCTAGAATTGACAGAGATTTCTTGCTGCCTGGATAGTCACTCAAAGTTCTTATGTACCATTGGAGCATTCATCTTCAGCCTACTGGCCAATAGTATCCAGCAGACATTTCCACGAAGTAGGAAATTTCAGAGATAGTTCTGCCTATATTGTCAGTTTTTCAGTCACTTTCTTCTGTATCCTGCAGAATGTCTGGCAAACTCTTTGATGTAGCAGGGACCCTGATGATTATCTCATGTTTAGGCAAGTTCAGCAGTCATTTTTCTGCAGGTCCTGCATGTCCAGTTCATCAACAGTCCAAGAAAGAGCAGTTTCTTGCCCAAATGGCTAACAAACTCCATGAGGAGCCTCTTTAATACCCATCTTTCTCTTGAAGTAACTGTGTTGCCAGGAGTAGATGTGTCTCACTGTCATAAAAAGTCATAAATTCTTAAAACATTGTAAATGCCATATTCTGAAGGTCTTTGAAATATTTGAAGAATCCCAAGCCATCTGAAATACATCTCTGTACATCTTAAAAATCTAACTAACATGACTACAAGGTTGACTATTATAGATGACTCTCTATTAACCTATATTATACATTACATTTTTAAATGAACTACATAAACACAATAACTTAACAAAGAGT
>NC_022012.1:53911496-53944616 GCF_000317375.1 Microtus ochrogaster | reverse complement strand
AGAGAGAGAGAGAGAGAGAGAGAGAGAGAGAGAGAGAGAGCATATCCCCCTTTAAGTGTAAATAAACATTTACAAACAATATTTGTAAATATGTGTGTAGTTCTTCTCCAAACTTCTTCCTGCTGTTTATTGGGTGAAGTAAATTTTTGAGGGGTAGTCAAGGTCTCAGGGGGTCTTGTTCTAGTCTGGAAGGAATCCATAGGTTCTCATCCTCTGTGAAAACAAATGAAGAACCTCTTTTCCAAAGCAACAGACAGCCGCTCTTCCCACTGGTAGGAGTCCCACAACAGGACCAAGCCATACAACTGTCACATGTATGCAGAGTGCCTAGGTCAGTCCCATGCAGGCTCCCTGGTTTTTGTTCAGTCTCTGTGAACCCCTATGAACCCAGGTTAGTTGATTCTGTGAGTTTTCTTGTTGTGCCCTTGACCCCTCTGGTTCCTACAGTCATTTTCCACCCTCTTCGGTGAGATTCCCTGACTTCTGCCTAGTGTTTGTCTGTGGGTCTGCATCTGTTTCCATCAGTTGCTGGATGGAGCCTCTCTGATGATAATTGGAGTAGGCACCAATATGGTCACAGGAGATGACCAGTTCAGGCTAAGTATCCACTACTGCTAGGAGTCTAAACTGGGTTCTTCCTTTTAGATTCATTGGAGATTCCCTTGTGGAGGTTTTACCTGACCCCAAAATGCAACCTCTTTACAGTAGCCTCTTTCAGTAATCTCCCCACCCCCAACCTGATTGTTCATGCCTTCCTCCCCCCCCACACACACACCCTCAGTCCACTCATGAAATCTGTTTCCCCCTCTCAAAGACTTCCAGGCATTCTCCCATGACACTCTCCTTATTACCCAGTCTCTCTGGGTATGTGGATTATAGCATAGTTATTCCTTATTCTATAGCTAATATCCAATTATGAGTGAGTATATTCCATGTTTGTCTTTCTCAGTATAGGTTACCTCACTCAAGATGATTTTTTTTCTAGTTCCATTCATTTGCCTTCAAATTTCCTGGTGTCCTTGATTTTTAACAGCTGAGTAATACTTCATTGTGTAAATGTACCACATTTTTTATCCATTCCTTGATTCCAGGTTCTGGCTATTACTAATAAAGTTGCTATAAACATAATTGGGCAAGTATCCTTGCGCTATGCTATGATTGAGCATTCTTTAGGTATATGTCCAAGAGTGATAGAACTGGTCTTGTTGTAGATTGAGTCCCAGTTTTCTGAGGAATTACCACACTGACTTCCAAAGTGGCTGTACAAGCTTACACTCCCACCAGCAATGGAGGAGTGTTCCCCTTGCTCCACATCTTCTCCAGCATGAGCTGTTGCTTGCATTTTTAATCTTAGCTATCCTCATACTGGGTCTATTTGCCCAGCCTTAATACGTGGGGAGGTGCTTAGTCTTACTGCAACTTGATATGCCATGTTTTATTGATACTCATGGAAGACCTGCTCTTTCCTAAACAGAAATGGAGGAGGACTGAGTTGGGGGGGGGTGGAAAAAGAGGGGTAATGGGAGAAGGGACTGGGAGGAGAGGATGGAGGAGAAACTACAGTTAGGGTGTAAAATGAGTGAGTAAATTCATTTTAGAAAGACTGAGAGAGAAGTACATGGGAATTCTCTATCCTCTGAGTGTGCAGCTAGCCTCTCAACTGAAACATTCTGTTCTGAGGCTTATAAAACTCAAGAAAACAAAAAAAGGTACAAAATTCATGAGCTCCAGCCCTAAAGGTTCAAAAACCAATAAGTAGTTGCTGGCCAGAGACTTTAAGGTGCATGTCTTCTGTGAAGAGTCAACTCTTGCTGGAGAAGCTTTCCGGAATGCACCTACCTTTCAGCCATTCATATGATGAGAAGTATACCTAACCCCTGCTTCTGAAACAACCCAACACACTCACTGCACTTAGGGTGTAGTCTGCCCTCAGACATTTCTCTGGTGAATAATACAATGTATGTTAGAGACACTTGGAAGAGAGACACCTTCCCCCAAAAAAGTCATTTTACAACAACACCCATTTTTTTCTACAGCTGCTTGAAAGAAACAAAACTGTCATGGAGGTAGAAGAGGGGCAGGGAAGGCAATGGGGACATTTCTTGAAATTCAAGGTGTAGTCACATCTTCAGCTTCTAGAACACCTGCTAATCAACCCCTGGAGAGCAGGAGGGGTGATGGGGCATTCACACTAGACTTCTAAATTAAGGCAACAGGAAAAGAGACTTCCCTGGTCCAAAATGAGCTAGAATTGTGTAGTTAAGG
This sequence comes from Microtus ochrogaster, assembly GCF_000317375.1. Lineage (NCBI taxonomy): Eukaryota > Metazoa > Chordata > Mammalia > Rodentia > Cricetidae > Microtus > Microtus ochrogaster. The sequence continues at coordinate 53,942,351 of NC_022012.1, read as the reverse complement.
GAACTTTGTAAATGGCTTCCCAGGTTTCTATTTTCTTTTCCTGATCAGCATTAGAAGGAGCAAGTGAATTAGCAGATATGAGTATATCCACTAATACAAAACTGTTTTCCTGAAGGGTTGAAGCCATAAGCAGGCATCGTGTAGAGATGAGTAAAAGGATCCCAGCCTGTCCAAAACAAATTGGAACTATCCTTACTGTGGGGAAGGAAAAATTTACCAGTTCTAATGAAAAATCATTATGGGGATGCTAGGACAGGGACCCCAGAATCCTTACTGGTGTCACAGGAACAAAGTGGGGTGAGAGGTAATCCTTCAAAATCAGGACAAGTTAAGGCAAGTATTCAGGGAGAAACATCCAGTAGATAATTTAAAATATGTGATGAACACTCAGAAGAGGGATTGGGGCCAGAGATAAAGCCAAGAGTTGTCGGCTTCAAGCTGTTGGGTGAAAATATGGGTACCGATGAGATTAGAAGCATAGAGGAAAAAAAATCATAGGACTACAACCCCTCAGTTGCCAAGTCTCTGAGATGCTCAGACTCTGAGTTGATGCTTGGCCAGTAAAACAAATTTACTGCACATCCATCCAGCCCTGCCTTTTATGTCCTCTTTCTCCTATTTAAACACAAGGCAATTAATCAAAAGAGACAAAACCTCCCAAAAATTTGTTCCTCATTGCCCCAATCCTGTCCTCTCTGGGCCCCTCTCCAAAGTCTTCATTGAATCTTTAAAGCATGTTTGGAGCTGTAACCAGCTGTCCCTTTCAGTCAATACCTGCCAAGGAGCGTCTTCAAGTATGTGGCATCTGGAAAACTGGTCATTTAAACCAGTGTTGAAAATAGGGTTTGTGGACATGACAGCCCATGATAATAGCTAAAGGACTAGAGGGATGTGTAGGTTAAGGGTCTTCCAAAATTTTTGTTTCTTTTTAATTCTTGGAATGCTGCCCTCATTGGCTTCCAGGTACACACTATTGTGTGAGTTCAATCCTTCCCTGACTATTGTTAGGGTCGACAGTAGCCCTGTCCTCTCTGGTCCAATTGTGTCTTTGGTTCTGTGCCATGTCTGCATTTGTCTACACAGCCCTTTACATTTCTAGGACAATGAGTGTCCAAACTTTGACCACTATGAGAGAAGTTTGTATTTTCTTTCACCGTTCTTGTTGCTCATAATTTTAGGAATTTAGAGTCACAACTGCAGTTAAGAAGTCCTTCAGGGTTTTGTTTGGTTTGAGGTTTTTGGCCTTGGATCTAGGCAAAAGTACAGTGCAAGTCGTTTTTACCCATGTGTTTTATTCTCTGTCTCCAGGATCATGTTTATTATCAAATGTCATGGTAACATCTTCCCTACCTCTCCTGAGATTTAAAGATCTGAGAAATGAGTAGTTGGAGAGAATAGAATCAAGCCACCTTTCCCTCACATCCACTTTGAGATCCACATGGGTGCTTTAGTTCAATGTGGGTCCATGAATGTGAACTTGGAAGACTCATTCACACACACAGAATTGAACACCCACTCCCTGTATACTCTAGCGACACTCGTGTCTCTAAGAGACTCCCTATCAATTAAAACAATTCTAAAGGAAGGCTAAAAACAATCATGTGACATGCATTTGTTTTAAGTAATTCAGAACTGGATCCTTTTCTTGCTTTTCAAAATTGACTCGTTATTCAAGCCCATTAAATACGTTCTCATGGGTAGGATGGTGCCAGGTAGTTTACAAAGCTAATTAAACTGATACAATACCTAAGCTCTGGGCACTTATGATGTAGAGGAGGCAGCTTAAGTGGTTTAGAGGAATGAATTCAAAACAAAAGAAACCGAATGAGTGGCACACAGCTCTGCAGATATGTTACAAGAGAAGATGTGTCGTTAGGTATCAACTGTCATTGAGAGGACTATCCATCCTGCCTTGGGACTCAGTGGGACTGGGTGTTTCTTCTGTGCTATATCTGTTGCTTCTTGGTTGTCTTTGTCAGTCTTGGAGTCAAGTTCAACAAAACTGGGTAACGTTTCTTCCTCCCGTTCTGAAGGGAGAGCTCCTCAGAAATATACAAGCATCTTGAAGACAGGCACCTGACCTTCCTCACTTTCTTTCCTCAGTTTCCCTACAGCTTTGTTTGCTTTTTCATGTGGAGCCTGTCCTGATCAGTCTAATCTGAGAACCATCTCTCTTCCAGGTTTTCTTCCCAGGGTTATCTGCCCATCTCCTAAGCACAAAGTCTACGTTTCTCTGGCCCATCCAAATAAGGTACACAGTCCAGACAGCCAAAATAGGAGAACAATAATGATAGTTAATGAAAGCACTGTAGTAACCAGAGTTACCACATAACAGGAGTGCCAAGGTCCCTAGAAAATCAAGCATTGTATTTATTTTGAATAATTTAGCAAAGTAAATTAGGAAGAAAATGCACTATCAATGTTTTAATTTTTATTTACTTTTTAGAATTTATTTGTTTCTTTATGAGTATGAATGTATAGGTTACCACATGTGTGCCCAAGTATTAATGAAGGTTGAAAGAGGGTGTGGGATTCCCTGGAACTAGAGTTATGGACAGCTGTGAGCTGCCATGTGGGTGCTGAAAATTGATTCTGGGTCTTCGGCAAGAGCAAGAAGTGCTCTTACCTGCTGAGTCATCTCTCTAGCTCCCCATTGCCAGCATTTTAAAGAAGAGAGCAAAGTTCTTGTTACTGATCTGTAGCATAGCAGGGTACATTTTCTACTAAGAGTGGCCAGGCTGGGTGGAAAGGTATGACTGAAGCTGCCTACAGAAGGGATCTCTGAAACCATGTGAGGGTCACCAGGTAGGGTCAGGCTAGGATCTGTGATCTCTCGGGGAAGCCCTGGAAGCCATTAGTTCTATCTGCTTTGGCTGACTCTGAGATATCCAGTCTCTGTGCTCCCATCAAATCCAACACCGCCCTGAATTTGCGCCTCTGTGGGAAATGAGTATCTTTGGTGATGTTGGGAAGTCCATAGTAAGGTTCCTGTCACCTGATACACACCACTGTCTCAGTAGCTTCCTAGGAGCAAAAAGCAAATTCCTGCTCTATCTGAGAGCCACGCTATCTATCCTCCAGATTCTACAAACTCTCCCCATTCTCTTTTTGCAGCTTCTCAAAAACACTCTCCTCTCTCTACTGCTGACTGCTGATGGAGCTTGTATATCTTTTTAGTGGATTTAGCTTTCTCAAACCTCACAAGCGATGTGTCTTGCCAGAAACTTTGGCTTTTGGCCCGGAAATATAAACCACTCCTGAGATAAGTAGGCCAAATGTTCTGGCTTTTTGCTTAAAATAAAAAAAAAAAGAGAAAACTACAAGAAGGATTACAGGGGCATGAGAAGTGAAATGCAGGCGGGAGAAGTCAGGGGCCGAGGGCCTAACTCTTCCCCAGGCAAAGGGAGGCCCACACATAGGTTGAATGATTCAAGATGAATCTTCAGAGCTATAAAAGGTATCTCTTATTTTACCTTTCAGAATATATATTTTTAATTGGGAAATATCTATATGAACTTTTCCCCATCCCATAGTTCATAACTACACTCTAGGTTGTCCAGAAATGTAACAGAAAACATCACAGATTTTACTGTGTGGTACTCTTCTAATGATGACAATAAAGCAGTGACCCTTAAAATAAAACTACAGGATAGTGTGAAACATTCTGCCATTGCATAGACACATACTTTCTAATATATATAAAATATATAATATATAATATATGTTAGATATAACATATAATATATATTCGATATAACATATATCTAATATATATTCTGCTATTGGATATATATTCTCTAGGTTTGCTTACAGGAACTGTGGAGATCTAGTTCACCCATTTTTTTTTCTACCAGCCTTACTTCCCATGCCTAATTGTAACATGCATAGATACTGACATGAATTGGAGTGATTGAGTGAAATCAGACATACCGACCATCCTAGGTCCAGTAATTAATACCTTGTCAAATAAGAAGACAGTGGTGCACTCAAGAGGAACAGCCTAGGAGTAATTATACAGTGGCCAGGTTAGGGTTTAGGAAGTGACACTGACTTATTGCTCTTCAGCTTCTGACATTGCCTGTCAAGATCAATTTATAATGGAAATGATTCATCTACCCTTCTCATTCGAAGATCAAGCGTGTGTCCTCTGCTCCAGGGAGTCTAACTTTCCTTGGCAGACTGATGGAGTCCAGGCCTAATTAACATGATGATAAATCACATGGCAGCCATTGCCTATTACCCAAACCTCGGATAACCTAGCCATGATTAAGGCTGTCTTTTGCTAGTTCCTGTCCTTATAGAGGGTCAATCAATACAAGAACTATGCTGAACTAAATTATACTGTGTCTTTGAGGGCAATAAACAAAACAAATCCTGAATCCTTTGTAAGAGAAAACATAGAAAAGAATGAGGAGAGGGAGGAAAAAAAGGATGAGTACTGAAAATAGGACAGTTTGACCCCTACTCTTACAGAGCTGAATGTATTCTTTATGTGTGGTTATAAGTCAGTGAAGCAGTGACCAAACAGTCTGCTCTGGGCAGGAGACACAGTCTGGCTTCCCTAGGACTTCACCGAAAAAAACAAAGATCTTTCCAAAGTACCTAAGGAGGCCTCATGTCAGTGATAGACAAGAAGTTGAAGCTTTAGTAAATGTTGCAAAAATGCAAAATGAAAAAGTTTATGTAACTTATCTACATGGCCATGTTGCTCAGTGGCCAAGCTAGCAGATGTGAGGTCAGTCTCAGCTCTCTGATACCTAACGTTGGGAATTAAATAGCACAATGAAAAGGTCTTCATCCAAGTCCCTGGCATGGAGGCATTTGCTAGGAGAGAGATCACACATGGGAGCCAAGGGGTAAAGCTTGAGGCCCAAGGAAAAAGGACAACAGCTTATTATATTTTCTACTACCAACGAAGTTCACAGTGCTCTATGTCAGGACTGATTTGATTTTTATAGAAATTGGATTACTCATTTGAAGCCTTTATAAATTCCATTAAGATGTTTATAATATCTATGAAGTAAGGTTGTATTTTATATCTCTATATCTAAAATGTTACTTGTGACTCATTTCGCTGAACTTTCTATGGAACACTACGATTTTTATTAAGAACAAACAGCCAACACTTACAGAAACCAAGTTTCAATTATATAAAATAGTTCAGCATTCATAGGCAAGATGAGATATAATGTCAATTCTGGCCACGTATCGTCTAGTCAGTACATCCTTGTCCAGAACAAAATGTAGAAATAATGGCAACACAGCTCTGTCTTCCATGTGGATTTTTTTGGAATGGCAACTGGATTCAGTCACTCTTTCAACAATATTCTAAAGTTAGAACCATAATTTCCATGACTCTGATATTTTACTGAGGTATCGAAACATTTATGCAGGCTAAGGAATGGTGTGCTAGTTGATGCTGATTGCCAGCTGGATAGGTGTAGATTCACTTAGGAGGCTAGCCTCCAGGCAGACCTGCAAGGTATTATTTAGATTCAGTTGACCTCTGGGCATACCTGTGAGGGACTGTCTAGATTAGGCTGGCCTCTGGCCATGCCTGTGAGGGATTATCTTAATTGGGTGACAAAATTCTCTAGGTTTGAGTCCTGTACTGCTTAAAAAGGAAAAGTTAGCTTAACATGAGCTCTGCCATTTGTTTCTTGACTGAAGACTCTGTGTGACCAGTTATACCTCACGCTTGCTCTGACCTCTAGGACCTCCCAGCCATGGGGACTGCATCCTTGAATTGTGAACTAAAATAAAATGCACCCTCCTAAATTGCTTTTGTCAGAGTGTAGTTACTATAGCAACAGGAAAAGAACTAATCCAGATGGGGTGTGGATGTCAGAATTGAAGAACCCGTCCCAGCTTTAGTAAGGGAAGACAGTGAGAGCAAGAAACCTTATCTCACATCTTCATTTTGTTTCAAGCACCTGAAATCTGGGGTAGGGAAACTTTGGGTAGAGTCTACAAAAAAATTTTTTTTAAAAAGGAAATCACTGCTCTGTCCATATCCTGTCATGATTGCCCGTGTCATCAATGGCCTGGACAATCAAGGTCTGCATGCTGACAAGGGAGAAGCAGTAACACAGAAGAGTGCTCTAAGACTCTAGTTACAGCAAAAGTCATGATTTGTTAGGGAAACACTTTGAAGAGCTGCACCAGTTTAATATTTACAATGGGAATCTGGTAAAGCAAGAAGCTACTGATGAGTCCAGTGTTCGTACACGATTCTCCAAGTAAAACAGAAGGGAATGATCCACGACAAATAATTTGTCTTATAACCAGGCAGGACCTTGTCCTTTTGGCTAGACCATGTGGATACAAATCACAATACAAGGTTCTTGGCGTATACCTGGAGGCTACACCCAGCAGGACTCATAGCTGCAGACTGACAGGAATAATGGCCTCTTAGGCTTACAGCCAGGCAAGTCAGGTCCATTCAGTAACTAACTTACCCCATCATGAGAACACAGACATTTGCCTATGGTAGAAAATCTAATTCCGGTAGTGAGTGTTCAGTTTTGACTCTGTGTTATTGGAGGCTAGCAGATAGTCTCCCAACACCGAGCATGTGGTTCTGTCTGTGTGTCTCTGTGTACCTCTGTCTATCTGTCCTTTTGTATAAAAAAATAATTACAAAGTTTTTCACTTCAACTCTTATTATGCACACATTGTAATATTGTTATATCCATGTGAATTTCTGTGCTACCAACATCTACAACTCCTCATGTTGCTAAACTGAATCTCTTGACCTTTCTAGGTCATTCTTCATTTTGTCCTTCTTGCCAGCCGACCTTCTAGGATGTAGCTGTTCTACTCTGCTCATCGTGTCAGTAAAACAGATTTGTTCTGCTTAGCATCATGTCCTGAAGTTTAATCTGTGAGACATGTACCAGAATTGTATTATTACTAAGGCTGAAAAGTAACAGATGCATTGAGCATGTTTTGTTCTTCAATCCATGGATTAAGAAACACTAGGGTTATTTATCCCTTTTGGTTGTGACATGGTGGACATCAGTGGACATGGTGTGAAAATATTTTTTATGATCCTGTTTTCAATTCTTCTGGGTAGCCAGAATGTAATCTTTTAATCCCAGAACTTGGGAGGCAGAGGCAGGTTGATCTCTATGAGTTTGAAGCCAGCCTGGTCTACAGGAGCTAGTTTACAGGACAAAGCTACAGAGAAACCCTGTCTCGAAAAAGCAAAAATAAAACCAATTCTTCTGACTCTATAGAGGTAGAATTGTCAAGTCATGCATAATGCTACTGTATGTCTCTGTGTGTAACATGTGGGCATGTGTTTGAAGGACAACTGTGGCTGTTATTCAGGTGCCATCACTTCTTTTAGAAACAAGTTTCTCACTGGCCTGGCATTCACCACGTAAGTTATGTTGTCTGGCAGTGACCCCCAAAGACCAGCCGCCTCTGCCTCCCCAGTACTGGAAGAGCAAGAGTATAGGACCATGTCCAGCTTTTTTCTTTCGTGTATGAGGGTGTGTGGACTCAAGTACTTAGGCTTGTAGGACAGGTACTTCACTGACTGACCCACTTCCCCATCGCTAGAGTTCTATTCCAGTTTCCTGAGGCACTGTGATTCTGTATTCTCTCCTCTGTCATGTCCCATGCCCTGGCTCTTCATGCAAGCACAGCCACACTATCATCCTAACATCACTTTGTTACTTCTGCCTTGCACAATCACAGAACTCTCAAAACTCCTTTCCTGTTCCAATCCACTGAGCACATTAAGGCTTTATTAATTTTTCTTTGACTGCAGTTCTGATATAATTTCTTTGCTTAAAGGGGGTGAGGGGAAGGTAAGAAAAGGAGAGAAACCCTTTGGTGGTTCCTACCTGTTGGAGCAGTAACTCGCCCAAACAGGCCAACAGGACTTCCCTCTGTCTTCCAAAAAGGAATTACTCCAACCTCTCCTAGCCTCTTTTTTTTTTCTGCTATGCCCTCTGCCTTCCTGTCTGTTGTAGTTCCACCAGCCAAAATACCTTCACCCCTTAGAACTGATCGCACATAGAGCTTTCACTGCAGAGACAAATGGCCCTTCAAAATTCAAGTACCTAGCAGTCCATGATTCATCTCTGTAGCTTCCATACACCCAAGAAATCTGTCCTAAGACACATTCACCATATTCCCCATAAGGACATGGTGACTGTTTTCTTCTCAATCATACTGAAAAGCCCAAGGGCAGGTGTTCACTGTTGAAGGTGTCATATTTTCCTGACTTATGATGAGAGTCATCTATCTGTCTTAAAACTCTATTTATGAATCGGGTTCATAAATAGACTTTGGAGGTATCCTGGGAGTTCTTTATTATGGGTCTAAATTATTGAGTTTGAGTTTGTCTGTTCATATTGATCAGACTGCAGAGATAATACCTACATGGCTGTTCCCCTTACGACAGTATAGAATCAGTAGGCATTATATTTCACATTGGAACTTTGCAATTAACATTTTTATTATAATTACTGACTTCCAAGTGCTCTGTCTGCGCTAGCATATGAATCATGATTACCTCACAGTGTGGGGTATAGATCGTGGAAATAGATCCAAGGGATATTCATCATTAGGCAGAGTGTCAGGTATCAGTGAGAAGTTTATAACTTAGCTACTTTTTAATTGCTTTGTTTTATTTCCTTCTATTTGACAGAGTAAAAAAAAAAATTGCTACTTTTGCCAAAGAGAAACAACTTAAAAAAAAAATAAGTTAAAATAGGAGCGAACTCTGCATGCATGGTGTAATTTAAAGTAAAATTATAACACATTATGAAACTCGAAAAGAGTTGCAGCTGTGGTTTGAAAACCTTAAATATATCATTGAAAAGAAAACTGACTAATAAACAATCTCCCCCACACTAGCAAATCAGTGTACATATGCAAATAAAATTAATTCATGTTGTAAAAGGCTAAAAAGAAATCCATAAAACATGTAGGAAGCTCCCGTTTTCCAGGATAGTTAAAGGGGAGAGGCAGAGGGACGACTACCCTGTTCAGTCAGGAAGACCAAGAGAAGATAAAATCAGGAAGCCAGAGTCTCAGAAGGCAGACGGGAGGCAAACCAGGAAGTAGAACCAAAACAAGCAATAAGGAGGCCACAGAAACTAGACAGGAAGACAGAGCAAGGCAGTTAAGAAAGGACACTAAGGAAAGGGATGAGTTGAAGCTTCCAGCAATACCCACCATTGCTCACACTAACTTTGGATAAGTCTGGAAGCAACATTGCAAGTTAATCAAGCCAGCTGTATATACTGACTTTTCCTTCCAATCTGAGTTAAGATTCTTGACTTTATAATTTAAATATGATCCCAGCACATATTTAAAACACCAAGGACTTGAGTATCTTAAAGCACTTAGTGGGTGTGGAAGAAATGGAGAGTGTGTGTTGCTCTTGCAGAAGACCAGAGCTCTGCTCCCTGGACCCACAGTTCCAGGGAATCTGACACCCTGGAAACCTGAGCTCATATGTGCACACATCCACACAGGCACACACACATACACACATCATTCTAAAGTAAATCCTAAACAAAAAATTAAAAAATGAGCGAGATCGATATCTACTATTATTGTTTCATTGTGACTGACTGTTCTATGATTTCTAACCAGGGTCCTCGCATATTCTACCGCCTGGGACAGTCCCAGTGAGCATCCTTGGGCCCGGCATAGTTCTCACAGTCAGTCTCAAAACCTCCAGGACTGAGAACAGAAGAGAAATTGTATTACATGGCTATGTACTCGTCTAGTTTGTAGTGCCGTTGGAAAGCAGATCTTTTTCTCTTTAGAATCCCTGCTTGTCAACTTGTTTACTGACCCTTAAAAGAGTACTATACATGTAACTTAGCTTTACAATAAGCTTTACATTCAGGTAAACAGATTTTAGTGAACTAGTAGCAAGGAGAGCTTCAGGTCATCCTTACTACATAGCAAGGTGAAGGCCAGCCTGGGCTAAAAAGATCCCGTCTCCAACAAAAAAAGGACCAGCAAACAAAATAGATACCTCACATAAAGACTATGAATTAAGTCCCAATCTTTTATAGCATATCTTTTCATTAAAATTTTTCTGAACATTCATGCATTGACCTTTAGAATTGGGTTGCTCTCAGCCTCCATCAGAGAAGCTCCTTTTTGCAGTGGGCAGCAGTCAATGGAGAGATGCAGAGCTGGTCAGAGCACTGAGAATGAGAGACTGGGTTCTCGGCCCTCCATGTGACACCTTATTACCCCACCCGCCAGGGCTCAGGAAAGATTGTTTAAGGGGAAGAGAAGGAATGTAGGAGCCAGAAGCTAGGGAGGAGCGCTGTCGCTGTAATTGCTGTCCTCTGACCATGGCAAGGCTATTGCATATGAATACATGACTGTTGAAGTTACCTGCCCAAGACCAGCGCAGGATCAAGCCAACCAAAATTCTGACATAGATGAAAAACGTAATTTCCAGGCCCCACTCTTTTCTGAGGAGTTTTGAAATTGATAACTGCTAGGGTAGGGAGAATCATTCTTTATTGACAGAGTGGCCACTGATAGCCTTAACATGCTTCAATGAATGGTCCCATATCCATGTACATATGGGTAGCACTAATTGGACTTCCTATATTACAAAATAAAGAGGAGGTTGAGAGAAGGGGGAAAAAGAGGAGGAGAGGAGGAGAAAGTAGGGAGGTGGATATGTTGGGAGATATGGGGAAGAACTGGAGTATATGTGATCATTTTTCAACATACACAGATAGGAAATTCTCAAAAACTATTTCTTTAAAAATTTCAAAAAATGTTCATCTGAGGGAAGAAAAGAAGTATAAATAGTATAGATTTGTGTGTAGAAAATATGAGGGGATTCCATTTCACGGTGTCAGAAAGCTTTAGAAATCTCTAAATCTAAGGAAACAACGAAGTCTCTAATTTACAATTCAAATAAGTAAAAAAAAATCTATAAATTAAAAATAGCCAGAATACATTTAGCTTTAGTATCCCATGCCAACGACCAAGGGATTGAAAGAACAAACCACGCTGAGCTAGAGAGTCTCCGTTTTAAAATTGAATCTCTAAAACACCAGCGCGTGAAAACACCGTGTTCTCTTACGTGAAGCTCAGATAAGGCTCTCGGCAGCTTTTTGGGAGAGGCCGGCTAACCTGATGATGGTGATGGTGGTGATGTGAATCCCAAGTGGATGGGGAGGACAGAAGGGGAAGGAAACATAAATGCACGGGAGACTGTGGTCCACAGTGTGGGTGATATCAACACTAAAAGAGCAGATTAATATGCCCACAGCATATTATCTAGAATCCACATGGTCACCACAGCCGGAAGGGGGCTGCACATTCATAGAAAATCTGACTGTGAGGGTCCCCAGGTTCTGAGAACAAGCCTTGGTAAAAGCTATCACAAATCACCTCCCCAGGTTTAGAAGACTAGTTTGGGAGTCCATTTCCGTACATGTAACACCTGAGTCAGGAGACACACTGGTAGCTTTAAATTTTACCTCATGATATAATTGCAACATAAAAATAAATCTGCCAGACTGGCTCAGCAGCGCTCTTGTAATTGGAATGTTGCTGTGCAAAGAGTATTTTTATATATTTTGAATAGGTGTGCACATTCGCTATTTCCATTAGCGTCTCTATGCCCCCTCCCCAAATTGAAAACAAATAAATATTTAAAATGTGATTTTTTTTTAAATAAAAGAAAAAACAGAACACCTACAGTTTCCTAGAACGAGAAAACCGCCCCAGGTTCGAATGGAATATTTTTCCTGGCAGGCCAAACAATGCCCATTGCATTTTTCTGTGAGGAGCTGAGTGCAGAATGCACAACTCAGAAAGAAGGTATTTGTTTAACTATAAAGAATCCACACCATTAATTGTATTTCTTGTCACAGCGTTTGCTTTTGACATCTGACTTCTGTGTACAGCTACTCCAAAAATATATATGTTAAGAAAAAGCCAACAGGCTTACTTTTTTAACGCTGTGTTTTACAATACCTGTCTATTAAAGATTTTGTGCATCTTAACAGTTAATCTGTGTAGGTTGGGAACAGAGTCCCTTAGGTCAGTGGTTATCAACCTGTGGGCCATGACCTCTTTGGGGGCGGGTCAAATGACTCTTTCACAGGGGCTACATAAGATCATCAGAAAACACAGGTGCTTGCATTGTGATTCATATCCCTAGCAAAATTACAGTCATGAAGTAGCAATGAAAATAATGTTATGATTGGAGGTCACAACGTGAGCAACTATATGAAAAGGTAGCATTAGGAAGGCTGAGAACCACTGTGTTAGGGTATTGTGGTGGTTTCAGTAAGAATGCCCTTATAGGCTCATAGATTTGAACACTTGGTCACCCACCAGAGAGTGGCACTATTTGAAAAGATTAGGAGGTGTGTCCTGGTTGGAGGAAGCATGTCCCTGCGGTGGACTTTGAGGTTTCAAATAGCCCATGCCAAGCCCAGAGTCTCTCTCTTTCTGCTGCCTGTGGATCCAGATGGAGAACTCTCAGTTACTTCTCCAGCACCATGTGTGTCTATGTGCCACTAGCTCCTGCCAAGATTATAATGGATTAAACCTCTGAAACTAAGCCAGCTCCAGTGAAATTCTTTCTTTCATAAAAGTTGCTATGGTCATGGTGTCTCTTCCCAATAATAGAATAGTGACCAAGAGTGGTAGCTCTTCATTCCAGAAATTTTTACATAAATTACAATATATGTAAATGTAACTTTCCCTCCAACTTCCACACCTGCCATTGTTTGGATAAGGGCTGTGCCAAAATTTATTCATCTGTGTGTGTGTGTGTGTGTGTGTGTGTGTGTGTGTGTGTGTGTGTATGTGTGTGTTTTTAATTCCCTAAAACAGCTCAAACAGTGAATCTTTATAATTAAGTTGAGTGCTCTCAGCCCAAACAGTGCCTTACACTCATCCTGGTTTCTGGTTCCTGTTCCTTGCAATGTTGGAGACACAGCGTGAGTGACTTGGACATGTTGACTGTTTAACAGCCATTGTAACAGACAAAAGAGCCCATCCTCAGAACGGTGATTCCAGCAAATATAGGAATGGAAGGTACTTTTCAACAGGGCAGAGAAGAGAACCACAGCACAGTAACACGATCTACTAAATTTCACTATAAAAACCATGATCTCTTTGAGGAATCTTGTACAGAAAATAGAACAGAAGTCTTAAAAGTAAGAAAATGAGAACAGAGCATACACAGAGCACTGTACTAGTCTAGAAACCTGCCTGTGTACCCTGCTAGGTGTTTGGGTGCTCTAAGCTTGGAATCTACAAATGTGCCTGACAGCCCTCCTTCAGCAAACCTAAGGGCCCACACTCTATGGTCATTCTCTGCTCAGAGCAGCACAGTAACACCTCACCTAGCAGATGTTTTGATATAAAAGGCCTTAACAAAGGATACTGCTTGCCGGGGGAAAATAAGAATAATTAATAGCTTTCATCTTTCGGCTCAGGAATCTCATCATAGCATGTCAGTATGAGGGTATAGAACTAAAATATTACTCACAGACCACGGTGTCAATGAAGTCCAATTTTCATTGACAAGAAAGTGCACGTATTTAGCTGGCAACTAAAGCAAAAGGTCCTGAGGGTCGATTACTGCTGTGTATACCACATAAATGAATGAAGTCATTAATTAACCTTTCAGAAATTTAGAATGATCAATTGGTAGTTGTTGGAAATAATTAACAGTACCAATCATGAAACGTGTTTGCTGTTGCATTGCTAGGCTAAAGATTCAACAGGCTAGTTCCCATAAGCTCACAACATTCCTGGGAGGAAGCACCATGAACAGCCCTAGAGAGATCACTGAGGCTCGGGGAGGGTCCCTTTCCCAGTCTCATCACATAGCCAGTGCGAACTGAGTATGATCGTAACTGCCCGTATCCGCGGCAAAGCCTGACCCGTGCTGTCTTCAGAACGAAGGAAAGATGAAAAATCAACGTTCTTTTGAGAAAAACAACCTCACAAAGTTTGCTGGGAAAATTCTGGACGTGTGCATGCCACTCCTTTCCACTCTGGTGCTTATATTCAATCTGTTTTCAGAGGAGAGAGCGGGGCGGACACGTACTCATCACCTATACATCCATGATGCCCTGGCTATCAGCGGCAAAGCAGTGGGAACAGAATACTGCTCAAGGGTTCTCCTAGGCAGTTGGTCGTGGTCAATGACACATGATGTCATGGAGTCAGCTTCATTCCACTTTCCCCATGATGCAGTGAAGGGTGAAGACACCAAATGCCCAAGCTGGGAGCCAGTCCAACTCAGTTCCTATTCTTTACAGTTTACAACATTATCTTAGCTTTTCCCAGTCTCGCTTTTTCTTCTTCAAAAAGGAAATGTAAAAACCACAATCCTGCCCACGAGGAGCTATCTGTAAGAGGCTCCTCCAAACTCCTCACATCGTCCTGGTCACAGGACAGTTGTGGCAACAGGAAATTCTATATACAAAACCCTCAGGAGGGCAAGATTCTTAGCACCAGATAGCGTTCTTGCGCTCAGTAGAAAAACCCTTCAAGAGTCTTTCAAAAGCAAATGCTGCAACTACTACAAAAGCCCATCCAAGCAATTCTTCTAAGTTGTCAAAATATTGCATCAGAAACTCTCCAGAGCCTATTCAAGCTACCTAAGCCTAATGTCCCAGAAGCAGCAAGTGGTTTCTATAATGACATTGATTGAGAAGTAAGGTCCTTAACAGAGGTTCTCTGGAAGAGAGGAAACATTATTAAGAGACATCAAGGATGTCCAGATTCATTGGCTGCTTCTGAATGGCAGCCCCAACCAGTGGCTAAAAGTGTCAGAAAGTCAGCCACAGCCAAGCTAAGGGAGGGTCAGCTTGTAGCCAGAAGCCAGTCCATAGCTGATAACATGGATGTCTGCAGTAGGCTTGCCATCACGGCCTGGGGTTACTGCATGACTTTGTTTTATTGGAAAGAGGATGAATAATCTTTAACAAAACCAGATTTATTGACAACTGTACCTAACCTACAGAATATTCCATAAAAGGTCACGTCTTCCAGGCATGAGCATCATCTGTTGGTTTTCTCAGTTCCTCTTGTAACTGAAATGTTATTTAAATGAATACTGTGTCACATGTTATCACCAAAAGTCACGTGCTTTTACAAGCAATGTGTGATCTTTTCTTTCTTCTTTATTGGTCTCTTAATAACATTCCTTTTGTGGAGACATTAACATTGAACTACATTGGAAACTGTTAAGTTTGTTTAAACACCACAGGCAATGAGGCTAATTCTACTTCTAAAAGATTTCTCTGGACAGCCAAAGATATGAAACAGACCTGGAAGCGTGTCAGATATCACTAACCTTAGAGACACGGCATATAATACAATTCATTAAGCATAATTGAACTAGAAATCCTACTTAAAATTTAACAAAGAACACCGTATAAACTGACTTTTTGGAGTACACCCTTCTCTCAGTGCAGGATCAATACCCATTAATTTTAACAGACATAACCTTCTCATATATCAGCTGAAAGATTTTACCTTCTTCTGTGTAATACAGGCTGTATAAAGAGAAATACTTCCACAAGGAAAAATGGAGGAACCTGCTAAAGACTACCCAGATAATGAAGAACAAAGGCACTGTAGTCAATCAAGTGTAAGTGAAAAATTATCCTCAAATTAAGAAAGTTTGTTTCCTAAGAAAAAGAAAATTTAGGAAAAATAATATTGAAGCTGTATCTGGCTGACTGCTTTCCCATGCACAATCCAGCTCTTCTGCCCCCCATGTGGATGTGAGGGTGAGGGTAGAGCGATGTCTCAGTCTCCAACACCAGAGGAACAGCATGTGCCATCACACATAGGGCCGTCAACGGACACTTGTTCAGCTGAAAAGGACTATCCACCGTTCCTAAAACTGTGTCCAGATGTTCACACTTCTGTGCTTAAGTTTACACTAATCCCTCTGCCTGAAATAACCCCTCAAATACCCAAACCCAGTCTTCATTAATCCCCATCCAGTCCACAAGAAACATGCAAGCCAGAAGGCTATTTCTGACACTCCCAGGAGAATATTGATATCTCAACATATTATATTATCCATTTATATTCAGAAACTTACAGAAAGCCCCAAGAAGAATTTGTTTAGTTGAATCATATCTCAAAAGTTATTCCAGGAATTAAAAAATAATGTATTTAATAGTTAATTAAAACAATAGTAGGAAATTCATTAAGTATCTGTACAGACAACACATTTTTTATTTTAAAAACTATCCACATGCCCCAAACTGTAGTGATACTGTAATTGCTTAATAGTTTTTAAGTTGTTTAAAGTCAGGCTTTGTGGAGAATAGACAGTTGAATTTCAATATGTGCATCACTCCTCAGAGTATTACAATACACTGTTTTCATTAGCACATCTAAAGAAAAAATGGCCTAACGTGGCATGTAGTTAGAAGAGGGAGGAATATTTGGAACCCTTTTCAGATAAGTGTAAATACTTTTCTTTGAAATACACAACAGTTCTATAACTGGGGTAGTTCCTTAATGTTACATGGAATCTGGAAAAAATACTAATGAACTTTTAAAACTTTGTTGCATTAAGTTATTATTCGGTTTTCATTTTGAATAGATATTTTACCTATATGTGGTTTTACAACATGTGCCCATGTTTTTCTAACTCCTTCGAGTATGCCATCTGTAACCAAGTTAAGAAATGACCACTATAGAATATAATAGTGAGAGACAAAAGAAATGGAATATTTGTCTGATTTCCTTTTCCCAATTCTGATTATAATATTGATACTTCCTATGTGCTCTCCTAGATGTAAAACAAAAAAAAAAAAGAGTAGTTAGAGATGGAAGGAATCAAAAACAGATGAAGTTAGGAAGAAATCGCTAGATTAACATTGACATCTGTTATTTTATGAGTGCCTAGTGTGCTGTGCACACACACAAAAAAACACACACACCTTTTTTTTTTCTGAGCTATGAGAGATTATAGCGCCCTAACTTTTTTGACCAAATGCTTCAGTTTGTATTTCTTTACAAGGAAAGAATCTATTAGAAAGGCTAAACTATAAAATATTGAAAACATGAAGTGTTGACAAAGATGGAAAACAACAGCAATTCTGAAAGGGCTGGTGGGAATGCAAAAAGAAAAAAAAAGACTGGAAACAGCTTTATTGTGTCTACCAAAACTAAACATACCCTTGTCTTATAATTCAGTAATTAAATTTCTTAAAATTTACCCAAATTAATCAAAAACTTGTATCCACTAAAGCTACAAATGAATGCCCACTCATTTGTAATTGATAAGGCTCTCATCCCAGCTGTTCTCCAGCACATGAACATGTAAGCAGACGATGGGATATGATTTAACATCGAATGAAAATGAGCTAGCAAGCTAAGAGTACTAGGAAGCCACCATCACTGTTTCTGTGTGGAAGAGGCTAACCTGTATGGGAAATATTAGGAAATATTATGTGATTCCAACTGTATGACATTCTCAAGAGTAAAAAGACTAAAAACAGTCTGACCAGTGGTTGCCAGAGTGTGTATGGAAAAGAAGGCTAAATATTGCTGAGGATATTCAGGGCAATAAAACTATTGTGTGGTGTTACCGCAATGGTGGGTACCAATCATTGCACTTTTGTAAAATGTCATAGGTCAGCCCACACTGAGAATGAACCTGAATGCGAACCATGAGCTTCAGGATTATAAGGATGTGTCAATATAGGTTCATCAATGCTAAGAAATACACCAGTTAGTGGTGGGGACAGGTGTAGAAGCCTGAGGACAGGTGTACACAGGAACTCTCTGTGCCTCTTACTATACTGTGCTTGGAAACTAAAACTAAAGTTTATCAGTTAAAAAGGGGATACTGATTCATATAAGCGCAGTTCAAATATCAAAAAACAAACCAAAAATTCCTTTTAATTTATCCAATCTCATTATCCAATTTACAGAATTCAGTCAAATTTCATGAATGGGTCCACTCATGTGTTGTAGAAGGCTGCTTGTTTATTTCCAGCTGCCCAGACTCCCAAAATAACCACACACACACTGTATTCATTAAATTACTGCTTGTCCTATTAGCTCTAACTTCTTATTGGCTAGCTTTTATATATTAATTCAACCCATTTCCATTATGTTATATTTTACTACGAGGTTCGTGGTCTACTGGCAAGGTTTTGGTGTGTCTCTCTCCAGCAGAGGCTCCATGACGTTTCTCATTCCACCTTCCTTCTCCCAGCATTCAGTTTAGTTTTTCCTGCCTAGCTCTACTCTACCCTATCAGGCTAAGCTAGTTTTTTTATTCATTAACCAATTGTATTCACAGACTACAGAGGGAAATCCCGCATCACTAATGTCCTTGACTAATATATATATATACATATATACGTATATACATATATACATATATATGTGTATATATACATTTGCTATAAGGTAACACATTGCATTCAGTTGTCATTTCTTTTTATCTCAGTTTTTCAATTTTTATCTTTTATGACTTAGACTTTTAATCAGTACACAGGTCTTAATTTTAGTTTTTTAATTGTTTCTCATGAGTAGATTTAGATCACAGACTTTGTTCTTGAAGGATTAGCATAGAAGTAATATATCAGTAAGTAAAAAGAGGAACATGGCATCTATATGTCACTATTGTTCATGCTGATTACCTAAATGATGTCTGCCATGGTAATCACTGGAAATCTACTTTTCTCCTTTTGTAAGATGTGGAAACATATCCTAGACCTACTCTGAAAGAATATAAAGGCTTCCTTACTCTTCATATTTCCATTAAGTAGGTTCATTTTCAGCTCTGTCTAACATCACCATTACACTTCATATTTTCACCAAATTGGTTCTTTCTTAGTTCTGAGTGGTGTCACCATTCTAGGTGGATAGAAAAAGGTACATATTACAAAACCCACAGGGCATTTTTACGTTCTCCCTTTTCTTTGGACAACAAAAAATATTTCTGTTGCACAGGAAGTATTAACAACACTGTGATTGGCATTACTTTATTGAATTCTTGAAGTTGATCAGACTGGAGCTGATTGAATCAGGTTAGTGTAATCTGCACATTCTAGGGCTTCACCAACAGGACTGCTGTAGTAAGAAGCGCGGTGGGCTGCATTCCCACCCAGCTCCGCACGGCTAGCTTTACCCAAAATAATTACACAGAAACTGTATTCTTTTAAACACTGCCTGGCCCATTAGTTCCAGCCTCTTATTGGCTAACTCTCATATCTCAATTAACCCATTTCTAATAATCTGTGCAGCACCACGAGGTGGTAGCTTACCAGGAAAGATCTTAACCTGCATCTGTCTCGGAGAGGAGAATCATGGCGACTGACTGACTCAGCTTCTTTCTCCCAGCCTTCTGTTCTGTTTACTCCACCTACCTAATTTTCTGTCCTATTAAAGGGCCAAGGCAGTTTCTTTTTTAACAAATGAAATCAACACAAAACAGAAGACTCTCCCACATCAGACTGCCAACAGATATTTCTTTAGCATGGCTCTTCTGAACTCCATGAAGACATCTAAATGCTGTATGACCATAGTAAAAAACCAATCTATCTTGAATTTTCCTGAGTTTCAAGGTCCCTCCCAAAGAACATTGGATTCCTAGGGTCTTACAAAAGTAATCATTCTCCAGAGTCTTTAAACCAATACAATGTCATTTCTGGGGTTCAAAAGATGGTTTATACCACTGAATTATTGCGGCTCATGACTCCGCCAGCAGAGAAGATGCCAACAACAAGATTCTTCTTGACACGTGTTTTATTGGAGCACACAAGATTGATGTAGAGATGAAGGCAGAAGACCCCGAGCCCTCTTAACCCGGGGAATATATACAGTTCCTAGGCTTGCCTCTTCCTTGCTGCCTGTATGGCTCACGCCACGCTAGGGTGAGTGTTGGCGCTGCTTGATTGGTAGGACTGAACCAAGCCTGGCCAGCCTAGGAGCATGCGCACAAGTTGTTTACAACCAAGAGACTAACACCAAATGGCGGCAGTGGGCTCATAGCCAAGTCTCAATGATATGGCAGGTGGCTAGGCGTGCTACAAATTATCCCATTAAATCTGAGTGATCTGCCTTCAAAATGGACAGACTCTTCTATCATACACATTCTACATTTAAGCCTACTCCACAGACAGTTAAAATTCATATATCTTCAGCTCTAGAATTTCTAGCTGCTTCTTTTTGAGTGATTTCTATCTCTCTACTACTGCAGAGGAGAATGCCAAGTTTCAGCTGTCTTAGTGTATCATGTACTTAGCATATCAAGTTACAAGCTAGAAGGTTGTAACTTGGCCCTTTTGTTGATTCAGTCTTCCCTTCTTAACACATTCACTATGTTGAATATTGTCATGAAAAAAAAAAGAAGTCCAGTACTCTAAGACATTCAAATCTTGTCACAAAGATGAAGAGTAGACTCATGAAAGTTAAACATAATGTAAGGTTGCACGTGAACTAATACTAAATCTAGATGTTTCACAAAAATGCTCTTCTATTCAAAGTGCAATCCATAGATAAGTACTATCCATACCCCATGAGGGCTTCTTACAAACTCAGAATCCCAAAACCTATGCCAGACATATAGGAACAGAATAAGGATTTTCACAAGATTCCCACATAACTCTTAAGAAAACACACACAGAGAGAGAGAGAGAGAGAGAGAGAGAGAGAGAGAGAGAGAGAGAGAGAGAGAGGCATAAAGATAATACAACAAAATGACAGGAATCAACAAACATTGCTCATTGAGCTCTCTTAACATCAGTTGTCTCAATTCTCCAATAAAATGACATACACTAACAGAATGGATGCAAAAACAGAATCCATCTTTATGCTATATTCAAGAAATACACCTTAACATCAAGAATAAATATCACCTCTGGGTAAAAAGATAAAGATATCCCAAGCAAATGAAGCTAAAAAGCATGCTGGTATAGTCATTTTAATATCCAACAAAATAGACTTCAAGCCAATGCTAATCAGAAGAGAAAGGAAAGGACACAACATACTTAAAGGAAAAAAAATCCACGAAGAGGATATTGTAATTTTTAGCATTTATGCATCAATAGCAAGTTCAATGATCAAGTTCATAAATGAAACAATATTATAGCTTAAATCACACATGGAACTTCATACACCAAAAATAGGAGACTTCAATCCCCTAGTCTTGTGAATAGACAGTTCATTCAGACCAAACTTAAGCAGAGGAATACTAGAGCTAACTGAGGTTATACATCAAGTGGACCTAACATTTATCCACACATTTTACCCAAACACAAAAACATATACCTTCTTCTCAGCACTTCATGGTACTGTCTGTAAAAGAGACCACATATTTAGGCACAAAGCAAGTCTCAACAGACATTAGAAAATTGAAATAGCACTCTGGGTCCCATCTGACTACCACAGATTAAAACTGGATAGAAACAACAACAGAAATCTTATAAACTCATGGAAACCGAACAGCTCACGGCTGACTGTAAAATGGATCAAGACAGAAATTAAGAAAGAAATAAAAACTTTCCTAGAATTGAAGGAAAATGAATGCACAACATACCTAATATGTCCAATGTGGACATGATGAAGGCAAGTTCATAGCACTATGTGCCTACATAGAAAGAAAATTATGCTTAAGAATCTCACACTAGTAACAGGACACAAAATGACAGACTGAGAAATAAATCAGGGAATCAACAGTTTTTTAAATAGCCTCAAAATAATACAAAATATATAGGGGTAACTCCAACCAAGCAAGTGAAAGATTTGTATGATAAAAATCTTGACATTGAAGAAATAAATTGAAGATAATATCAGAAGATGAGAAGATTCCCCATGGTCAAGGATCAGTAAAATTAATATAGTATAGTGAAAATGGCCATCCTATCAAAAGCAATCTACAAACTCAATCACTCAAAATTCTAAGACAATTCTTCATGAATATTGAAATGACAATTTTCAGCTCCCATATGGAAGCACATACATAAAACAGAAGCTTAATCAATCCTGATTTATAAAAAAACAACTAGAGGTATCACCATCCCTGACCTCAAATTGTACTTCAGAACCATAGTAATAAAATCAGAGTGATACTGGCTCAGAAAGACATGTTGCTCAATGGATCTGAACTGAAGATCCAGCTATAAATCCACACACATGTGGACACCTGTATACACTAGATAAAAGACAATATCTTCAACAAATGGTACTGGTCTAACTGGTTGTCTGCATGTAGAAGAATCCAAATAGATCCATATGTATCACCTTGCACAAAACCCAAGTCCAAAATGGTTCAAAACCTTCAATATAAGTTTTAGATACACTAAACATGGTAGAAGAGAAAGTTGTGAATAGCCTTGAACTCAATGGCAAACAGTACTAATAGCATAGACACAAAGATCAACTGTTAACAAATGAGACCTCATGAAACTCAGAAACTTCTGTATGGCAAAGGATACTGTAGTGGTTTAAATAAGAGTGATCCCCTCATAGGCTTATCTATTTAAATTCTTGGTCATCGGGGAGATGCATTATTTGAGAGGAATTAGGAGATATGACCTTGTTAGAGTAGGTGTAGTCTTGTTGGAGGAAATGTATTCCTGGGTGTGGGCTTTGAGGCTTCAAAAGGTCAAGCTAAGCTCAGTGTCTCTCTCTTCCTGCTACCTATGGATTCAGATGTAGAACTCTCAACTACTTCTTTAGCACTGTGTCTGCCTGCTTGCCACCATACTCTCTGCTATGATGACAATGGACTAAACCTCTACAACGATAAGTAATCCCCTAATTAAATGCTTTCCCTTATAAGAGGTTTTTGGTCATGGTGTCTCTTCGCAGCAATAGAATACTGGGTAAGACAAACTCCACAGAATCTTCATAGGATTCCTGAGTATTAGAATAAGTAGGTCTCTGCATCTGCATATGTTTCTTACGCCTCTTCTTGGGTTTTTTCCTTTCTATTTGTTTGTTTGGTCCTATTCTGATGTGTTAGTTTGTGTTTAATCTTGTTGTATTTTATTTTGTTATTATCTCTCAGAAGCCTATTTATTGTCTAATGAGAGACAGAAAGGGGGTAGACACGGATGAATGATATTTTAGTTAGGCTTCCTATTGCTTTGAAGAGACATCATGACCACAGGAACTCTTAATTTTTTTATTGTTTATTTGAAATTTGGGAGACAGAAATAGGATGATCTCGGGGACTCATTTCCTAGCAAATGCAGACTTTCATAAACTACAGGCAAAGAAGAAATGCTACATCATGTATAACCAAGGCTGATGGCGCCTATGAAATACCATGCAATGTTGTCCATTATACTCCACATGCATGCGTATACATGTACACACATGTATACAATCATTGTACATATAAAGTAAGGAAGATATACATTGATCTATCTAAATTTATTGAAAATAGATTGTTTTCTCATACAAAATATCCAAATCAGAGTTTTCCCCTAGCTCTACTCAATCCCAAGTCCCCTGCACCTGCCCTTGATCTGGATGCCCTTCTGTCTATGTGTTGCTTTTATTCGTTAATGAATAAAGCTGTTTCAGCCAATGGCTTAGCAGAGTAAAACTAGGTGGGAAGTTAAAACAAAGACAGAGAGAAAGTTTAGGCAAAATCAAGGAGATATCATATAGTCGCCAAAAGGAGAAAGCTGTCGGAACATTACTAGTAAGCCCACAGCCTCATGGTGATAAAAAGATTAAAAGAAATGGGTTAATTTAAGATGTAAGAGCTAACTAGGAATACACCTAAGCCATTGGCCAAACAGTGTTGTAATTGATACAGTTTCTGTGTGATTATCTGGGCCTAGATGGCTGGGAAACATAAGGGCAGCCTCCCTTTACATTCCCTTTCTCCCATATCCACACACCTCTGTTTCTCTTTAGAAAGGAACAGGCCTCAAAGAGAAAGCAAACAAACACAACAAAACAAGATACAATAAGATAAAACAGAAGCCCTCATATCAAGGCTTGACTGGGCAACCCAATAGCAAGGAAAGAGTCTCAAAAGCAGGCAAAGGAGTTAGAGAAACACACTTCCACTGTAAGGAGTCTGGCCAAAACACCAAGCTAACAACCATAACATACATGCAGAGGACTTGGTGTAGACCTATGCAGGCACTGTAGCTCTTTCAGTCTCTGTGAACTCATTTGAACTCTGCTTAGCTAATTCCATAGGCAATGATACCCTATTCTCTATCCCCTATGATTTATATACAAAAGCTCCCTCTTCATGGGATTCCCCAAACTCCAAGGGAAGGCACTCAATGGAAACCTATAATTTAGGTTTGCTGTGGGTCTATGCCCCTGTATCCTTCTGCTGTTGGAGGAGGCCTCCCTGGTGAACCAGACAAAGCATTGATCTATGAGTATAGCAGAATATCATTAGCAACAAGTTCCTTGACTTTTGTTTTTCTCTGTCTGGTATGGGAAGATACTGTAAAAGACACTAAAAAAGAAACCTGGAAAGCAATCCAGTTAGAAAACCCTCCACCTATAGTCTGCCCTGACTGCAAGATCTGCTGGAGAATTGGTGGCACAGAACTTGTGACATTGGCCTACCAATCTTTGGTGTAACCTGATGCCCGTGCCAGGAAAGAGCCCACATCATGAACTGTCTGGATGGCCAGGAACCTGAGAGTGGATAGCCCAAAGATCAAACACAACTAGTTCCTCCTGCAGAGACCATGGCAACTCTTATAAAGGAAAACATTTCATTGGAGTGGCAGCTTAGAATTTTAGAGGTTTTATCCATCATGAAAACATTTCATTGGAGTAGCTTGCTTACAGTTCAGAGGTTTAGTCTATTATTGTAAATGGAGACTGCTCATTTGTTCCCAGTTGCCCAGACCTGAATAATCACACAGAAACTATATTAATTGCAACACTACTAGGCCTATTAGCTCGGGCTTCTTGTTAACTAACTCTTACATCTTAAATTAACCCATTTCTATTTATCTATGTATTACCACAAGGCTATATAGTCTACCACTAAGGTTCTGGCAGCAGCTTTCTCCTTCAACAGCTACATGGCATCTCTCTGACTCTGCTTACTCTCTCTCTATATCCCTTCTAACTTGCCTATATTCTGCCCTTTCATAGGCCAAAGCAGCTTTATTTATTAATCAATAAAAGCAACACATACAGAATAACATTTTATATCCCATTATCATCATGGCAGGAAGCATTGTGGTGTGCAGACAGACATGGTGTTGATTACATCTTGATCAGAAAGCAACAGGAAAGACTCCACATCACACTGAGGGAAACTTGAACAAAAGACCTCAAATCCCACCCCTACAATGACACACTTCCCCCAACGAGGCCACACCTACTCCAACAAGGCCACACCTCCTCCAACAAGGCCACACCTCCTCCAACAAGGCCACCCCTCCTCCAACAAGGCCACACCTCCTCCAACAAGGCCACACCTCCTCCAACAAGGCCACACCTCCTCCAACGAGGCCACACCTACTCCAACAAGGCCACACCTCCTAATAGTGCCAGTGCCACTCCCTATGAGATTATTGGAGCCATTTACATTCAAACAGCTACAGGAGGGAAGGTGGAGAAGAATTGGGAAGAATAAAGTGAGAGAATATATTATGTGAAGTTTAGTGAAGATTCCATACAGAATATGTGATTTCAGCAAAGATCATTTTTAGTGGAAATCAAAGGACAAAATTGGCAATAAGTGAAACTAGAATGTGGTTAAATAAAACCCTAGATATAGTATCCTTTGAACCAAGTAGAGCATTTCCAATTGCAAAGTAGAGAAGTTTGACTTAAGTTTATAACATGAGAATTGTCATCATTTAGTCTGGCTCCAGGTAGTTCTGGGTTGAGCAGTAGGGATGAGTAACTCAACAATGTCATCCAAAATATCTTTCTATTTTGTTGTTATCCAGTTTCCCCACTATTTCAACTCTGAGGTTCACTTCCCTCATTAGCCTCAAGATATTTGCTCAGCTCAGAGTGTTCCATGAAGCATTAAGTATGTCGACTTTGCTTTATGTTCTCTTTAGAGATAAAACATATTTTCTCAGAGCCCTCTCTAGATTTCCCTTCATGCGTCATTGACCAGTACTTTGAAATTTCATGTGGTTCTACCAATTGCTTGGGGAAATACTGCCACCACTTTTATGGGTACATAAGAGCTCTTCTTCATTGTGGTAGTAACACAAAATGAGCAGCCTCTTTGGAAGATGGTTTGAGGTTTTCTTACAAAACTGAACATATTTTCATCATATGATCCAGTAATCATGCTTTTTTAGGTCAAGTGGTCATGAATTATCTTCTTGCGTGGGGAAAGAGCCCAATATCTGTTGAAAGAAATAGGCCTAAGAAGAAAGTGAACAAAAATTTAGGGGTTGGTTTACAAAGAAAAAAGATATCTATTAATCAAACTAAATGCCAGGCATTTTTCAAGTTTGTCTTGTTGAATCTAATTCTGTAATCAGCCTCCTTTATTTGAAGAAAGTGCCACCATTGAAACAAATAGAGTTTTTTTTTAAGCAATAAAGATGGAAATCATAGTTATCTAGTTCTTCATTCACGGCGTGGCTTATAAACCCAAAAGAAATTCTTATGTGCCTCAAGTTTTAAAGAGCAGTCTCGGTTTTATTTTGGAGACCATCAGTTGTCTTAATAACTCTAAACTACATCACATTAATCATGTTAAATCCCGGCCCCCTGTTCACTGGTTTGCATTTGGTTTTCTGATACAGAGACTAACACTTAAGATTTATTGAGTGACATCTGGTTAATTAAATGTCTATTTCCTCCTGCCTGTTAAAGGGATCATAATACAGACAGACAACATTGGGAGGATAATTAAAGTGCAACCAGAGATCAGGACTAACCCTGAAACTCACTTTAATTAAAATTAAAATGGGAGCAATATTCGGAAAGAATTACTGCCTTTATCTGAGCTGTCTGTATACTTGAAACCTTACTTTGGAAATCTGTATTGTGCCTTTATTTTTTGTGTGTGGCTGAAAGTTTCACTTTTCATGGATATCTCTTGTGCAAATATTTTTACATTTGGCCTTCAAGAAAGCTCACCCTTAGCATTCATAAGATCTATAACAAGTTCAAACAAGACAAAAATCTCAGCATGAAGAAGAGGAAGTGGACTCAAAGTTCCACCCCTAACAGAGAAGCTATTTGCAATTGATACCTGCTGGGGAAGAAAAAAATCAGTTCTCTCCAACAGAGTGACACTGGGCTTATCAAGTACACTCCAGGGCAGGCCCTATGCTCAGAAGTAGCTGCCCAACAAATAATAGATTCCATGTCTTAGGTTTGGCTCTCTCCCTCCCTCTCCTCAAGTGCTCCATTTTTGTTTTATTTGAGTATTTTTTTGTTTTGGTTTGATATTTGTTTTTTGTTTGCTTTCTGAGGATTTTGTTTAGAAAGAGAGAGAGAGAAAAAATATGAAATCAGAAGTAGGGATGTGGGGAAGATCCCAAAGGAGTTGGAAAAGGGGAAAGTATGTGGCCAAAATGTATTGTATGTAAAAAAAATAAGCAAATAAATTTTGGAAAGAAAAAAGATAACCATTAAATCAATTACAAAATATCACTCACCTGCCACTAGTTAATTCTAGGGCTGTCAACAGTAAAAATGAAGTAATTCAGAAAGGCAGGATAAGTACCTTATCTGACAATAGTTGAGAAAAGAATAGTGATTTTAAGCCCTGGAACCCTTTCTTTTCTGTCTGGGGGTAAGATAAGTCTCATACACGCATATATGTTTGATAAACTTCAACTCTCATTTGCCACCTTCCAACTTCTCCCTTAACTCCCATTATTATTCCTCATCCCCAATTTCATGTGTTTCTTTTTTCGTAAACTCACATAATTTACTTAGTGCTGCCAGACAGGCACTACTGTAGGGCCAGCTAATGAGGTGAGGGTAGCCTCTCAAGGGCTGATTCCTGGAAGGAAACAAAACAAACGAAACAAAACATAAACTGGTTCTCTCTCTCCAAACAGTCATCAGTTGCCAAGAGCACCCCCAGCCAGTGATGGGACTTTATGACCATCTCCATCCACGATGTGATTTTTATTGCCTTGATCTTGCACAGGTCTTGCACATGTATTCATGGATGCTGTGGATTAATATGTGCAATTGCCTTGTTGGCTCAGAAAATACTAAGTTTTACTAAGCTTTCCACTGGGCAGGCTCTTAAAATTTTTCCACACCCTCTTCTGCAATGATACCCAAATCTTGAGAGGAGGGGAGTGTGATATAGACATTCCATTTAGAGCTGAGCCCTGCACAGTCTCTAATTTTCTGCATGGTGACTGGTTGTGGGGCTCTGTATTAATCACCATCTACTGCAAAAGGAACCTTCTCTGGTAACAGTTAAGAGATCAAGCCCGTTTACAAAATGATAGTGGTAGGTTCATCCTAGGAGACCAACTACTGACCCATCTAGCTTGTTTCTTAGCCTCATTAACAACAATAACCACGAGTTTCATCTTGTGAAGAAAACTTTAAATCCTGATAGAAAGTGGTTGGTTACTATCATAACGTTTTAATATTTTGCATCCATCCATTCATGTTTCTTCCTTTAGAACTTTCTATTTAGTTCCATGTCACAATTTTAATCTTGTTATTTGTTTCCTTGATGCTTGTGAGTGCTTTGTATATTCTAGACACTGACTTTTTTTTCTAATTCTGTAGGTTTCCTTTCACTATTAAGAAAAGCTAATAAAACCATTCCCTGCTGTGCTTATAGCCATATACTTTATGTCTGCCTTATTTTTTAAAAAGCTTACAGACTAAATGTTAAAGTCTCATGTATATGATTTGCGTGTTCTAAATACTCTGCCTACTTTGGAGAAAAGAGAAGAGTAGTTTAAAGGGGATTAGAAGATTCTTACTTCTGATCAGGAGTCCTTATTACTGTTCGGATTGCACTACATATTCAAATCTCAGCACCTCAGTTTGTCTTGACACCACTTCTTAGGCACACAGTACTAAGTCCATTGTCCCCCATCATATGATTTGACTCAAGGAAAATGGAAATTATGGTAACTGGGCCTGCCTGTGCACTGTGAAGATTAAATGAGAAAAATCTGTTCAATATCTACCTCCTAGTAATGGCCTATTCCTATCACTACCAAAAAGCAACAATGGTCATTTGCAATTTTTCCTTACAATGTCATCATAAGTAAAGAAAAGACATTTTGAGCACCATTGACATTTGCGACTTTTTAAAAAAGAAGATGTTAACTGATTCAGACCCTGGGCTAGACATAATCAGGCTGTCCCTAAATCGGACTCCTCTACAAAGCCCCTACCACATTTACAGACAGGGAATTTGGGCAATTTTTCTGTGACAGTATTTCTAGACTAAAACCGAACAAGAAAGCCCAGATCATAAGATTATGGTAAAGACAGAGAATATTTCTTTATGTCACTCATTGACAAAATGGTAACTTACAGATACTATTGAAGAACACAAAGTTCAATTCACCATGGCCAGCCCTCCTCCTTCTTCTTCTTCTTCTTCTTCTTCTTCTTCTTCTTCTTCTTCTTCTTCTTCTTCTTCTTCTTCTTCTTCTTCTTCTTCTTATTCTCTTTCTCCTCTGCTTCCTTCTTCTGTACTTTTATCTCTGTCCATGACTACATCTAAACATTCTTCTTTAACTTCTCTTTATTCTTGCAGTCTCATCCCATCCTTATCACCCTAGCACCATAGTATATTTCCCCCATCCTGCCCAATCCCCTGAACTCCCACAATGCAATCTCTCATCTCCTTGCTCCATGTTGTTCTGCCATGTCATAATTTCTTTAGTTCTTGTCTTAACTCTCTCATGCTTCCTCAGCAGAGTGAAAAACTCTAAGTGGCTTTCATTTCATGAATAATTTCTGCCCCTTGAGTACAAGACATGATCATATACCAGTAATGGTTGAATTAGATTGGATTAAATTTAAATGAGTTTTCATTAATGAAATATTTCTTCTGATGAGGAATCATTATTTCTGTTCATTAAAGTTTCATCTTACCTTGGGAGTACAACTGTAATTGTACAATGTGCATTGAGATCAGGAGATGAAATATCTAAATAAACTATTGATAAAAAATGTAAAAGGATCATTTTATTCCAAAAGTCCTAAGAAAATGTGTTTCAGATCTTCTAGTTCTCCTGTTTGATAAGTCAAGATAAAACAATGGCTATGTAAATGTTTGCAAAGGGGAAACCATTATATAAATATACTTTGGAAGTATTTAGTTGCAGAATGCAAAATGTCATTTCCTTGGCTTGAAACCATGAAAGAGAAATTTCAGTACTAAGAATAGGAAGACAAAGTCTATTTTTGTACCTACCCAATTGGACAGATTTATGGCACATCAATAAGAGCTATTTTATGGCCATTTTTACAACAAAGATGAACTGTACCCTTTAAAAGATTCAGTTTTTAATATCTGCAAAGGGCATCTCAGAGATTTTATTTTGCAATTTTTTTCTCCCATGGTGATGACTATATGGCTGACAATTACCTTGCACATAACCACCAGGACAAAGTTTTTACTCATTCAATCACTTCCATTTCCTCTGGGTCTATCAGTTCTTGTTTTTCATATTAACATATTAAGGATAATTTACAAATTGTAGAAAATAAACATTGGATAGATGATGGAGGAAGGTCATTGGTTAATTAAATAAAGAAGCTGCTTGCCCTGATAGGTTAAAACATAAAGTGGGAGGAGTAAACAGAGCAGAATGCTGGGAGGAAGAGGAAGTGAGGTCAGACTCGACAGCTCTCTAGGGGGCAGACGGCTCAGAGAGACACGATGCTCCACTCTTGCGGGCAGAGGCGAGAGCTCTGCTCTCTGAGGCACAC
>NC_022012.1:53904971-53911396 GCF_000317375.1 Microtus ochrogaster | reverse complement strand
GAGAGTTAGCCTAGAAGAGGCTAGATAGAAATAGGCCAAGCAGTGATTAAAAGAATACAGTTTCCGTGTAATTATTTCGGGTAAAGCTAGCCAGAGGCAGCCCGGGGTGCTGGGGACGCAGCCCCGCTGCTCCTATTACTACAGATAGGTGTCACTATTATATCAAAAGTTTCATGAATATCCTATAAAAATAGGTTTTCTCAACTTCTCTGTATGATTTCATCATTTCTCCCTTTCTTCATGTACTCTGATATCACCTAATCCAGGCCAAACAGGGCTTTCTTCTCAAAGACTCCTCAGTGGTTCTCAACCTATAGATCATGGCCCCTTTGGAAGTTACATATCAGCTATCTTGCATATCAGATATTTACATTATGATTCATGACACTAGAAAAGTTATAGTTATAAAGTAGCAACAAAATAATTTTATGGTTGGAGGTCACTACAACATGGGAAACTGTATTAAAGAATCATAGTATTAGGAAGGTTGAGAACTATGGCTGCACAGTGATTATTTTATTATTATTTTTTAGTTTTTCATGGGGTTTCTGACCTCTAGCCCTACATCTTGTTAGGGCTGGACAGGAGATGATGACCCAGTAGAAATGAATGTTGACAACTTGACATGTCCCTGGAACCTCTCTAGAACCACCCCCTCCGATTTCCCAAGGAAATTTACCAGGATGAGAATAACTAGCAATGGACCTTGTTGAAATCATGACAGCAATAAGCAAGAGCCATGATTTCATAAAAGTTTTATAGAATCTTTCTGTATGTCACAGTCCCACCTTACACTACGCTACACCTCACCTTAGATTAATTGTGACTTTTAGAGATCATTAGTCTTTCCTCCATAGTTTTGTTTTTTAACATTAGTCCTTTATTTCTGTGCAAAGATTGACTTTGCATATCCAGTTCTGGTAACATTACAATAACCAGAGCAGAGTTCACATTGGGTAACGTGATCAATTCTTTCAAAAGCACTGTAGACCTTCCTAGAAGTGCAACCATTATTTCACTTGCTTGCATTAATGACAAGGGAAGCTTTTTATAACATATTCACATTACCATTTTTAGAAAAACCGAAATTTATTTCACTCTAGAAACACATTAATCTGCCTCTACATCCAGACGACTTCTTATGTAACACTTCAGCATATCCCAAACTTATCCTACCTCATTTTATAATTTCACTTCTTAAATACCATTTACCATAATTTTTGCTACTCTCAGAGCATAACATCTCATTTGTAAAACTTTACAAAAGGTCCTTGTATACAGTCTGCTTGGGTTTTTTCATTTGTTTATTTGTTTTTGTAAGCAAGCCGTGGCTAGAACTAATTATTCCCATGAGTTTTTTTATTTTACACAAAAACAAAATTTGCAGTCCTAAAATGTTGAATGACTATAAATCTATATTTACCTGTTTGATCATTGCCTTCATAAATCTTCTGGACCCGGTACCCCTAATTAGTATCCATAGCATCCCAGGTGTGCACAGATGTGCTTGCTATCTGCTATGCATGCTTATCTATATCAATGAATTAAGGAAACATGCTGAGAAATTTATTTTGCAATGTGGTCAA
This sequence comes from Microtus ochrogaster, assembly GCF_000317375.1. Lineage (NCBI taxonomy): Eukaryota > Metazoa > Chordata > Mammalia > Rodentia > Cricetidae > Microtus > Microtus ochrogaster. The sequence continues at coordinate 53,909,810 of NC_022012.1, read as the reverse complement.
AATATACTTTGCTGTTTACATCTTTATTTAAAAGAACTAAATTCCTGAACCTGGAATAGAGACTAGGGAGATGAGAAAAACTTATATTGGTATATTTAAGAAAAACTTAAACTGGTTAATTTGTTGGGAATTAGTCAACAACAGTCAATTTGATTCACACTAATAGAGTTTATTAAAGAGTAAATTGAAACTAACTACATAGTGCTATAGTCAGAAACATTCTCATTGCTGCACCTCGAACTAAAATCGTACTGACGTATTGATTTTAAAATAATCTTCTTTTTTTTTTTTGATTTTTCGAGACAGGGTTTCTCTGTAGCTTTTTGGTTCCTGTGCTGGAACTAGCTCTTGTAGACCAGGCTGGCCTTGAACTCACAGAGATCCGCCTGCCTCTGCTGGGATTAAAGGCGTGTGCCACCTAATCTTTTAATGTGTACACACCTGAGTTAGTGTTCATATCTATGTTTCCTGACTCTACCCATTGAGAAGCTATAACATTCCAGGAGTGACAAGCAAACTCAGTATCTTGATGCTGACTAATCCTATTCAACAATGAAAGGAACAAAGAATCCTGGAACAAATGGGTGATTACAGGACTAAGGCCAGGAAAAAGTAAGATAAGCGTGAAGGGATATTAAGGTAAAGAAATAATAAATAAGATGATGAGATGTATCAAAGGGACCTCTGAATCAATATAAAATTCTTCTCAAAGGCCAGAACTAAAATTATTTGACCAACAAAATAAATAATGGATCAACCAATTGCAATTCAACATATAGAATGCAGTTATGAGTCAGTAATTATGTAACTAAGTGAACAGACCAATGGGAAAAGGAACAGTCCCCTCCTATAAAACAGTTGCAGGTGACACACGCATGCACACCTCTCTCGAGACAGTAGCACTTAACTCATCCCCTCGTCTGCACGACCTCTACTTGCTGACTTGCTTTCAAGTACGGGGACAGGTCTAGATGTTCAGAGGTAAACCTGATGAACAAGGTTAATAGTACCATTCATAAATAATGCTGGCAATCTTCCCTTGCTATGCAACGAGAAGAGCATTTTTCTTCTGTTCTACTTCTAAAAATCTCATCAACTCCAATCCAGTCATGAGAAAGAAAACATCAGGTAAAACCAAACCGAGGGACTTCTACAAACTCTGCAAGCAGCACTTTTGGGAATGATTAATGTCACCATAAACAAGAAAAATCAGGAAGCATCAGCGCGGCTGCTGAAGGACACACAGCTGAGAACAGCTAACGAGGCCTGGAAATAAATACAGTATGCCCTTCGTCTAATGGGATCCTGCGATGGGGAAGCACACAACAGAAGGAGATTTAATTTTTAAAAAGCGAGGAGTTCAGTTGGTTGGAACATCACCGTTGGTTTTCTCCTGGTGACAAATGTGCTATTGTTAATATGGGAGACTCTGATACATAAGAGCATCACCAGTTCTAATTGGTCTGAAAAATAAAAACCCCGAGTCAGATACAGGGGTAAACACTGAAAGATGCCCCATGCTCTGATCTTCAGGCAAGTTTTATTTGTTAAAAGACAAACAAAATATCACCTCACATGAGAATGCAGTACAGATTTTCTGTACATTTAACAATATGCAAAAAAAAGTTGGGTGAACTGGAGAGATGGCTCAGTGTTTAAGATCACTAAAGACATTTGCAGAGGATACTAGCTTGGGTCTCAAAACGCACACAGTGTCGCAAACCATCTGTACCTCCATTTCAAAAGGATCCAATACTTTTTCTGTTCTCCAAGAACATCAGCCAAATACGTGGTGTGTGTGTGTGTGTGTGTGTGTGTGTGTGTGTGTGTGTGTGTGTGTGTGTGTAAAACATGTGGTATAGGCAAACTCATACACATAAATTAAACAAATATTTTTAAATTATTTATTTTATGTGTATTGGTGTCTTGTCTGTATGCATGTGTTAGCATGTCAGATCCCCTTTTTAAAAAAAATATTGGGACTGGGTTCAGTTTCCAGAACCTAAAATTAGCAGTGCAGAACCAATTGTAACACTAGCTCCAGGGGGTCCAACTACCTTTTCTGACCTCTGAAGGTACTCACCCACGTGCATATATACACATATAAACACAAAAATTGCTTTTAGAAGTTTATTTCCACCCATATCCATGTATAAATATAAAATTATTTTTAGAAGATCCTTTCCATTTTAAACATGAAGCAAGTTTCAGTGTATCTTCTAAAATAAGGAAATGTAAATTTCAGTTGTTTTCCTTTGGCATGACCAATGTAGTCCTTTTACATATGCAAATACAAAAGAAATACACTTTTAAAATTTCTTGAGAAAAACCTAATCACAGTGAACTAAGTCCACTGCAATATTTTCCCCCTAGAGGGAGAAGCTGAGAGCTCTGGTCAGGTACACTGACTTCACAGTAAGTACAGGCAGCTTTTAGTGACTCAGACTTTCCTACTTTAGTAAGAACAACTTTGAGCAGCACAGGTTCTGGGTGTAGTGAGGGGCTGGGAAGAAAAAGGCCTCCACAAGCACACACTACAAACCTTCGTCGATGATCAGGGAGGTGCCCGGAAGCCACCGTCAAGGCTGGGTCACATCTAGGGATAGCCCACTCTTTAGGAACTCTGAACATGCTTTCAAAGCAGTCGCCTTATCCCAACTGATTGGCACTAGAAATCCCTCCTGCCCTTTAATTCAAACACAAGAGAAAACGGACCCTATGTTTAAAACCCCGGTGCTAAAAAGACAATAAGAAAAATGTGGCAATCAACACTAAACTTACTAGGACTCTGAGAAGTGGGCAGTCTATCTCTAGTTTGTTTTTAAGGAAGTAGTCTGAGGAAATATAGGTTATGATGAGAAGGAAATCTTCAAGTTCAAAGTCAGGAGTCAAAAAACCCAAACTCCTACCTACTTCATGTGGCTGCTTTAAGGCAAGAATCTGAGAAAACAGATGCCAAAAGGTCATGGCCACAACCCAGCCCCAGTAGGCGTCCATCTACGGGAAGGTAGGCTCCACGTGAATAAATGTTGTTGTTATTTTTCTTGTCTTATTTGTTTGAGACAGGGTAATCCTGACTGGCCTGGAAATTTGTATATAGACCATGTTGGCCTTGAACTCACAGAGACCCACCAGCATCTGCCTCCTGTATCTTAGGAATGATAACCTTTAGTGTGAGCCAAATCAACTGTATCTGTGGTGTGACGAGATGGGAAGCCTTTCACCTGCAACTTCTGGCCTAATTACATCATTGCAATTCTGGACAATCAGAAATTAAAATGTTTCTCGGTGTTCTGAGTGAATCAAACTCAGAGAAGGTGTCTATGAAGGCTGGCCTAACACACATTTCTGGAAGAAAAGCATCTCAGGACAAAGTAAGGCAAATCCCTACTTTACAAACTGATAGATTTGGGGACCAGAGGGAAAAAAAATCAATCAGTAAATTGCTTGTCTCACAACCACTAGGATGGATCCCTACCACCTACACACACACACACACACAAAAAAAAAATATGTTATTTGAAGAGGTTTGTTGGGTTTTTTGTTTTGTTTATGTATTTGTTTGCTTGTTTAGAGGCAGGTAGGATCTTATTATGTAGTTGAAGCTGGCCTTGATCTAACAATCTTTTAGCCTCAGCCTCCCAAGGGCTGAGCTTACAAGCATGTATCGACATATACAGCTCAAAATGAACTTTTTCTTTCCTTTTTTTTTTAAAAAAAGGAAAAACTTATCAAGACTATTCCCAGTGCTGTTTACCTTCTTCTTGGCCTATACTTTCTGTAATGAACTTGTTCTGTGACTGCACCAATAGGCATCCTCCATCCTCCTCTCAACGATTGGGTCATCTTCCAGCGTCCCATCTTTGGCGATGCCTCTGGCAGCAGAAGTTGAAGCAAGTGCTGTGAAATTTCCCCACACGTTCATTCTTGTGGAGATTTTGATGAGGTCACTGTTTGAGGGGCCTCACTCATGTTATTGAAGTCACATACCTCTCTATGACAGTAAGATCACCCTTGTCACTCTACTTGCTGCTTGTCTAAGTTTCAATGCTTTGGGGCCTAGAGAGAAGGCTCAACAGCTAAGAGCACGTTCTGTTTCTGCAGAGGACACAGGTTTGATTGCCAGCACTCCCATGTCAGCTCACAAGCATCTAAAACTCCAGTTCTAAGGGATCTGATGTCCTCTTCTGGCCTCCTTAGGCACCAGGAATGTACAACATGCAAGCAGGCACAACACCTACACACACTTATTATTTATTCTTTTTTATCCAGTTTTGTCTTCTGTAAAATGTCATGTGAATTGGCACTGGGTACTATGGGCACAGTGCTTTCTTATCTGTGCCTGAGCTAGGTAATAGAGACCAATTCAATAAAGAACTATGCCATGCACTTAAACTGTCTAAGGAGTTAAGAACTGAGTGTCAGTCCACTTCATACAATTACTCATATATCACAAACAGACACAAAGAAAGAGGAAAGAGGGAGGGAGGGAGGGAGGGAGGGAAGGAAGGAAAGAAGGAAGGAAGGAAGAGGCCTGTATTATGGACCAGATGTCCCACATTCTAAGGAGCATATTCTCATGGTCTGTGACCCACAGCAAGTGAAAGACAGAAATGTCTTCATTAGATGTAAAAATAATTGAAAAATTTAAATAGGGCTTCTGCTTTCCTGGTCTCCGCGGGAACAGTGGTTTTGTAAGTCTATTTCTCCATTAAAGATAATATATTTGTAAATAGGCCTTGTTTGCGACCTGCCCATCCAGCACAGAGGCCTGATCTTAGGCGCCAGGAGACCTAGCTTTGGGGTGAGTTTCTGGCCCCGCGGCGCCAGCCTGGGACG
>NC_022012.1:53865686-53898306 GCF_000317375.1 Microtus ochrogaster | reverse complement strand
GAAGGGTGGGAGGAGGGGGAGGGAAATGGGAGGCTGGGAGGAGGCCGAAACTTGTTTTTTTTTTCCTTTTCTCAATAAAAGAAAAAAAAAGAAAAGAAAAAGAACTCAAGAGCTCATTTTGCCATTTAATTCTCCAAGAATCTCTATAAAGAGATAAATATTAGATAAGTGAATCAAAGATATTTATAGTGTGAGGTAAGAAGAACAGTCTACAAAAAAAGGGGAAGTGGGGAAATAAAAGATGTCTCCTTTAAGAGAGGAACAGTGAGAAGATGGGCTCCTAGCTAAAGAAGCAAACTGAAGGAAGTGGCTGGCTTCAGAATGTTAATACCATCACAGCAATTTACTTTTAATATAAGTAATTAATCAACTTTTGTCACTTTCTGCAATACACTCCGAACATTCTGTATGACTCCCGTCCTTCACTGTGCTCCTTCAAGTTTAAAAGCCTGAGGCTTTCAGAACTTGCCTTGTGACATTGGCGAGGTCCTTTTTTTTTATAGACTAATTAACATGCCAAGAATTTCAAACCAGCCAGAGATACAATGGTATTATTTTCCAGTATTGGAGACATTGTTCATGCCGGCTTCAAAAACCTTGGATACATTGGTCTTGTCTTCTCAACACCACTCAGCTGACTACAGTAACTAACTTCAAATTGATTTCAGAACACCCCTTCCTGCCCATTGAAGTTCAGATGAGGAAATACTATCATAGTATGCAAATTTCTCTCATGTGTGTTCTCCGTGTCAGCCCTTTCCAGTGTTATCACCAGGAAGGAATACATTTACACTTCCAGAGGTTAAGTTACACACTCTAAACCAAGGGCCATTGGAACTAATGTTGACACATGTATGAGCAGGCACACACAGCCAGTCACGTTGTGCTCATTAAGTGTTGGGGGATCTGGAACAAACGCTCAGTTCTGACTTTGAGTTATAACCACTAAAGAGCTACCTAGTCTTTTAAGGCTTTAACTTCCAATGCACCAATACACAGCTCACTTTTGTACCAGCTTCAACCAGCATATTAAAAAGAAGTCTACAAACAACAGCATCTCCTGCTGCCTTGCTACACATGAAGACAGATTCTTACCCAAAGGGTGACAATCTGAACACATTTTTGTTAGAGTTTGCATCATGTAAGTAAATGTACTTTTTTAAGATTAAACAAAGAAAACCAGGATGGAATAAAAACAATGGTCCTCCAAGATAGAGCAACATGAACATTCTAGGGCATGTTTATTCCATTTTTATTTTCCTATGGCTTGTGTTTTCCTATGAAAATTCCAGGGAAAAATAAGTTTCACATCTCTAAATTAATTTTGACCTAATGTTTTACCCAATCCACAAAAATGGAGCTCTATGGCAACCTCTGAGTCCTACGTCTCCTACTACCATGAGAAGTGCAGAGACTCCCACCAACATAGAGCATGACTCAAGAACTCCTGGCGTGCACATATTCAGTTTTCCTCACAGCCAATAAGGCAAGGCAGAAGAGAACCGCCATCAGAGGGACAGAGACAAATTGCCAGCCTGAAAATGCTTTTAGCCTGGCTTGATTTTTCATTTCTGTCCTCCCCAAAGTGATCAGGCTCTCCCATGGTATTTTACTTTCGGCTCAGTGACCCATCCGTAAACAACAAGCTCAGGGCATCCCCTTGTTGCAGCTCTGCTGCTTGTTCCTTCAAAACCGCCCTTTGAAATCACCCTTCTAGTTTGCCCAGGCAATTCTCCCAAGGCCACTTGGGCCAAAGCTCCAGGCTCCTGGGTACAGATGAATTCTAAAATCATCTCTTCCCTCACAGCCTCATGGTGAAAACACACAGGCTTCTCCTGTCACAGAGAGCTCTTCTGCACCCCTCAGAAAGCAAACGTCATGAAAACAAAGCATCAGTCAGCCTCACTTTAATGTGAAGTGGGTTGGCCTTTATTGGGCAAACTAAAATGGTATATGAGCATGGACAGGAGTGTCTGGAGAAGAAAACGAGATGAGGGACCTGGAACCAGCGCCCTGAGTTGGCAATCAGAGGATTGCCTCACAAAATGAAAATCTACCTTCATGAACTAGAAAAAATTTTCTAATGCATGGTGGTGTCTGTGCAGCAGAAACACTATCCTGCACAACAAGTTTAGGTATGGTTTATTGGCAGTGGGAGGTATGTATAATTTTTGGCCCAGTGACTCTAGTTGTGACCTTAAGGGTGTAACCTGTAGCTCACAGAAAGGCAGATTTATACCTTCCCAGTTGACAATGTCAACAATACAGTACTCATTAAGTAAGGTACCCTTGCTTGACAAGCAGATGGAGAACAAGGTTTAGCAAATACCGAGAAGAGCTGACTGCAAGGCAGCATGTAGAAATGCGTGAACCCTGAGAAGAGTCTTGGGGAGTCAGCAGTGGGTTCCTGGAGGACGGAGGAAGGGAAAGAAGCAGAAATGAGGAAGGCACACAGTTTTGACTACAGGAGTAGGACACATGGGTGTATACCTTGACTCTGCCTCAGTGGGAACTGGGGTGACCTCTCCATAGGTTCCGTATCTGTGAAATATAGAGAACGCTGTTTCTTAGAACTTTGGAAAGGATTGAGGAAGGCGATGTTAAAATACTATATATATACACTACTATAATACATACACTACTGGGATGAGAGATTTGTAAAATTTGTATCTGTAATTGTCAATTTTCTACAATGAACAAATATTACTTCTTTAATGAAAAAGTCACTTCAACAAGTGTAAGCAAATAAGAAACTGTGATTCTCAGGCAAGCATTACTTAACAGCAAGGGATGTGTCTGGGAAATGAGTTAAGTGACTTTGTCAGCGTGAAAACATCACTGGGTATTCTCACACAAACTGAACCAGTTACAACGTTGTTGACCTATGGAATTTCACAGGTCCACCGTCCTGTATGAGGCCTACTGTTGATAAAAACATCATTGAAAGGGGCTGGAACAATAGTTCAATTGGTCTTGCAGAGGACCCAGGTTCACTTTCCAGAACTGCGGAGTGGTTCACCACCATCCCTAACTCCAGTTCAGGGATACTCAACGGCTTTGCCTGGATCTGTGAGTACCTGGTGGTACACAGATAAATGCAGTCAAAAAAAAAATCATACACATAAAATAAAAATAAATAAATCTTTTAAAATCTTTTTAAAATGTCATTAAATGCCACATGACTGTATGCTTAAGGAATCAGAAGGGAAGTCCACAATTTACTTCAAAATATTAAAAAAAAAATAGACCATGCTGGCTATACAGATGTTTACTATAAGATTCTTCCAACTTTTACAGATGTGTTACAATAGTTGTAATAAAATGTTAGGGAAAGTTTACCATTATAAAATTGCTTTTATTTCCATGCATATGCTGTATTTTTAAAAGCTCGTACATTAAATAAAGAAAAACTTAATAATCTTTGTGATTGACACCTCACCAATCATACCTCCTCTAAAGATATGCTTTGTTTCCTTTCACATTTTATGCTCATAAATTTAAATCAAGCTGTGTTTGTAAGATCTTATTTATATTACTTAGCACATATTTATTTTCTTATTTTTAATAATGTGCATCTGTGTGAGTGTGCCTGTGTGCAGGTGTGAGTGAGTCGTATTTTAAACCCTTGCACCTATGTTTTTTCTGTTTAGAAACTTACAGTTTGAGGGCCATCTTGCAGTAACTGATGGGAGCAGTGGAAGAGACCCACAGCCAAATATCAGGCAGAGCTCAGGGAACCCTGCAAAAGAGGAAAGGAAGGATTGTAGGAGCTAGCAGGATCAAGTACACCACAAGAACACTGCCCATAGACTCAACTAACCAAGGCTCTTAGGGACCCACAGATGCTGAAGTGACAATCAGGGAGCCTGCATGGGACTGACCTAAGTCCTTTGCTTATGTTATAGTTGTATAGATTGGTGTTCTTGTGGGACACCTACCAATGAGAGTGGGGCTGTCTCTGCCTCTTTTGTGTGCTTTGGGGACTTTTCTTCTACAGGGTTGCCTTGTCTAGCCTTGGTATGAGGGTTTGTGCCTAGTCTTATTGCATCTTGTTACACCATGTTTGGTTGGTATTTTGGGGAGATCTGCTCTTTTATGAATGGAAGCAGATGAGGAGTGGATATGGGAGAGGAAGAGGGAGGATTGAGAGGAGAGGAGGGGGAGGAGGAAGGGGAACTGCCATCAGGATGTAACATATGAAAGAAAAATAAATAAGCAAACAAGCAAATAAATAAGAAAACTACTGTTTTTAGGAAAAGTATACGTTTACCTTTTGTTAATGAACTATTCTGAGAAATGAATTCCTTATAGATAGCAATAACTGGAGAATATAGCTTCTTCACATATTTGATTTTTAAATTTCTTACTTTTAAAGGAATGTAATACTTTGATTTCAAAATTCTGTCTGTTTTTCTCTTACATTACAGTGGAAGAGTAGAAAAGAATCAAGCCAACTTCTCTACAAGGGGAAGCAGCCACCTGCCAAGGGCACCCCCACTACTGTCACATTGGCAACATCTGGATTTGGGAGGAGAAGTGCTGAGTCCAGCAGTAGCCTGGGTCACTGCTGGATCCCACTGTGGCATGTTGAAGGCAGACCCTACTCTCCTAACTGCAAGTCATCAGATGCTGAGTTTCCAAGGAAATGACACCTTCAATCTCCTTGGGGGAAAAGCTTGACTGCTGCTGTGTTTGGTTTAAACTATGCAACAATACTGAAGGGTTTCTTGCCGTCTTCCTTTCTGTCCAGAACCAAATCACTGCTCTCCTGTGCTTAGTGCCCACAACGTCAAGACGATTCAAGCAATTTCTTCTGAGATACAATCTCTCAGCTCCCTGAGTATAGAGTAAAGATGGTTATTTAATTTGTTCGAGGGAAAGTAGGAGTGGGGGGATCCAGTTGCTTCTTAAATAAATGGTCCTCTTTCTTCTGTTTCTTGATGATCATTTATGCTATGTAAGACCAGCATTCCTGATGTCTAAGAATTCCTAGAACATGACAGGAGAGTCACTGAACTCCTGATTGACAACCATACGCTCCACATACACACTTTCCGATTCGACCCATCTTTGTTCTTCAAAATGGAGGAACATTGACTTTCCTATCTTCCACTGTCCTGTCTCTGTCAAAGAGGGAGTGGACACCTGCAACTCCAGCGTGGTTGTTTAGTCTCCTTGTATTGTCCTGGCTTCTGAGTGAGATAATTGGGCAGAGGCGTCATCACTGTTACTTTCCATTTCATCACTGAAACAGCCTCTTATTAGCGTAAGGAAGATTCCTGTTTGTTTTCTTGAGTGAACATAGAAATTGATTCTCCTCTAATTGGAAACAGCCTGTCATATTAATATTTCTTCATGGGCTCAGCGTGAGTTCTCATGAAATGATTTCCTTCCTTCTTTAAATGCCTGATACACACAAAGTCCAAAAATCTGAAGTAGAAAACCACAAAGCTAATACTGTTTCTTTTTTTTTTTTGTCCTCCGGCAGTTCCTTTGATTCTTTAGTCAGTGTATACTTACTCCAGTAGGTAGGAGGAGAAACACAGACTACATGCCTGATGTGTTGAGGGATATTGTGGCAAGAGAAGCTAATAGCCACACATGAAGTGGTGATTTTGAACCAAAGTTTTCTTTTGAACACCCAAAGGAAAACAATGGAAAATATAACGCTCAGGATTTTAGTGTGTGCTATACCTATGGAAGAAAAGCCAACTCAGCACCTACTAGTACATAGTTCTGCCAACAATGCAAATAATTCCCCCTGGTAGCCACAGCTGTCTTAGGGTCTTGTCTTGAGCTGTTAATGCTCTCTTACTTTACTAGAATTTCAGAGACCAGACTCCAGGAAATGCAATGGGCAAGGTAGACAGCTAATACACCATCCATCCCGAACTATTCTTCAGACACCAGTGTGTTTAGAGAGCCCCTCCAGGTCTCTGCATGCGCATTTTATGCATACTCAAGAGAACAAGAAAGGGAGAGGCATGCACAGGGGAAGTTAATAGCAGCAAAAATCATATTGGAGTGCTCTTTTAATTAACAGAAGCTAATGAGCCTGTCCTTTGTGAAAGAAGTCATTTCCAGGTGGCGGTTTTCAGTACCAATGTAATAAATAAAGCTAGTTGAAGCTTCAGGGAACAAGAGGTAAATTCCTGAGATAATTTTATTTTCTACCCAGGATTTGAATAACTTAAAAAGAAGGAGAAAACAAAAGAGGTTTTTTTTCAATTACTAAACAAATAGCTACTTTATAGAGAAGCTCAAAACCAAATATGAAGAGTCACCTCAATACTACACAGCAAATCTGTCAGAGATTCCTGTCATGAACCTGAAGAAAAGATAGAGATGAATGGGGGCTTGGTCCCATCTTTAAGTCAAATTGACAGTCTGGGTGATGGAAGAAGAAATTGAAAGAGCTACGTGAAAATAAGAGATCCAAATGGCCCAAGAGGCAAAACATTGTGAAAGAAAAAAGTTGTCAAGGGGACAATCTTTTTCATTTGTTTGTCGATGTCACTATTTTTCATTCTCAACATGCTGTCCTGTAAGTCTCCACGCACTGGCTGAAGTTCTCCCTGATTTCAGGGACAGGGTTTCTCTGTCACAGGCACAGTGTAAGTTTTTTGGTGTGTGTGTTTTCAACATAGAGGGCTCGAGGAAGAAATGAAAGTTCCTGTCTCCCGACTGCAAGAGTTGTAGACTCAATGGGGAAGGATGGTTTCTCATCAGTTTCAAAGATGGGCTTTGAGCTACCAACTGGCCAAGCAGAGGACTGTGCAAACCTCGAGCACACAGAGAAGGGATGGGAAAGGGCAGGAAATGGAAAAGCTAGAGCAGGAGGGTTACACAGAGCAGGAAAGGGTCAGACAAGACCCAACCCCTTCTCTCTGGAGCAGCTCTGACCCAGAGAGCTTTGCTGCAGCGGAAGGATGCAGAAATCAGGAAGACTGGGGATATAATGTGGGAGGGGATTGAGGGTAACTGTCCCAGGAACTTTTGGTGAAGGGTGTCCGCCTAGTGAACTGTAGCAATCTGCACTATAGCCTAGTGGAGCTACATTGGGCTGAGAGTGCCTCACAGTCCCTCAATTTTAACTGCAGCACACATTGAAACTAATCTGTGAAGGTCCTGGGGTTCTTCCAAGGGGACAGGGAAGCTATCTGCTCACAAGATCCATGCCTTGGGGAAGGGAGAACCCTAGCACAAGTTGCAAGGTAAAGGTCAGCCAACCTGGGGAGCAAAGCATTGAAGAAACAGATGGTGGGAAGACTATAACATACATCATATCCGGAAATTACCATGTGATGCTTGAGCTCACCTAGAAGCCAGCTCTAGAGACAGGATTGGCCCTTCCACTTCCACAACCAAGCATATTTATATTAAGTGTCCCCAAGGCCCCATGTCTGGGAAGGGCTTGCTCCTAAACTCTGTAACAGAAAGAGATGAGAACAGCAAAACATGCCAAGAGTAAGACCACTGTGCCCTTGAGAACAGCCTGGAGAACTATTTCCAACAGGGGTTACTATTGTTTATCCCACCCAGCAGTGGAAAAGAAAAGATGGGAGGCACAGCCATGGAGAAAGCTCAGTTGGAAACTTCAGCTGACTCCCTCAGCTTCCCTAGTCAGTTCCTGTAAGATGTCCATGAGCCCCTGATTTGATGATAGTATCTCTAATCTGTTGTTATTTGTTTTTAATTGGATGCCTTGTCTCGGGGGACAATGTTCTCTGTCAGGATCTCTTTCTGTTGGGAACTCCAGCTGGCTGTCTTAAAGGAACTTCCCCAGTTATTTCTGCTGGGCATTTTATGCATCTCCACCATTTGATGTTGTTTTGCTGTCTATTTATTCATTTATTGTTTTACTTTGGTTTTCTGTATACTTAATGAACATTAATTCAAAACACAATGCATGGCTCATTTTTGACTGTACAAAAAGAAGGTGGGGGCATAGGAAAACAATAGATGATGACTTATACCATGGAGAAATATCTCCAGACAAAGGCAGGGAGACTCACAGAAGGTCATCCAGTTGTATATGCCTGCTCTAGGCTATGAACACTCAGTGTTTCCCATGTACACATCTACATGGGGATAGACAGCGCTTGTGAGGGGCGCCAACCCATGCATCGAGTGTGAACCATAGTAACCTAAGATCCCATTTTACTAGTGATTAAAATTGAACAAGAAAAATGGAGCTTATGGGTGGCTGATGGGATAAGTCAATGTGTGTATGGAGCCCACCATACATACATCAGATGTAGCGATATTGAAGAGATGAGATATTGTACTACTGTGGGAGACAGAAGGATTGGGACAGAGCATGCTTTTTACAGCATAATAGGCGATTTATGGAATCTTGACATATAGAAATAAAACAGGGATTCTAGGTGGCGGAAGAGGTCAGTCATCAATTAGGAAAAGGGGAAATATGGGTCAACACACAAATGAACAAAAGAGGTCCAATTTGCCTGATATCTGAAGTCCTCCTAAAATAGCCCCCATTTGCTACCTAGGCCCTGTGCTTTGCGTTATGTAATGGGAAGAATTTTATAAACACACACACACACATACACACACATACACACACACACTATATATATATATATATATGTATATGTATATAAAATATATTGACCTGTGCAATGTCCAATCTTCAAACCTATTTCCTTGAGCCTTCCCATCTGTCTGCTTCCCGTTTTTTAAACACATGGGTTGTAGTAATAGGTGCGGCGGGGCCGCATCTCCAGAACCCCGGCCGCACCCTGGCCGCCTCCGGCTAGCTTTACCCGAAATAATTACACGGACACTGTATTCTTTTAAACACTGCTTGACCCATTCTCTTCTAGGCTAATTCTCACATATTAATTTAGCCCATTTCTAATCATCTGTGTGTAGCACCCCAAGGTGCGCTTACCGGGAAGATTCTAGCCTACGTCCATCCTGGGTCGGAGCTTCATCGCGTGTGCCTCAGAGAGCAGAGCTCTCACCTCTGCCCGCAAGAGTGGAGCATCGTGTCTCTCTGCGGCATCTGCCCCTGAGAGGAGAGCTGTCGAGTCTCTGAGCTCACTTCCTCTTCCTCTCAGCGTTCTGCTCCTCCCACCTACGTTCTAACCTATCAGGTCAAGCAGCTTCTTTATTTAATTAACCAATGACCTTCCTCCATCAATGGGTAGCAGACAAGTTTGCTCCCAATGATGCCTCTAGTGGAGAATGTTATTTTCTCTAGCTGTTTTCCAACTCAACTCATATCCATGAGCATTTTATCCTCTCACCAGATGATAGGAAAGCCTTCAGACCCTGCCTACCTCGGCTGCTTAGATGAAAGTGTCTCTAACATGGAAGGCAGTTCAGTGGCATCCAGTCACTAATACTTCAACTTTGTAACTTTGGCCTCTGATCCTATCACTTTCTTAGCCTCTCATTTAGTCATTTACAACAATATGTAATAAACACTTGGTACAAAAACTATTTGTGTGTGCATATGTGTGTGATGTGTCCATGTGTGTGAGTATGTATTAAAGCAAGAATTGATGTCAAGGGTCTTCCATGATCACCCAGTACCTTATTTATTATTATTGTTGTTGTTGTTGTTATTGTGTTGTTGTTGTTGTTGTAGACAGAATTGCTCACTTAGCCTGGAGCTCATGATTAGACTAGATTAGCTCTCCAGCAAGTTCCAGGGATGGTTCTACCTCTGTCTCTTCCACTTCTGGGTATATTAGGAACACACAACCAGGCCTGTCCTGTATGTGGATGCTGGGCATCCAAACCCAGGTGGTACAGCAAGAACTTCACTAACTGATCCATCTCCAAGACCATCAAAATATTTGTAAATGAATGAATGAGTGACAGACACAACCATTAATTTCTTAAACGTGATTGTATAACAAAATCAACTGGCAGACCTGTTAGAATACAGACCAGTTTCCACCTAAGAGTTTCTGACTCATTGGTTCTGGAATAAGAGCTGAGAATCTTCATTTCAAACCACTGCCTGGTTAATGGCTCCTGGTGGAAGGGATACAATCTGAGGACCAGTATTATACATCAATACAGAAACTCATAAATACTTCAAAAATAACCTAAAATGAAATGGTATCTTTAAGTACTTTGCCTACCATTCACTTAGGGGCATTTAGAATGTATTTCCCTATGTTTATTTTATATGTGGTAATAACAACTTAACAACATAAATTATAGGCACTTATTTTCTTGCTAGACAAAATCAAAATTTCAGTAAGAATTCCAAGAATCAGAAATGTCTGAATAAAACGTGAAGCATCAGTTCTTATTCAAAGTTTGATCTTTTAACAATGCAATAAAATTTTTCAAGGCCACGATATTTGTACTATTTTACTCTAAGCTGGTCTATCTTAATAAAATGACAAAACAAAAGGTTAAACTGTCCTTTCTGGAATAGCCAAAAAGTAGACACAGAAGATTTTCTCTGTTTCTTTCCAATAGCAGAATTCATTTGGAGAATACAGACTGACCTATTTCCACTGTACCCCTTTCGGAGGTCACTGGGGCTTTCAAGGAAAAGACACATGACGGCATGCTGTTAATTCATGCTCACTTAATCTGTGAATGTGCCCAGTGCATTTAAGCTGCTGTGAGGGCCGCAACTGATGGATCTTGTTACCTCTCTGTTCATATAAGTCCCCTTTATCCTTTCGGCTCCTGAGTGTGTGGCCAATGCTTTGAAGTGAAAGAAAGGGGGGATGTTTATATCCGAAATAGAAATCTGAGGGAGCAAGATCGTTTAGCCAAAGCAATTTTTAAAAGCAAAGACATGGTTTCAGATCCAAGAGAAATAAGTTATCAAAAAATGTTTTCTAAGAGGTAATATTAAAAAAGGAAGATAAGCCAGGAGGTAGTGGTGCATGCCTTTAATCCCAGCACTCAGGAGGCAGAGGCAGGTGGATGGATCTCTGTGAGTTCAAAGCCAGTCTGATCTAGAGGGAGTTCCAGGACATGTTCCAAAGAAACCCTGTCTTGAAAAACAAACAAACAAAAAGAACAGAAAGAAACAAAAAGGAGATAAACATAAACTTTTATAGAATCACAAATGCCATTCTTTTTGAGAATACTATTAGTGGAAGTTTAGAAAGAGCTAGTTAAAAAGGAAACATATGAGTTATACAGCCAGAAACTCAACTAAGGGTTACTTTGTAAGTGACTGGTTGATGAATATTACCATGATTTGTAAGTGTGTTTAGAAATTAAAGCTATTAAATGTTAGATGCAAATGAAGCTAGTCTTGAAGAACACAACAGGCATATGAGGAAAGTAGTAGTCTAATGTTACCATGAAAATTCATTTTGACTTCAGAGTTAAATTGCCCACTGATCCAATATTATGTACCAAAGAGAAGCATTCCAATCATTCTCCTAGTGAAGAGAGAGTCTTCCTCAAAAACCCAATGATAAAAAGCTTCTAGGTCCCGCCCACCATGCTGACTTGAATCATACTTCTGTCCTCATCTTCCATCTTATAGATTGAATTCTTTTCTATGAAACTGTTTTTTGGTTTGATGAAGTAGCCACCCCCTCTACAATCCTAGTGAGAAAGTATTTTTCATTAATCTGGGGCCCTTGCTAGCAGATACATTTAAATATTAATTCTTAATAGACATGTTATTACTTCGTAGCAAAAAGAGAAAGCTAAACAGTAGCCACTGAAATGTAATTTCAAGGGTCTACGTAAGAAACCTCATCCTGAAACTTAAAAGCAGTTGGTGTGAGATGACTGTAGAAAATGAAGTGGGAATGGAAACAGATTAATGAGGAGCCGGTGTTGAGTGCACTAGCCTCAGAGACCATTGGAGTGAACCCTCGCAGCCAAACAGCCATCACCTCTTCTCTCTGGACGAAGAAACTGAAGCTTACAAAAGGGAAATAATAGCATGTCCAAGTTCCCACAAATGACACGTGACAAAACTGCAATTTGAATCCAGGAATTTCCGACTCCCAGTTCTGTGCTCTTTTCCTTCACCACACTAGCAAGTGGAGTATCTTCTGGGAGCCATATTTTAATATCAATCTTGAACTTAAGACCCGAGAATTCAAATGCAAACATGATGGGCCACCTTTAATGAAGAAGGATCACCAATTCACCAATTATCCTTCCTCTTGTGGTTTATGTGATGAAAATGTTGTATTTAATATTAAATCCAGAAAGAGAAGGAATCCAATGGGAATCCAGGTGTGGAGAGGTGGCAACAATATCAAGTGCTTATCACTGACTGCAGCAATCATCATGAAGACACGGAAACATTACAAAAAAAGGAGCCTGGGGAAGGCATTCCTGGGGTAGCATACCTCAATCACGTGACTCCAGCATAGCCACACTTTCAGAAAACTATACAATTTCCTTAGATAAGAAAAATGTAGTAGACCCTTCTAACAACATTGCTTACATAACCCATTTATTGCATA
The DNA here is from genome assembly GCF_000317375.1 of Microtus ochrogaster. Taxonomy (NCBI): domain Eukaryota; kingdom Metazoa; phylum Chordata; class Mammalia; order Rodentia; family Cricetidae; genus Microtus; species Microtus ochrogaster. The sequence goes on along the minus strand of NC_022012.1, from coordinate 53,885,869 downwards.
AATGTCAAAGAAAAACCATAGCCAGTGAAATCACCAAAATATTAAGAGATTTGCAGAAGTCCCCAGGATAATCTAAGGGTACAGCTATAGAAAACAGAAAAGCCCACTGTATAATACCAGGGCCTGTTGAAATGAATCTATCTTTTCTACTTCACTAGAAAACTTTTGATCTGATAAACACTTTCTGCAAAGCAGCCAGGTACAAAAGCAACATGTAAAAATCAGCAGTCTTTCTGTTTTACAGTAACAAACATGCTGAGAAGGAAATCAATATTTAAAAAAATCCCCACTTATGACAGCATCAAGCATTTAAATTCTTCAGAATTTTAGAAAGTTTCCATTGCACAGGGAAACTTTCCATATCATCCCTCAAATGTCCCTCAGCTCTAACTGTCTCTCCCTCACTCTGTCCCTCAACCCCTTGCAACATGACCCTCTCATTCCTGACCTCACCTGCCCCCAGTCCATCCATAAAATCTATTCTATTTCCCTCTCCCAGGAGATTGATGTGGTGACCATAGACCATCTATACCTAACCTCTCTGGGCCTACAAATTGTAAGTTGGTTATCATTTATTTAATGACCAATATCCACATATACATACATACCTTATTTGTTTTTGTGAGTCTGAATTATCTCACTCAGGATATTTTTTTCTAGTTACATCCATTTGACTGCAAATTTCATGATGTCATATTTTTAACAACTAAGTATTATGTAATGTACTACATTTTCTTTATCCATTCTTCTATTGGACATCTAGGCTGCTTCCAGCCTCTGACTAGTATAGACAGAGTAATAATAAACATGGCTAAACAAGAGTCCTTATGGTAGGGTAGAGCATCCTTTAGGTATATGCCCAAGGGTAATATACCTAAATCTTGAGGTAGATCAATTCCCCACTTTCTGAGGAACTGCCATTTTGATTTGCATAATGGCTGTATAAGTTTGTATTTTCACAGCAATGGATGAGTGTTCTCCTTATTCCACATCCTTCCCAGCATAAACTGTCATTTGTGTTATTGATATTAGTCATTCTGGCAGATATAAGATAGAATCTCAAAGTAGTTTTTATTTGAATTTTTCTGATGACTAAGTGTAGAAATAGGAGTGGCGGGCTGCGTCCCGGCACCCGGCCGCCCACATGGCTAGCTCTACCCGAAATAATTACACGGACACTGTGTTCATTTAATCACCGCTTGGCCCTTTAGCTCTAGCCCTTACTGGCTAATTCTGATATCCCGATCAACCCATCTCTAATAATCTGTGAGCACCAGTCTTAGTGAGCACCGGTCTTACCGGGAGTGTATCTTCCCAGGAGCGGGGAGCATGGCGTCTCTCTGAGGCATCTGCTCCCGAGAGCAGAGCTGTGGAGTCTGAGCTCACTTCCTCTTCCTCCCAGCATTCTGTTCTGTTTACTCCACCCACCTATGTTCTAAGCTATGAGCCCAAGCAGTTTGTTTATTACTTAACCAATGAAATCAACAGATTGATATATGACACTCCCACATCACTTCCCCTTTTTCTGTTTAAACAAAAAAGGAAGGCTTCAACTTTAACATAGCAAAATTACATATAACAAAACAGTTATCAAGTAAAAATTACAATAATCTTCATCATAACTAAAGAAAACTATAACTATAACTAACTATTCTTAACTCCATCAAAAACTCCAGAAAGATACAATTTTACCTAAACAAACAAACAAAAAAAAAAGAAACTTTTAAAACTCTAGAAATGACAGAGACATCTCGCTGCCTGTATAGTCACCCAAAGTTCCTCTGTACCGTTGGGGCATCCATCATCCTACAGGCCCATAGTTTCCAGCAGACATTTCCACAAAGCAGGAAATTTCAAAGGCAGTCACTATCTGCTTGTCCTGAAGAATGTCTTGCAGACTCTTTCATGAATCAGGAACCCCGAAAGATCATCTCACCTTTAGGCAAGTTCAGTAGTCCTCTCTCTGCGGGTTCTCTGTGTCCAGTTTATGCAATAGTCCAGGCAAGAGCAGTTTCTTGCCCAAATGGCTATCAAACTCCATAAGGATCCTCTTTGATGCCCATCTTCTTCTTGAAGTAGATTGGTGCTGCCAGGAGCAGAGTGTCTCATTGTCATGAAAAGTCCCAAGTTATTAAAATATTTAAAATGCCACATTCTATAATCTTTGAAAGATGTGAAGAATGCCTATCTAAAATATATCTATGCACATCTAGAAAATCTTAACTAACATGACTACAAACTTGACTATTATGATTATCTATTAACAAGCTTACATTTTAAGTGAACTACACAATAACAATATCTTAATTAATAGCAGAAATATGCATATACATATAACACAATTGACCTTAAATCTCTATCAATAAAGCGAAATCTATACTAATACAAATTATTCATATCTATATCAACTAAGGATGTTGAACATTTCTTTAAGTGTTTTTTCAGCAATTTGAGTTTCCTCTACTGAGAATTCTGTTTATATCTGAGCTCAATATTTTAGTTGAATTATTTGGTTTTTTTCTTATCTAGTTTCTTGAGTTTTTATGTATTTTAGATATTAGTTCTTTATCAGATGTGGAGTTAGATACTAGTAATGGAGGATATGGAATCCGAAAAATGGATAAGGAAAATGTGGTACATATACACAATGGAGTACTGCACAGCAGAAAAAAATGACATCTTGAAATATGCAGACAAACAGATGGATCTAGAAAAAAACATATTGAGTGAAGCAACCCAGACCCAGAAAGACAAATATAACATGTACTCACTCATAAGTAACATTTAGACATAAACCAAAGAGAAACAAGCCTACTGTAGGAAGAGGCCGTTTGTTCATCCTGGCTGCCCAGAACCAAAATAATCACACAGAAAACATATTATTTAAATCACTGCTTGACCCATTAGCTCTAGTTTCTTATTGGCTAACTCTTACATATTAATTTAACCCATTTCTATTAGTCTGTGTATGGTCAAGTGGCTGTGGCTTTCCAGCTAAAGTTCCGGCATCTGTCTTCCGAGGGGCTACATGGTGTCTCTCCAACTCTGCCTCCTTTCTCCCAGCATTCAGCCTAGCTTTCCATGTCTAAGTTCTGCCCTGCTATAGGTCTAAAGCAGTTTTCTTTATTAGTCAATGGTAATCACAGCATACAGAGGGAAATCCCACATCAGCCTACAATTCACAATACCAGAGAATTTAGACAACAAAGAGGACTTTAAGAGAGACAGATATATATCTAATATACATGGGGAGTAGAAAAAGACAAGATCTCTTGAATAAATTGGGAACATGAGGATCATGGGAAAGGGCAGAAGGAAAGAGGAGAGCAAGGGAGGGGAGTGGAGAAAAATATATAGCTCAATAAAATCAATTTTTAAAAGATGTGATGGCTTTGTTTCATATTTTATTTTGTCATGTTTGTTATCTTTTAGAAGTCTGTTATTTTTCCAGTTAAAGAAAGAAGAAGAAAGAGAAAGCATTAAGTTGGGTTAGTAGGGAAGTGGTGAGAATCTGGGAGGAGTTGGGTGAAAGAAAAGAATATGATCAAAATATATTGTATGAAAAAATTAAATAATAATATAAGTAAGCCAGGAAGTGGTAGTGCACACCTTTAATCCCAGAACTCAGGAGGCAGAGGCAGAGACAGACAGATCTCTGTGAGTTTAAGGCTAGCCTGGTACACAGAGTGAGTGTTCCAGGACAGGCTCCCAAGTTACAGAGAAACCCTGCCTTGAAAAACCAAATAATAGGTGGGCGGTGGTGGCGCACGCCTTTAATCTGAGCACTCAGGAGGCAGAGGCAGGCAGATCTCTGTGAGTTCGAGGCCAGCCTGGTCTACAAGAGCTAGTTCCAGGACAGGAACCAAAAAGCTACAGAGAAACCCTGTCTCGAAAAATTTAAAAAAAAGAAAAACTAAATAATATTAATATAAATGAATAAATGTTCAAAGAATAAATAAAAGATTATATTAAAAATAAAAGAAATGCACATGACATGAGAACAGAAAGGGAGTAGAGGAAAGGGACCAGCTGGAGAAGGAACAAGGGACAAGGAATGATGACGCATAATATAAGCGAAGTACGATGTCTGAATGAAAATGACATGACAAAATAAATCACCTTTGTACAATGACTAACAAAACAGAAAAAAAATCTTTGCTCACAAAATAAAGGCAAGAATCAAGTTCTTTGTAAGACTATATTCCTCTCTGGAAGCTTTAGGGAAGGATCTGTTTCCTTGTATCCTCTATCTTCTAGTAGTTTCTAGTAATCATTGGTTAACATCTCCCTCCATCTTCAAAACCAGAAGAATCACATCAATCTGTTTATTTTTCCATGGTTCCATCCCTTCCACTGGTCATGCCTGGGAAAGGGTCTCTGGTTTTAAGGACTCAATGGCTATCCTAGCCTTTTTCACACAACCTTAGTCACATCTGAGAAAGTCTTTTTGCCATAGACAGTAACATGGTCACAGGTTCTAGAGATCAGAACCTGGACTTAGTGGGGGTGCTGTTTTCCTTCTTACTGCAGTAGAGAAGATTGGGTCTCCTCCCACACTGCATTCATCTGCATCTTTCTGAAGTCATCAGATATTCTCTTTAAGTTGGAGCTTCCTCCCTTCTGCTTTGCTGGTGCAGGACAATTGTCTATATTTTGTCAATTATGTTTTAAATAAACACTGATTGGCCAATAGCCCAGCAGGATGTAGAGGTGGGACAACCAGACAGGAAGTAGAGGCAGGTCAATGAGAACAGGAGAATTCTGGGAAGAGGGAAGCTCCCTCTGCAATCCTGTCCAGACACAGAAGAAGCAAGATGTGATCATGCTGCTAAAAAAAAGGTACTGAGCCATGTGGCTAACACAGATAAGAATAATGGGCTAATGTAAGTTATAAGAGTTAATAAGAAGCCTGAGCTAATGGACCAACCAGTTTATGATTAATGAAGACTTCTGTGTGATTTCTTTGGGACTTAATGACTGCGGGAACCAGGCAGGACAGAAACCCTGGTCAACACTTTGTCCTATATCTTCCACACCACCATCTGCACAATACAAAACTGGTTCCTTTTCTCTTTTGATGCATAAAAATTCCTTTACAACCAGGTGGTAGTGGCACACGCCTTTAATCCCAGCACTCAGGAGGTTGAGGTAGATGGATCTCTGTGAGTTAGAGGCCAGCCTGGTCTACAAGAGCTAGTTCCAGGACAGCTAGGGCTGTTACACAAAGAAACCCTGTCTCAAAAAAAAATCACTATCACACAATATAATTTTCATCCTGTAGCAAGCTTTCTTGCCAGACTGTCTTTGGATCACCAGCCCCCAAATAATGTCACAGAGACTTGTTATTAATGATGAAAGCTTGGCCTTTAGCTTAGCCTTGTCCCCAACTAGCTCTTATAACTCAAATTAATCTTTATCTATTAATCTACATTCTGCCATGTGACTTTTACCTTTCTTTAGTATGTTCCATATGACTTGCTCCAAGTCTGTTGGCAAAATTCACATGCCTAGATTCCTCCTCTTCCTCCCTGTTCCTGTAAACCCACCTATCTTCTCCTGCCAAGCTATTGGCTATTTCAGCTCTTTGTTAAATCAATCAGAAAGTACCTTGGCAAAGACACATCTTCACAGTGTACAAAAAAGATTATCCCACAACACCATCCATTGTCTGTGATTTAAATCTTGTAACCCAGAAGCTTGAATTTTCCCATTTACACACACACACACACACACACACACACACACACACACACACACACACACACCTGCTACAGCAGATTCTCCCAGTGGCAAATTATTGTGTGTTGATAATCTACAAATGGTTTCTGGATAGTATCACAGAAAGAGGTTTGAAAACAAATACACAGTAAAACATTTGGTATAAACAAAAACAAGTTTATAGTTTATGAAGAAGAAGTGAAACACAAATAAGTGTTTAAGTGAAGTTATCAAAAATGTATCAAATTGGGTAGATTTGGAAAAAGAATTTTCCAAAACCAATCACTAAATATTTCATAAAAATATTCTGGGAATGTTGGAAATAGTTCTCCCTCACAGGCCTTTTCAAAGATTAATTTTCTGCTTAAAATGTCATCCCATTCATGATCTGTTCCCATAAAGTCCCACCACAGATTTTGAAAGGAAACCTGGGAATCTGATTGCTGCCTTTAATTAACACATAAGGAAACTGAGGCTGGGTAATGTGAAGACAGGTGAGAATATGAAGGCCAAGTTTATTTTATAGATGAAAAGAGGCTCAGATCATTGGATGGCATTATTTAGGATCCATGAGAAAAGAATCTCACATAATCAGGCTTCTGACAAAACTCTACTATATAGCTTAACCTTGAGAATAGAGAATGGCCATGAGCCAGTGGAGCAGAAGGCTAGAGGAGAGAACAGGGTCCCTCAGCTGATGGAGCACGCTGACAATAATAGCCAAGCCCACGTGGTCCTTCAAGCCGCCGTGGTTCAGTTCAGCATGGTTGCCTCCAAGCTACAGACATTTTAAGCACATTCAGCCATAGCTTGCTTGGCTCTTTAATAAATAGGCAGGTTGATAATGTTTCTTTTGAGAATTTCACCTCTGATGTTCAAATGAATTTAAATCAGCACTCTATGTAATTGTGGTTTTAAAAAAATGGAGTATAGAAACAGTTGGAGGCAAAGAGCTCAGCACCTCCCATGGCCTGTGCATTGCCCATACTTAACCCCTCTCCTCCCACACCAGTGGAGTATAGGAAGTGACAGGGAACCCTTGGACTGATACTTTCCTCAGTCTTTGACATTCTATGTACCCATACATGCTCCTCCCTCAGATCACCTACTGCTGAAGATGATGAGCAAACAAGGGAAACTGTAAAGGCTCGTGAGATAAACTAACACTTTGTCACATACAGTGATGGAATTTTAATAGATGCCCAGTCTCACTGCATCTCAAGTCAGTGTTGCGTGTTTAATGCGGTAGCGTACACAAATCACAAATCAGACCACTGTATATTTGATCCCAGTGACAACTAATGAACATTAAATCTTTCAACAGTAATAAAAAAATGGTATTGATTCTAATAAGCTGTCATTTTGCAGGGGCTTAAGATTGAGACTAACATCCTGGGCTGGTGTGCATCATAGTTGACTTGTAAGTGGGCACTGGTTGGACTAAATGGTACGTCTTTTTTCCTGGTTCTTTTCCATTCTATAAAAAGGATCAAGGTGTCTTCATCAAAGAGGCAATTGCCTATGTGTATGGCCACATTAGTAATATGGTAGGAATCCAGTAAATTTTAATGCATTAAAGTAATAGTGTCTGCCCAAGATTTTGGTTTTCCATTCAAGAGGGACCCAAGATCCCTTTGAAGATAATGAAGCCAAATGGGATTGGCAAAGGAAAATAATCAAGGACTCTCTCTCCTCCCTCCCTCCCTCCCTCCCTCTCTACCTTTCTTGCATTCTTGCTTCCTCTAGGGTTTCAAGGAATTAGAGGCAGTATAACTGTGACCAGTGAATTTCTCTTTTTGTAAGTCTGAATTTCATTTCATTATACACACACATATATACATTTACAAATATATTGAGTGTTATCATATAATGCAGCTGCATTCATTGAGATGAGGCTATCCTGCTTATCTGTCATTCTGTTAATGTGGCATACCACAGTGACTTATTTGCATCTGTTGATCTATCCTGCATTCACAGAGATAGAAGCCACATGTGAGTGAGCCTTTTAATGTGTTAGTACTTTCAGTTTTCAGCTTCATTTTGTGAGGATGTTTAAATCTATGTTCATCAGGGATATTGACCTATAATTTTCTTTTCCCAATGTATTCATATCTAGCTTTGGTATCAGAGTAGCACAAACCTTGAAGAATAAACTTAGTGCTTCTTCCTCTTTAATTTTTTGGACAAGTTTGTTAATAATCAGCATTCATTCTTCATGTTCAGCAGGGTTCATAAAGGAAGTCATACAGCAGGGTCTTTTGATGGGTCCATTGTCCCAGGCCCTGGCTCTGACTGAGAACAGTGCTGATGGTTTACCTATGCAGTTGAATAACACTTTTCTCTGCCAAGACTGTATAACATCCTTTTCTAGAGGGTGGGCACTGAGAGGCAACCTGATCCCTTGGCATTAATTTCTTTCTTACTGAATTAATGAATCCACTAATCTCTCTCCTTCATCTCACTTTGTACAACCTCTCCTCACAGGCATGGACATCTGTCCATATGAAGAGGAAGGACATTGAAGTCATGAAAGGGAACAAAAGAGGATGATGGATCCATGCCAAGAGATAACAGATAAATTACAATGTTCAGTCATGAATTGGGGGCTGGATTTGCTAATGGGAGTTGAAGGTGGGTAATCAAGCTAAGACAGGGAGCTTTGGAGACAGAGCATCAGATGTGAGTCCATCACTGATGCTTACTGACTGGATAACCTGGGACAATCACTCATCTTCTATGGTCCCCAGGCTCAAAGGATGAATAATAGCATCCCTTGTCCTCTAACAGTTTGTGAAAATTAATTAACATAGGCTAATCATGGTAATAATGTCACTTGAACTCCTGGCTCTTACAAATATTTTGAACATATGCAAAATGCCTTAAAGTTGTCCCTTATAGGTGCCAAATTAGTCACTCTTTCCAGGGCCAAAAAATTATTTACTCTGGAAGAGAATGTAGTAAAGGAACTTGCTTTGCCCTTTTCATTCATAGCAACACATGTTCCTTGTCTGGGGAAAGGAGTTTGACAGATCATGAAGTATAGTTGCTGTCAGGACTGAAAAACAATCTTGCAGTAAATCAGTTTTTAATTTGTGTTTTTGAAAAATTGGGACTCTGCTTTAAAATTCTGCAATTATTCACCAGTGAAGATGTGATTTCTGGAGCACAGGGCCCTCCCCACTTTCCTCAGAGACAGAAAGTCCCCAACATAGATCATGGAGGCCCTTCTTTCTTTCTGAAAATGGAGGCTATGATACTTCATCCTGTAGCCAGATGTAACACCACGTCTGCTCTGTGTGTCATGTACTACAGTTTGCAAGTTGGGCAAGGAACTGGAGATTGAAACACAGAGAGAGAGAGAGACGGGTAATGCCAAGAATGCCCTCCTCCTTTATTGTGTTCCAGAGCAGCTTATATAGGGTCTAACTCTCAGCTGCAAGATCACCAGCAACCACTCCCCTGCCATCAGGAACTCCTGAGGGTCTTGTGTTCAGAGCAGCTGCAAGCATAGGAAAACATGTTTACTCCAGCAGGCAAGGGATAACAGGAAATTCAGGGTCTGGGGGTCCACAGTTCCCGACAGCCAGCCATCTTGGAAGGCTTCTCTCTACTGAAGACCTTTCTATGGCATTAAAGGGACCCCAAATGTGGCACCTTGAAGTAGATTGTGCTGAACATTCTCAGATAGCTCCCTCCAGCCTTACAACATCTCCTCTACTCTGTTCACCTGCCTTGGTAATGAGAGTGGAAGCAAAATGGGAGATGGAAAGGACTTGCTGTGATGTGAGGGGAGTCATCAAACGTTGATGCCAATGTTAGAAACAAGAAAAGATCAGAGAATGGATACTTGGGAAGGGTTCTTAGAAGCCTGGGAGATACAAATGCAGAGGATAGGGTAGTGATGGAGGAAAATATGGAGCCCTGTCCAGGAAAAGTAGGCCACCAAGGGTGAAGATGATTCAGAGAGCTGGTGAGACTTCTCAGAAGACAAGCAAAGTGGCCTGTGCATCTGTGTGTTCTTATTTGTTCTAAGGAACACTCTTAGCATTTATGAGGGGGTCAAAAAGTATCAGTCAGCCATCTGGGAGGGCTGCCAGGGGACTCAGCCATCAAGAGCCAGTACAAGTGAGTCACCATTTATCGAGAATTTTTTACATGTTCGATGCAAGTATGACTGTGTTAAATTAAGTGCCAACACAATCATGAAAGAATTATTGTAACCACATCACAGAAGGAGAACTGAAGCTCAGAGGGGCTAGATTAGATTACCTGCTAAAATTTGTATAGCTCAAGTCTGCAGGGAGATGATTTGAGCCCAGACATGCATCACTGTCACATGAATATAGTCCCTATGTTGTTATTAGGACAATATCATGAATGGATGGAAGATGTAAAATTAGTTGTTCCTTTCTTTTATATTATCTTTAGAAAGTTAATAAAAAATATATGCAGAAATCCTCCTACACAAAATGTTATTTAATAATCAAATTGTTTTGAATAAAACACATGCCTGGAAGAGGTGAATGATTTTGCTTACAAGTAATTTAAATGATATACAGCTTTCTACACAGCATTGTTTTTAATGAACCATTATGGGAAGTTATGAAAATTAAAACATATCAGTTTTCTGTAAGCAAAAGGTACTTAAACTACTTAATAAATGATTTATGACTGTTCAGTTGATGAAAGAAGGTAATTTAGCCTATTCACTGAATTATACCTATTTGGACAATTAAAAATCATTTGGTTTGCATTTTAAATTCCAAAATGTGGGTGTATATTATATGCCCTCAATTGCTATACACTGGCTGCTATTTCATCTTCATGGTTTTGTGCCTGGATTAACATATGATCCAAATGAGGGAACAACACTCAAGACACCTGCTATCCCACTGTGAAGGGCATTTGTCCTGGAGCCCCATGAATAAAAACAAGTATTTTCTACAAACAAAGCTGCCATGATGTGGCCACTTGCCTATTCCTGAACATGGTAGCCAGGACAACCACCAGCTTTCTAGCTGGTATCCTTTATCCCTCCTAACCTGTGACCTAGTCACCTTGAGTTCTGTCATTGTGAAAAACCCCTCTCATGTTAGGAGACTTGTCACTGTGTCTACATAGAACACTCTTACCTTCCCCTCTCTTCCATTACTTGGTTTGAGCCATTTGTTTTCCTTCAACTCTTATCTAAAAAATGCTACACTTGAGTACTCCTTTGCCAGTGTTAGAGTTTGTGACATTCTATACCTACCCTTCAGTATCCTCTCGCCATATAACTATTTCATCTAAATTGGAACATTTTCTCCAGGAAGGAAGGAAAAAGCTCATGTAACTTACCAGGCTCAGCAAACTAAGAAAGCTGAAAGAGTCATTAGACCACTCCTGAAGGTTATATTATCAGTAATAATGCCAATGTAGGAACTGAGCTGCCTGCAAGTTCAGGGATACAGTTTCCAGAGTTGTCACACAAGATAGGGTGGCTTTTCTGGTGTGATGCCTATAAATTATCATTGTTCCTGTAAGTAACTCTTCACCCATATATCTGTAAGTAATCCTAGTAAACACATTGGATCACCATGGCAGTTGGTGTTTTTGTACTACAACTTAGGGTTGCTTGAGAAGAGAGCTCATTTGAGGAAGTATCTAGATCAGATTGTTCTGTAAGCATATCTGTGGGGGATTGCTTCAATTGTTAACAGCACTGTTCCCTAGACAAGGCTCCTGAACTTTATAAGGATAAAGTTAGATGAAAGCAAGAAGACAGACAGAATGCTTTTCTGTCCATGTAGATGGACATTTCCTGTCCTGACCATCTGTTCCCAAATACCCAGCAGCCACTTTCCAAGTTATCAAACAGAGGGATATATTAATTGTAAATGCTTGGCCAATAGCTCAGGCTTATTAGTAGCTAACTCTTACACTTAAATTAACCCATAATTCTTATCTATGTTTAGTCATGTGCCTTGGTAGCTTTTCCCAGTCCAGCATTTTCTTCTTGTTTCTCTGTGTTTGCTGGAGACTCTCTGACTCCATCCTTCCTCTTGCTAGAATTTTCCTAGTCTGGCTCTCATGTTCAATCTCTTCCTGTCCAGGTATCAATCAATCAGCTTTTTATTAACAATGAGCATAATCCACAGCATCTCTGCTCTCTTGGTTGTGGGTGGATATGACTCATTGTTTCCTTTCTGGGATAATGGACTACCATATTGATGTATGCTGTGACTACTATTGGTTAATAAAAAAAATTGCTTTAAGCCTATAGCTGAGAAGAGCAGAGGAAAGCAGAACTAGGTGTGAAAAACTAAACTGAATGCTGGAAGAAAGAAGGTGAAGTGAGAGAGAAGCCATGTATCCCCATCAGAGACTGACACCAGAACCTTACCCAGTAAGCCACGTGGCAATACACAGATTACTAGAAATGGGTTAAATTTAGATGTAAGAGTTAGCCAATAAGAAACTATTGCTAATGGGCCAAGCAGTGGTTTAATTAATACAGTTTCTGTGTGGTCATTTCTGTTCTGGGCAGCCGGGATGAACAAGTGGCCTCCTACAACACCACAGAGCAACAGAAATAAAACTAAACTGGTCACCAAGCTCAAGTAAGGTAGAATAATTTATAAAGTCTGTGATCCAGCTCCAATCTATCATGAATAGTTGTTCCCTTACCTCTCTCCAGGAAGTTATACAACACCCTTTTACATCAGACTTTTTCACTAGACTCTATTATCCTTGGGACATGGACAAGCATGACTCCTGCATTATTGAAGTTTCAAGCATGTCTCTGTACTTTGATTAGAATATTTGCAAGGAATTTTGTTATTGTTGTATTTTATTTTTAAGACAAGATTTCACACAGCTCAGGTTGTCCTATAATTAACTATATTGCAGAAGAGAAACTTGAACTTCTAATCTTCTTGTCTCCATCTTCCCTGTCCTGAGATTATAGGCATGTACCATTGCATCCATTTTTTTGCATTGCAGGGGACTGGATCTGGAGCTTCATGCAGGCTCTAGCAACTAAGCTATACCTCCAGCCCCAGAAATTATATTTAAAGAAATGAATGACAGCCCTTATTTATCATGTCCTTTATTTTGGGTTACATGCCCTTAGATGCACATAGGAAAGAGGTATTTGGAAGTGAATGATAAGGTACACACAAAAAGAGTGAGGCTAAGTAAGAATAAAGGTAATGCCTCTATCATAAGAACAAAGTATCACAGAAAAGATGTCCCCTGAGGATGATCGTCTGCCTCTCCATTTTTATCTCCATTATTCCTCCACATCTTAACCTTGTTGGTCCTTACCATAGCCTCTCCTCCTTTCTCGTCATTTTATTTTTGCCATATCCTTTGTAACTATACTATGACCATCCTCTGTTATCTTTTAATTCTCCCATCTTTATCTGATTCAAACAGTTGTATATTTCTAATTAGACATCAAAACACACAAAAGTGGAAACTGTAAATAATACAGTACACTCCACACATTGATTTATGCCTCACAAATATACTAGGATAGCAAGATATATTTTCCAGGTATGAACAGTGAATTTATCTTAACACACCATTTTATGTCAAAATATTAACAATAGACTTCTCTCTAGCCAAGATGGAATAACAAAGAATACATTTGCAGTCTAACCCTAAACAACCAGAAAATTTTAGAATATCTCTGAAACAAGTGATCATCAAGGTGCTGATTATCAAGAACAATCAAGCCTGATGGGTAGGTTACAGGTAGGTGAGTCCTGTAACCTCCCAGGTCATATACTATGGCACAGCCCAGAAGCATACAAAGATGTAGCAGACTCCCTGAGTCTTAAGAGATGGAGCTAGGGGCTGAGAGAGACTGAGAAGACAAGACTTTACAGGAAAGAGTACAAAAAGGCCTCCTAGACAAAGAAGTCTAACATTGCAGGATGTTTGTTTCATTTTTATGGCTTGATCGCTACACTTATTGTCTTTATGGAAAATTGCTTAAGTTCTCAGCATCCCATTCCTGAGCTGTCAAGAAGCCTGCCTTCTATTAATCTACCCAGTACTTCTGAACAAGGGACATTTGGGGACAATTCTACCTCTTCTTAGTCCCTGCTCACAGACTGTATTATCTCCTACAGAAGCATGAGCATTCCCATACACTTTCTCCATGTCTTGAGTTATGCTGCTGCTGTTCATATACAGAGAGAATTGTTTCTTAGGAAGCATCTTCATTCCATTGACAACTCATGTGGCCTGCAATATTCTCACCCATGATACACTTCTGAAATGCTTTTGCATTGTACTTCTTGTTTCCAGAGTGATAACCTGGGAATCATTTGGCACAGTGAGGGCTAGAGAAGCCTTCATTCAGAGTTCCATTCGGGACACCAAATTTTTATTTCCAATTATAGTTCTGGCAAAGCCTGTATCCAAACAACAAGTAAAGGCCTCAGATGAACTGTCAATACTTTCCACGTTGTGTTTATCTCCAGTAATCTCCACTTGGCCTCCATAGACCTTGTCCATGCCAAACCTACTGAGAAGCCTGCAGGCCAGCAGCAGGCTCTACAACAGCCTATATCATCACTTGTTAAGACAGTTTTCGCACCATATTTTGGTAGATTATGTGCATATGTTGTGCAGAGTATCAAATCCTTGTATATATGGCTATAAACAACTCAGCAGATTAAATCTCTGTTAGTTACACACACTATGTTTGGATATGTATTATTCTTGTACTAGATTACCAAGTTTTTCTGAGCATAGTAATCCATTTTACTCTCTCATCACTTTTAAGGTTTCACTTGGTATCTCTTAAAATAGGCCTTTGCCTTGATAATTTTTACCTCCAGTCTCTTCAGAACAGAGGCCCATCCCTACCATTCTACACAAACCCACTGCTCCAGAAGTTCCTTGGAGTGAAATCTAAAAGTCTCCAATATTCAACTGATGACTCAGCTTATACATGTGAAAACTTCCAGAGAAAGACTCAGATAAAAGAATAAAAAAGAACAGTGTCTAATACAAGAACACTGCCTGTCCTATCAATGAAACTGGATAGCCTCTTTACTCACATGGAACTGAGGAAATACTTACATAGAGCTTGACAATGATCAGGAAATATCTGGTTCCACATAGTAAACCTTAAAGGCAAGATATGAAACTTTTTACAAATTTGATCTGTATCCCCAGGACAAAGATCAAAAATGTTTTAGAAAACAAAACCACCTGGAGATATGGGGTTGGTTCAGTGACTATCAGCATATACTATTCTTGTAAAGGACCTGAGTTTGAGTCACAGAACCTACATTGGAAAGCTTACAACCTCAGGCAATACTATGTCCAATGTGTCTTGTAGGCAGAGACTGTTCTTTTGTTTCCCAGCTGCCGAGACCCAAAATAATCACACAGAAACTGTATTAATTGCAATACTGTTTGGCCATAGCTTAAGCATAAATCTAGCTAGTTCTTACATCTTAAATTTCCCCATTTCTATTATTTCATAGGTTACCACAAGACTCGTGGTTTACTGGTAAGGTTTTGGGACATCTGTCTCCTTTGGCAGCTGCATGGTGTCTCTCTGACTCTGCCTTCTTCTCCCACCATTCAGTTTTTTCCTGCCTAGCTCTATTCTGCTCTGTCACAGGCCAAAACAGCTTCTTTACTAACCAATGATAATAAAACATATTCACAACATATGGAGAGGACTCCCACAGCACTTCCCCTTTTCTGTCTAAAAAACCAGAAGGTTTTAACTTCAACATAGTATAATTACATAAAACAAAACAATAACCAAGCAAGAATTATAGTTATAATATTTAGTCCATTTACATTTGGCAAACTAAGAAAAATACTCTATCATCTATCCTATCTTTATGATTCTAAAGTCTTATATCTAATTTGTCTTTTATAATTATAATTATCTTTCTCTAACTCTATCAAAGACTCCAGAAGGATATATTATTACCTAAGTAAACAGGATGTAAGCAACTTCCAAAACTCTAGAATTGACAGAGACATCTTGCTGCCTGAAAAGTCACCCAAAGTTCTTCTGTAACATTGGGGCATACATTTTTAGCCTATAGGACCATAGTATCTGGCAGGCTTTCCCATGAAGCAGGAAATTTCAAGGACAGTTCTGCATATTTTGGTACTATGTCAATCACTTTCTTCTGTATCATGCAGAATGTCTGGCAGATTCTCTCATGAAGCAGGAACTCTGAAGGACTGTCTTGCCTTCTTTAGGCAAGTTCAGCAGTCATTTTTATGTAGGTCCTGAATGTGCAGTTTATACAACATACCATCAAGTAATCGAGGAAAGAACAGTTTCTTGCCCAAATGGCTAGCAGACTCCACTAGGAACCTCTTCAATGGCTATCATCCTCTTGGTATATTGGTGCTGCCAGGAGCAGATGTATCTCGTTGTAATGAAAAGTCCTAAGTTTTTAAAACAGTTTAAATGCCATATTCTGTACATCTTTGAAATATTTGAAAATACCTATCCATCTGAAATTTATCTCTGTACATCTAGAAAACCTAACATGACAACAAGCTTGACTATTATAGATGACTATCTACTAACCTGTACTTCTTAATTATATATTACACTTTTAAATGAGCTGCACAAACATAATACATTAAACAAGAGCAGAAATACATATACCTATAACAAAATTGATCTTAAATTTGTATCAATAAACCAAGATCCATATCAATGCAAAGTATTCATCTCTATATTATATCCCCCTTTAAATAAAAACAAACACTTAGAAGCAGTATTTGGGAATTTTGGTGTAGTTGCCTCTAAACTACTTCTTGTTTTTTGTTGGGCAAAATATTCCTGGGACTCACAGAGACCTTTCAAGGGGTCTTGTTCCATCAAACTATATTAGCCAGTAAGGAATCCACAGTTTCCTATCCTTTTTGGAAACAAAAGCAGAACCTCTTTTCCAAAACAACATATCCTTAGACCCGAATTTTGAAGTCAAGATAGCTTTATGTTGGTTTAACTTAGCAGCCCCCAGAATCAAATGTCTCTCTGTCTGCAGTCAAAAAGTTCAAAGAAAACACAATAATATACACAATCCAGACTCTGTGTATATTCCATCTTTACATGGCTTATTTTTCTTTCTCTGTTACTATTTCTAAAAATTTAATGTTTATTTTATTATCGTTATTCCTTTAATCTATGACTGTCTGTACACTTTTATATTACTTTTATTATCTCTTTACTCTTTTTCTTCTCTCTCCCAAGCCTATGTACATTTATTTAATACTGTGACCCATTTAGAGGTCTTTTTTCTGAATATGTCTTTATTGCATATCTGTAATAATTTTTTGACCAAGAGCACTGGGTGGGAACTGTGCTCAACTCTGGGCAGCACAGTGCAGCATATAAACACTTTTTATCTGAATAAAAACTAAATCTGTCATGCAGCACACTAAGTAGCCTGGAAATATCTCTGTGTATGGTGCTGGGAATCCACCATGCTGTCCTGCCTCTACATGTCTAGCAGACCTCATCCTGCCTCCTACCCAGACAGAGAGTGCTGAGCCACAGGCATGGTCTCAGCTACTTTCCTACTGACCCTGAGTGGATACACAAGCATCTGGACCTGAAGTGGGTGGCGGGCATCAGTCTCCATCTACAGTTGGTGCTCAACATGGGCTGACTGCATCCACATAAAACCTGAGAGTGTCTAACGCCCTCTTCTAGTTTTTGCATGCACTTGCACTCATGTGCATGAATGTAGTGTGTGTGTGTGTGTGTGTGTGTGTGTGTGTGTGTGTGTTTGTGCGTGCGTGCGTGCGTGCATTTTTTTATTTCAGTACCTAACAGGATCAAATTTATTATGTCTAGTAATTAGTCAAGAATGATAAAGCACAAAAAGAAATAAGCTACAACTCACAATGAAGTTTTGAAAAACATTAGTAAATAAATGAAAAGACACCATGAAAATCTTTAAAACATAAGAAAAAGTCGACCTTACAATGATTTGCCATTGAAAATCACTTTAAAAGCCTAAAGCAATGGCACATCAGTAATATCATTTATACAAACAGAGCCCTACAAGAATGAAAACATCGCTGTGGGAACAATCCCATTGGGAGCCCTGTCGATCTTCTCAGTCTACAGCAGTGAAATGGATGGCTGACGTCCTTTGTCTTTCCTCACTTAACTCGGCTCTCAGCTGCAGCCTCCTACAGATGCGTTTGACTACTTCAATACCAATTACAAGCCTGGAAGCCAAGGACGATGTAAAGGAAAATAAATCAGAGATGGATGGAACAACTCATGGACAATACAGTCCATGTTAGCAAAAATATGGACATGGAAATTCAATATGGTAGAGCAGTAGGTAGTGAGGTTGGAGGGGCAGCTGAAGAGAGCTTTGATTCCCTTTGTGCCTGGGCATCGCTGGATATCCTAGCATAGGCTTTTTATTATAGTATTAATGTCTCTATGTTCCCACTGGCAAACTGCTTATGTCACATACTAAAGTGTATGTTCTATTTTTAGCCACTGACTTCCCCCCCACACTAACATAGAAAGAATGATTTTATTCTTTGTATGATCTAAAGAGCCTCCTACCATCTATGACATAAATAAGCTTAACATATATATTCATGCATTTCAATTGAATCTGTTAGTTAAGTCCCTAAAGGACTATTCATCCATCACCTATTACCATTTGTCAAACTTGAAATAGAACAGGGAACAAATTAAGTCAATTCCCAACCCTATAGATTTGGCAATTTAGTCTTGATTCAAATGAAATGATAATAATTATGACAGAGTACTAAATCTACCCCTTACAAATAAAAAAAATAGCAAGGAAAAAGAACAAAATCAGGGATGTTTACTGTTTTATATAGAATGCCAGGGAAATGACCTTTGAACATGTGACATTTAAAAGGGGATTTGAATGGAGGGAAAGAAAAAATCATGTAGTTAGTTGGAGGATGCTGTGGGAATTCCTTCAGAAATAGCCTTAAAGATACTGGCCCACTTTGGGCATAGTTTTATGTGCTATAAATGCAGACATAATGCATGCACAGGCCTTTTGGATGCTGAATTTATTTCCAGTTCCCGGTGCATGCAGAGGACTGCAGGTTGCTGCTCTTTCTGTGAGTTTACCCCTAGATAAATTAACCTTTGTTATACCCCATACCAGGCTAGTGTGGAACTCTTTTGTATGCCAACAAAATGGTGCACCAATATGGGGCAACTACATTCACATAAAAACTGAGAAAACTTGGGAAGGAATTCTAGATGCAAAAGAACAAAGTTAATCACTTCTTAGTAGCCTCATTTGTTTTCAGGAAAGGATTTCAGATACATAGTAGAATAGATTCAGACATAAAAGATCTCTAAATGAGACACAATATGTTTAAAAATGAATGTAGGCTCAGGAGAGAAAGCAAAACAGTATAGACAGTTATAACTGGACTCTCTGAATGTGGCTGACAATGGGGGCTGACTGAAAAGCCATTGATAAAGGCACTGGGACTTGTTTCTACTGCATGTACTGGCTTTTGGGGACCCTAGTCTATTTGAATGCAAAGCTTTTTAAGCCTGGATGTAGGGGGGAGGGCCTTGGACTTCCCACAGGGCAGGGTTCCCTGCCCTCTTTTAAGAAAAGAGGGGGAGGGAGGAGGGTGAGTGGGGAAGCAGAAGGGGAATGGGAGGAGGGAAGGAAGTGTAATTTTTGAATGGAAAAAAAATAATAAAAATTGAAAAAAAAGACAGTTATAAAAAGAAATAGTTTTAAAAAAATAAAAAGTCTTTAATGTGACAGTGAAAGTAATATAAAAGAGTATATACAGTCATACATTAAAGGAATACATAAAAATAAGCCACATAAAGATGGAAAATACACAGAGAGTCTAGATTATGCATATTATTGTGTTTTCTTTGAATTTTTGACTACAGAGAGACATCTGATCCTGGTGGCTGCTCAGTAAAACCAACATAAAGATATCTTGATATCAAAATTTAGGTCTAAGGATATGTTGCTTTGGAAAAGAGGTTTTGCTTTTGTTTGCACAGAAGATGAGAGCCTGTGGATTTCTTCCAGGCTAATGTGGTTTGATGGAACAAGAGTCCCTCGAAAGTTTTAAGTGAACACTAAAAATACTTCACCCTACAAAAAGGAAAAAGCAGTCTGGAGAAAACTACACTAAAATTCCCAAAATGAACTTCTATAGATGTTTATTTTCATTTAAAAAGGGTTGGTTATAAATGGTTAAATGGTCACAGTCAATCTCTTTCTTTAAAAATGGGGGTTGACACTTTGGAAAGCAGTGTGGCGGTTTCTCAGGAATTTCGGGATCAACTTACCCCTGGACCCAGCAATACCACTCTTGGGAATATACCCAAGAGAGGCCTTATCATACAACAAAAGTATATGCTCTACTATGTTCATAGCAGCATTGTTTGTAATAGCCAGAACCTGGAAACAACCTAGATGCCCTTCAATGGAAGA
>NC_022012.1:53837919-53864601 GCF_000317375.1 Microtus ochrogaster | reverse complement strand
AATAAATAAATAAATAAATAAATACAGATTAATAGATAGTCATCTCTAACAGTCAAACTGTAGTCACATTAGTTAGGTTTTCCAGATATATAAAGATATATGATAGATAGATAGATAGATAGATAGATAGATAGATAGATAGATAGATAATACTTCAAAGACTTACAGAGCATGGTATTTAAAATGTTTTAAGAACTTAGGCTTACAAAATTCAAGATGGCATTGTTTTTTATCACTGAGTAATACTCATGTGTAAATGTGCCACATTTTTTTTATCCATTCTTTCATTGAGGGGCTCTAGGTTGTTTTCAGGTTCTGGCTATTACAAATAATGCTGCTATGAACATAGTTGAACAAATGTCTATGTAGTATGATTGAGCATCTTTTGAGCATATGCCCAAGAGTGGTATTTCTGGATCCTGAGGTATGTTGATTACCAGTTTTGTGAGAAATTGCCATACTGATTTCCAAAGCGGCTGTAGAAGTTTGTATTCCCACCAACAATGAATAAGTGTTCCCCTTACATCACATCCTTTCTAGCATAAGCTATTATTGGTGTTTTTGAACTTAGTCATTCTGACACATGTAAGATGGTATCTCAGAGTTGTTTTGATTTGCATTTCCCTGATTAGCTAAGGATGTTGTACATTTCTATAAATGTCTTTCAGCCATTTGAGATTTTTCTTTTGAGAATTCTCTGTTTAATTCTGGAATCCCAATTTTTAATTGGGTTATTTGAAATTTTGATGTCTAATTTCTTGATTTCTTTATATATTTTGTAAATAATTTCTTTGTCTGATGTGGGGTTGGTGAAGATCTTTTCCCATTCAGTAGGCTGCTTTTTTTTTCTTGTTGACTATGTCCTTTGCTTTACAGAAGCTTCTCAGTTTCAGGAGGTTCATTTATTAATTGTTTCTCTCAGTGTATGTACTACTGGGGTTATATTTAGGAAGTGATCTCCTGTGCTTATGCATTGAAGGCTACATCCCACTTTCTCTTCTATGACGTTCAGTGTGGTCAGATTTATATTGAGGTCTTTAATACATTTGGTCTTGAGTTTGGGGCATGGGAATAGATATGACTCTATTTATATTCTTCTACATGTTGACATCTGGTTATGCCAGTACCATTTGTTGAAGAGGCTTTCTTTTTTCTATTGTTTAATTGTAGATTCTTTGTCAAAAATCAGGTATTCATAGGTGTGTAGATTAATATCTAGGCCTTTCATTTGATTCCTTTGGTCAACCTTTCTATTTTTATGCCAATACCAAGCTGTTTTCATTACTGTAGCTCTGTAATAGAGCTTGATGTCAGGGATGGTGATGGCTCTGGAAGTTCCTTTATTATACAGGATTGGTTTGGCTATCCTGGGTTTTTTGTTTTTCCATATGAGGTTGTATATTGTTTTTTCAATGTCTGTGAATAATTGTGTTGGGATTTTGATGGTGATTGCATTGCATCTATAGATTGCTTTTAATAGAATTTTTACTATGTTGATTTTACCTATCCAAGAACATGGGAGATCTTTCCATTTTCTGCTATCTTCTTCAATTTCAGTCTTCCAAGTCTTAAAGTTTTTGTCAAATAGGTCTTTTGCTTCTTTAGTTAGTATTACACCAAGATATTTTAGCTTATTTTTGGCTACTGTGAAAGATGATGTTTCTCTGAATTCTTTCTCAGCTTCTTTATCCTTTGTATATAGGAGAGCTACTCTGATATTTTCTTTTAGTTGATCTTGTATCCTGCCACATTACTGAAGGTCATCAGCTGTAGGGGTTTCCTAGTAGAGTTTTGGGGGTTGCTTATATATACTATCAAATCATCTGCAAATAACAAAAGTTTGAGTTCTTCCTTTCCAATTTGAATCCTTTTGATCTCCTTCTGTTATCTTATTGCTCTAGCCAGAACATCAAGAGCTATGTTAAAGAGACATGGAGACAGTCGACAGCCTTGACTTGTTTCTGATTTTAGTGGAATCGCTTTGAGTTTCTCTCCATTTAATTTGATGTTATCTGTCAGCTTGCTGTGCAAATGGATGGAACTAGAAAACACCATCCTGAGTGAGGTAACCCAGATCAAAAAGATGAATATGGTATGTACTCACTCATAAGTGGATAGTAGCTATAAACAAAGCATATAGAGCCTATTGTTCATGATCCTAGAAAAGCTAAGTAACAAGGTGAATGCTAAGAAAAACATATATAGATTTACCTAGAAAGCTGAAATAGTCAAGATCACCTGACAAAACTGGAAACATATGGGTGGAGGAAGAAGGGAGGGTAGAAGGGGAGGAAGTGCAGAGGCAGGGAGGGAAGAGGAAAACTTGAGGAAACAGGTCAGTCGAGATGGAGTAAGGAGAGAGATGAGAGCAAGGAAAGAGATATCTTGATTGAGGGAGCCATTATGGGGTAGCAAGAAACCTGGCTCTAGAGAAATTCCAAGAAATCCACAAGGATGACCCCAGCTAAGATTCTAAGCAATAGAGTAGAGGGTACCCAAACTGACCTTGCCCTGTAGTCAGACTGATGAATATCTTAAATATCATCATAGAACCCTCATCCAGCACCTGATGAAAACAGAGGCAGAGACCCACATTGAGCACTGGACTGAGCTCCCAAAGTCCAGTTGAAGAGTAAGAGGAATGAGAATATGAGCAAAGAGGTCAAGACCATAATGGATACACCCACTGAAACAGTCTGTCTGAGCTATGGAAGCTTAGCAACACTAGCCAGACTGGGAAGGAACAAGCAAACTAGTCCCTCTAAATGTGGTTGACAGTTGCATGTCTGGAGCAGACTGAGGGACCACTGGCAGTGGCACCAAAATTTATCCCTACTGCTTGTACTGGCTTTTCAGGAACCTATTCTCTTTGGATGGATACCTTGCTCAGCCTAGATATAGTAGGGAGGACCTTGGACCTTCCCCCAAAATGTGCCTAATCCTCTTTGAGAAGTAAGTGGGAATGGGGGTGAGGAGGTAAGTGGAGGGAATGGGATGAGGAGAGTGAGTGAGAACTTGGTATGTTTAATGAAAAAAAAGATAGCTTGCTTTTATTTTTTTTAAAAAAAAAAAAGAAATTTAGGCTTATCTCAATAGTGAGACATATCGGCTTCTGGCAGTACCAATCTACTTCAAGAGGATGATAACCATTGAAGAGGCTCCTTATGGAGTTTGCTAGCCATTTTGGCAAGAAACTGCTCTTTCCTTGACTGCTTGATGGTATTCTGTATGAACTGGACATGCAGAACCTACAGAAAAATGACTGCTGAACTTTCCTAAGGAATGTGAAACAGTCCTTCAGGGTTCCTGCTTCATGAAAGTCTGCCAGACATCCTGCATGGCACAAAAGAAAGTGACTGACAAGCTGTCAATACAGGCAAAACTGTCTTTGAAACTTCCTGCTTCATGGGAAAGAATGCTGGATACTATAGGCCTGTAGGTTGAAGATAGATACCTCAATGTTACAGAAGAACTTTGGGTGAGTGTCCAGGCAGCAAGATGTCTCTGTCAATTCTAGGGTTTTAGAATTTGCTTACAATGCACTTCCTGTTTACTTAGGTAATATTATATCTGTCCAGGGTCTTTGATGGAGTTGAAGACTAGATAGTTATAATCATACCTTTCCTTATTTATGATAAAAGATAAATTAGATAAAACTTTAGACTTACAAAGATAAAATGTTAATTTCCTTAACTTGACAAATGTAAATGAAATAAATATTGTAACTGTAATACTTGTTTGATACCTGTTTTGTTATATGTAATTTTACTGTGTTGAATTTAAAACCTTCCTTTTTAATTAGACAAAAAAGGGGAGATGGTGTGGAATGTCCTTCTGTAGATGTGTTCCTTTTGTTGATTGATGAATAAAGCTGTCTCGGCGAATGGCTTAGCAGAGCAAAGCCAGGCAGGAAATCTGAACAGATACATAAAGAGTAGGCAGAGTCAAAAAGACACCATGTAACTGCCAAAGGAGATGGTTGCTGGAGCCTTACCCAGTAAGTTACAGCCTTGTGGCAATACATAGAATAATAAAAATGGGTTATTTTAAGGTGTAAGAGCTAGCCAATAAGAGGCCTAAGCTATTGATGAAGTATAGTTTCTATGTGATTTTTTGAGTCTGAACAGTCAGGAAATGAAAGAGCAGTCTCCTTTCTACAGGAGAAGCCTATGCAAAGATCCTGAACCAGAAGCATCTTTGGCATACTTTAACCACAAGTGAACCAGTATGGCTGTTTAGAAAGAATATGAGAGAGAGAAGTAAGTAAAGAGATCAGAAAAAACTCTTACCTCTAAAACACAAGGGGAACTTTGAAAATACACAAGTGTTCAGATTTCAAACCCAGAGACTGTATTTCAGTTATTTGGGGTAAAACCCAAGCAAATTTCAGTGGTCTCTGGGAGACCTCCACTGAAAGATGTGATTAAGAATCACTGTAAGTCACATAAATTAAGTGATTCAGCTTATGTTTTTAGAAAGGACCACTCGGGTTTCTGGATGGTTCATGAAAACAAGCAAGAAGGATAGAACAGAAGTGACATGGCCCAGTCAACAATGCTGTTGTTCTATTACTGCAGCAACAGGAAATATAAATTTATATAGTATACATGTATTCATGTAAAATATTTCAAGATCCATTTTAAGGAAAACCTCTGGTCATTTTAACATAAGATTTTTCTCATATTTCTGCTAAAGCAATATGTTCTATAGAATATCTATGTTTTCCTGGTGGCTGATATTTCCATTCTGGTATAACTTGACATATCTATTTGAAGATACTCTTCTCTCTGCAAAATATCTTAAAATAACTTTCTTTTCCTGAACTCCAAATTTGGAACAGAACACAAATGCTTTAACTTCGCTGGATTCTTTTTTTAACAGTTCTATTAGCAAATTAAAAGAAATTTGTCTAATATACTTTATTTAAACAAAAATTACTTAACACTGAGGAATGAAATACTTTAGAAGCACGTTAAAAATAAAATGTAAAGACTAATTTCAAGCAAAAATAATTTTAAAAATACATAGTATCAGGACAATTAGCTCTAAATATCACATCTGCTACTCTAAGATGGTGTCATGCAACCTTGCTTAGTTAAACAAGAAATGTTACAATGTCACAACTAATTTATTGAACTAAGTTATTTCAGAATATAGACACCTATAGCTTTGGATTATTAGGTTAATGGAACAATTTGGAGGTGAGGAACTAAGTTTCACAGTGATGATAATAATAAAAGTTTACTTACAAAGATTAAAAGTTGATTTAATGAAAGGAGCAGTAAAGTATTACATGTGTGTAGAAAAAGTATTCTTGGAAAGACTGATTAAGTTGTGAAAAAAACTGGGGTTACCAATAAAGCTTCAAGAAAGAGTGCCAACAGGGATGCATGCATTTCTCTTAGCTCATAGAACAAGGTCAGAGAGATACAGTTTTCCTTTTGTAATTGTAGCTTTTGTCTGGCCAGCAAAATTGAAAGCAAGAGGAAAAAAATGTTTCAAAGTAGCAAAACAAATCCCAGTGATATTATAGATTGATTCAAACTATAGCAGGATGGGTTTTTGTTTGTATCTTAAGACAAGACTTTTTCTGTTAAATTATTTGGCGTTGAGTTATTTAAAACAATTTTGAAGCAATTCTCAGAAAATTTCATCAGTAGTAAGAACAATTGTTGATGTGAAAAATTGTTTATAAAAGTACACTGATACAAATTGGCAGGCTCAATGTGTTTTGTGAAAATGTAATAGCTCGCTAAAGCTTTCATATAGCAAATTTACTTAAAACATATGTCTTAGTTATTTTTTTTATTGCTTGAAAAAAACACCATGCTCAAGGCAATTTATAAAAGAAGGTATTTAATTTGGGACTTATAGTTTAGGAGGGTTAGTATCCATCATGGCCAAGTAAAAGCATGGTGGCAGGAACAACTGAGAGCTCCCATTTTATTCCCCAAGTAGGAGGCAGAGAGGAGCACTAGGCATGGCACAAGTTTGAAGCTCAAAGTTCACGCCTAGGGACACACCTCTAATCTTTCCCAAACAGCACTACCAACTTGTCATTAAGCGTTTGAATATATGAGTCTGTGGGGGACATTTCTCATTCAAACCATCACACTCTTCATACTCATGGGGCTAAATAATTTTTAATTTCTCAATAAAATATCAACATTCTATGTGTTTAATCAGCATCTATGAAACATGTAATGTGTATCAGGGAATTGTTCAGTACATAGCACCTGAAATAAAAGTTACGATCTAAGAATAAGTTTCCTTATCAAGGAAGAAGCAGAGTGGAGTGCAGTTATATGGGACTGACTTTCTGGTGACATCTGAAGGAGAAATGAGGCCAGAGGCTCACAAAGGACCATGTACATAAAAACAGATGCAAAAGCTGAGTCAAAATAAGTCAGGGGCTGGAGAAGTAGTTCAGTTGCTAGAGGGCTTGCCCTGTATGCACTAAGTCAGTGTTCAATCCCCAGCACTGTCGAAAACTGAGAATGATAGCCTATGTCTGTGACCTCAGCACTCTGGAGGTAAACACACAAGAATCAGAAGCTCCATGCCATTCCTCTTCAGCTCACAGTGAGTAGGGGTTAGCCTGTACTACATGGGATCCTGTCTCAAAAAGAAAAGAAATTTGCCAGAAATCAAGCATAGGACACTATTGTGAAGATAAGCCCTGTGAAATACACAGACCTGGTCAGAGCTAGCATACTTGAGACATTTTTGAGCCTAACATACACTGCAGGAAAAATGGGGTCCTAAGTCTTCGTAGTGCCTTCTGTGTGCCCATGTAACCAACCATTTGATCATTGGCCTCTAAGTGAACACTAATATTAACCCCAGAAGATTTCATAATATAATCAATGATTCTGAAAAAATGTTAGGACTTTTCTCTCTTTCAACATCATATTATGGAAAATTATGAAGGTACAGATAACGCTGTGTGCTCATTTTTTCAACTGTACAGCTAGCCTTCCTTTTCGCTCGAGTACATTTTTAATAGGTGAGTAACATTTCGTCTTTGGGTCAATCTCCACTGAGCAGCTCAGCTCCCTGGAAAATGGGAAACGTTTTCCTCTTTCTTTGCATTTCTAAATTTGGGCTTCTGACCTTGGATGTTATGGGCCGGTACATTGTACAACACCTGTATCTTGTTATATTCCTGAAGGAGTATTGATTTCTGTTTAACTTAGCTTAATGTGAATATCAGGCTTGAGTAGCAGTTAGTCATCCTACCCTTCACTGAGCTGATTGTGTCCACGCTGCATGCATGTACTGTCATCCAAAGGCTTGGGAACCTCTATATGGCTCTCTCCTTTTTGGGCATTTCTTCCTCTACTCCTCACTCAAAGTGCAAATCAACTAGACTTTGTGTTTCTGACCATATTTGAAGCGTCTCTGTGGCTCTCCAGTTGGGCCTTGCCCTCGGGCTGATAGTAGGAGGAAGATGAGGCAGTTCCACCAGTTCTGATCCCAGTTTCTCAATTCGAACAGCTTTGCAGAGAACTTCCTCTTCTCTTCTTGCATCCTGAAGAAAATCATTCTTACACTTTATGCAACGTTTATAGATATTATTTGCAGAATGATTGTTCTAACAAGCTACTTGGGCTTCGGTAGAAGTGAAACCTAAATTTCTAATTGAATTATTATTTCTCTAAAAGCAAAAGGAAACCAACATTTATTGATGCCAAGCAATAGAGTTAGCAGTGAGAGTAATACACCCTCACTGGCATCATATAAAGGAATTTATCACTGCTGTGTGACATGTGAGGTATTCTCTGGGCAAGGGTGAGGAAGGAGGAAGAGGGTCACAGATGTTGAAGATGTCATTCTCATTCACTTCTCCATTTTCACAATGTTAGCATAAACCACAAATCATTTATTTTATATTTTATATTTCATATTTTACATTCTTTTGTCCTAGTGCCCAATCCCATCTTCATAAAATGCACCCAGGGTGTTAGTATTCTTGCAAGACAACAACTCTATGTAGGATACAGCCCTAGCCACAAAACTCAAGCATGGAAAAAGGCAAATCAATTAACTGTCTAACAGTCAGCCATATTTTAATGTAAAACTAAGAATTGTCTAGTCATATCTGAGAAAAATGAAGATTCTCCAGAATTCAAATCACGAACTACACTATTTTAAAAAGAATATATATCTACCATTACTAATAACAATCACCATTCCAAAGGAATAATATGCTTGAATATATTAGGTCTTGATCATATATGGTAAGTATTTTTTGAGCCCCTATCATGTTCTCAGGACTCCTCTAATCACACAAATAGAGAATAGCATAGCCAGAACGCTGCCTTGTGGAGTCTAGGTTCTCACAGAGAGAAATCTACACATAATAGGAAATGAAAGCAAAATGTACAGAAACCTAGCAAGTTGCAGTAACACACACCACAAAGATACCCTTGTGAGAGGTGGAATCAGAAACTAAGTTTCCAGGATGTAAACAAAGTCTATAAAGGTTGTAGCATTTCTAAAATAAAATATCAAACTAGTGTTCACAGTTAGCTTAGTACAAAACCAGTCCCAGGCCAGTTAGTGCTACAAATGAGACCCTGTCTCAACATATAATATTAATATTTACTTTATCTTCCCCTCATTTGCTTCTTTTTCTAATATTTTTACATATGGTGATGGCTAAGTAAATGTGTTTCAATCAATGAGTGAATGATACATTTGGTGAAATGAGCTTGCAGTTCTTATTATCATTGTTAATAGCATAATTATTATACGCATATCTATATACACATATATCTCCTGTAGGAACATGTGTGTCATTGACAGAGCAACACTTGAAACTTTTTGCTTAAAGGGGGATTTTTTTTAAATGCCCTAAGAAATAAAGATGCATTTGTAAATTTTATAGCTAAAGCAGTTAATACAGTTCGTTTTTTTGTTAAATTTTATTCTGCTAAGAATGAAGAAGTGACTGTCCTGACCAAGAGTTGAGGAAAAGTTACCAGCATCTAAACTAGGAGCACATAGGGAGTAAGGAAACAGTCTTAGAATCTGCTGTAGAAGTTTGAGCGGCAGCACTGACAGAAGCCAAGGATTTCGGGAACAAAGGAGTCAAAGCTAGACAGCCCAGGATGACCTGGGCTGAAGAGACATGGATTCTAGCCTTTTCACCAGGGAAAGATGGGTTTTCACAGGAAGCTTAATTATCCAATTGGGAATTTTTCCAGATTTAACCGTCCTATGCACATTCAACAACAACAAAAAAAAAAAAAAAAACACAGTAGCATGAGTGTGCAGTTTATTGGAGAACTAGAAATTGGATATGGATCAAAAATATCCACCAAGAAGAAACTAACCATTGTAGATAGGGAGTGATAGCGAAAGATACCTGACATTGATTTGGGCCTCCACCAGACTCCTAGCTCCCTCAGAAACTCCTAAAGTACAGTGAAACCTAGAGAGCTTTGTTCCCAGTTAGTAACAGAAGCAAATTTTGATGGTGTCCCAAGGAAAAAGAGAGAGCTAGAAAGAGAGATTAAGTCACACAATGAGACGAGGAACACATACTAGAAAAAAATATATATTTTATACAATATATGTATAGACATAAACATTACTGAATATTATAAGTGAACATACCAGATGAGATTAAATCAACTAAGAAAGGGAAAGTATTTATGAAGGTACAGCATGATTTAAAGATAGAATTTGTCAACAGGACAATTGAGAACCAAAGAATAGGCAGAACACACAGGACACAGAAATTGCAGCAGGAACACTGGATACAAATGTCACATCATTCCATTTACAAACCTGGGTCCCCACTCAGAGGGTAAGGTAAGAGAGTGTCCAACTGATGACAGCTCTGTGTCGCTACCTGGACATTGTCCTTCCTATTTTGGGTTGTCCCCAGCCGTAGCACACAGTGTCCTCACTGTCACCCACCCCAGTCCTGTCATTTATGCTCTCCCTGACACTCTCTTAGCCCTCCCTATGCATGATGGGTCCAGTATTGTTGCTTTCCTACAGCACCTGAGGTAGCTGCTCCCATTATAAAGAGTAAAAAGTCTTACCCAGAGCAGCCTTGTTGTCTTGCTGGAAACCTTCTTTCCTACCCCAAGCGATTCAGACGTTGACAGATGACACATGGTAATTGGTGACAGTTTCTCATAGTAGACAGTCTTAGAGTAAATGGGATAAATGAGACCTGAATGGTCTCATCATAGCATAGCAGACGTTGTGACTTTAAAAGGGGGGAGTGAGAATACCCTTTCAGAAATATTACGCTGGCCATTAATACATAAGAGGAAATAACTGAATACAAATGCAGCATGCTGCATTCTTGATATTTGTGTTATTCTGAGATGACAATGGAGGAGCCCCTGTAACTCCGTTGAAAAGCATTCTCTCCCAGAGATGGACAGATGACATCATTATCAAAAATACAGTAAGTGATAGATAGGTAGGTAGGTAGGTAGGTAGGTAGGTAAGTAGGTAGGAAGATAGATGATAAATAGACAGACAGATAGATGATAGATAGATAGATAGATAGATAGATAGATAGATAGATAGATAGATGATAGATGATAGATAGATGATAGATAGATATTTATATATATAGATGATAGATATTTTGATAGATAGATGACAGATAGATAGATAGATAGATAGATAGATAGATAGATAGATAGATAGATAGATAGATAGATAATAGATAGGTAGATAGATAGATGATAGGTAGATAGATAGATAGATAGATAGATAGATAGATAGATAGATAGATAGATAGACAGACAAGACAGGCAGGCTAGAGGTCACAAGGAGAATAATATTTAAGCCAGTAAGGAATGATGCCCTCATGCTTTTTACATAAGAAAATATCTCTGTATAAACCAGATTATAGAAGTTCTAATTCTCATTTCTGCTGTTTTGTAGTTGTATTTTCTTGGTGTTAGGAAACTCACTAGCCATTTGGAAAGCAAGGGTGCCTTAGAAAAACCTGTAAATAGGAGCTTAATATTGACACCAAGGACTCTAAAGCCACGGGGATTTTATTTTGAAGATGACCACATTGTCTTCTCATGGGAGAGAACCTGACCTCACAGATGAATGCTGGTGATGGAGACTTCCACTTAGCTTGGGAAGCTTAAGAAGAAGTTCATGTATAGCATCCAGCATTGGTAAAGCAAGACTGTTTCAGAGAATCCTACAGAAGTCAAAGAGGATGTCCCAGCCACTTCTCGGGCCAGGTACTAGGGTACATGATGTAAAGGTTAGTTGTTTTAAAGTAGCTGTTGCTGTTTAGTAGAATAAGTAGCTGTGAGTGTGGCATCAAAATTCCAAGTAGACAATGGCTCTGCTAGCTGGGATTGGAGAAGAGCAATCAGGATGGTATAAGAGAGATGGTTGACTTCCTACATAAACAAATATTGGAGGCTGTCAGAGTTAGCAGACTGTTTCCATAGTAATAGCCTAATAGACCTCCTGGGCAAATGATTTCTCCCTCTGCTCTCTCTAGCGGTATGTGAAACCAATCATATCTAAGATGAAGTACTATGAATAACTAGAATCCTAAGCACAGAGAGAAGAGATGAGCTACCTCATTATGCCTGCCCCTAAGAAAGAACTAGAAAAGCAGGCCCATTTTTGTTCCTTTGGTTTGGTTTGTTGTGGATTTTGTTTGTTTGTTTGGTTTGGTTTGGTTTGGTTTGGTTTGGTTTGGTTTGGTTTGGTTTGGTTTGGTTTGGTTTGGTTTGGTTTTATTCCCAACAACTTCTGCCTGCTGGCTAGGGCCAAAGATGGAAGAAAGAGAAGCATTTTAAAATCACCTTTCTTCCCATTTCTGTTACTAGTGAACGAGAAAAGAGGAACGCACTCACAAACAGAGTAGGGAACAAGGAGTTTTCATGAGCCAAAGGAGGCCCTTTTTTGTCTGACATCCAGGTTAGAGCACAGGGAATCTGCTGGGGTCTACAGGCTCTTGCTGAAAGGCTCAAAAACTATTGTAAAGAAAGAGCTTACAAACCCATCAACACCCAACCTGGTTAGTAGACTATTTCCCCACAGCTTAAATTATCTCAGTTTTTATTAGATTCTTTGCTTTAATTAAATCAGAACACTGATTAATTAGAAAAATATAAAATATGTGTGCTGAAGACAATTATTCCACGACATTGCAGGTGCTGCAGGTGGAGAGCAGATACGGCATCCTTCTAGCAGAGGACTGTTGACTTTGTGTTTAAATTTAATTAAAGCCAGTTCCGGCTCTCAAGTGCCCCCAGACACCCAGGTTTCCAGAATAGACTTATTGGTTTGAAATCAACTCGAGAGGGAATCCAAAGAGAAGGCTGAGTGGGGGTTAGAGGTTGGGACATTGTTTTCCTTTACATTAGAATTAGGAACCACTCCTGATTAACCATATTATGCTGAATTTAAAGAAATCTATTGCAGATTGTCTAACAGCTAGGCTGAGCAGCAATGGGTGAGTCTCTGAAACGACGATTCAGCCAGCACCAGGTATAAGTGCATCTGACGATGGAGCCATGGGCAACAGCAGCACACAAAAATTGCAAAAGATTTGTCGAGAAGGAGATGTTCAACAGGACAAAAGGGGTGAGAAAGGGCGATTGATCAGAAAAGACTAGCGTTCATTATCTTCATGTATGAAACTATCAAATGATAACATCATTTAAAGAGAACTAAAGAAATGAAGAATACCGATCCCTTTGAAGATGCAAGTGCAGTCTTTATCAATAGCAGAAAAGAGCCAGAGGAGGAAAGGAGGAGATTCTTCCAGTCAACGCGCCCTGTAGTGTTTTGGCTTATGAATACCCACGGATGCATCTATATCACAGAGCCAGCCAGCAATGTCATTATGCACGAGTGTGTGGAAAGTGTTTAGAAATTGTTAAGTCACTCAGGAAATTCAGGTTCATACAGGATGACAAATAGCTCTTCCTCCCCAGCATGCAGAGCATGTCCGCCACTGCATTAATTATCAAAGCATAGAAAAGCAACCCCTGCAATATTGTACCACAGAAACGCAGACACAACAATGGAAATTTCAGGAAGCGACCTAGGAGAACACAGTGTAGTCTGCCACCGAGTTAGAAAACCCAGCTAGTACCTCCTTGCATTTAAGCCATGAAACAAGAAAAAGCAAACACAATAGATTTGACAAAACCCCTAAATGAAACCTTAGCTCCTTCTTTTTGGGAATTGCAGCACAGCAAACCATTGACTGTTTCATCCCTGACTCAAGCAGCATTCAAAACATAACACCCAGCAGGGTATTTATCCCACTATCCTTTGCCCAAATACAGATTTCCATAAAATCAATTAATCTTTGGGGTGGAAGGGTCCTTGGAGGTCATGAAACCCAACCTCCCACCCAATACTCCCACAGCCAGAAGATTATCTAGTCTACGCTCCCTGCTGGGGCGCTTACCACTGCGGAGGGCAGCTCTTTCCCCTGATGAATAGCCTCAGTTATTAGAGTTGATAATATTGGGCTGAAATCTGCCCCCTGGTAATTGCCACCCACTGGTCCTAGCTTTGTCCTCTGAAGCGTTTCAGAATCTCACCCTTCACTATCACCATGACAACTCTTCAAATATTTGAAGGCAAAGAAAACTTCTCCATGCAGGCTGTGCACTCGGGGCTTTCATGCGTCTTCATTTAGAAGGGGCCCTTTCCTCGCTCAAGGCACCATCCTCTCGTTGTATCAGTGATCAATGTCAATGCTAAGACAGTTAGCAGAACACAGGACAGTATTGTAATCAGGGCCCAGTGCAAATCTCCTGTTCTTTCCGAAGGAATGTACAGTTGTCTACAAGAGAACAGAATGTCATTCAACCCCCTGTGTAAACTGTACTGCTTACTACCAGAAGCAGAACCTGTTGTGTTCCACCCTGGTGTTCTGAGTGGAAGTTTTCAAAGTAAACATTATGTCAGAAGGATGACTTCAGTCTTAATAAATAACTTCAGGGACTCGTGATATAAAAGACTGTATGTACCCTAAGCTTTAGGGGCCTTCGAGATGCTTAGGTCTGATAGAAAAGCCACCGGGTAAGTGCACAAGTAAGTTATACAAAATAATAACAGAAAGAAATGAGGCAAGGCATCCAGTGTGGAGGAAAGAGAGACCAGTTACTGAATGTGTGGTCTTTCAGGCTGCGCAGAGGTGGAAAGAGGCAGGCATGGAGGAGAATTTGAAGGATGGGTTAGACTTTAATGAGCAGAGAAGTACATGGCAGGAGAGGGAGACTTAAGACAACTAAAGAAATTGAAGGAAGAAGGCAATGATCCCCACAGGAAAATAACAGCTCCATCTGACTGAAATGCACAAGCCAAGAAGGGAAGGAATGGGGCATAAAAGTCCAAACGCTGTCTGAAGGACTAAGATATTTTTAAATACAACAGTGCCAATTATGTTAACTACATACATTTAACAGATCACCATCATTGGTAATGACTTTTTCACTCAGTCTGGGGATTTTCTAAGAACTTTTCTCTCATCTTCTTAATATATTCAAATTGAATTTGGCCACACAAAAACTAGAGACATCACACATGTGGATATTTTGGTAAACACAGCAGACAACAAGCTATGTTATAGTCTTCAGTGCTAGTCACATGCCAGACAATGCGTTGTGCTTTACACAAATAAATTCACACTTCCTATATCCGTATTGATTAAGAAGGGTGTTTCTTCTAGAAGGAACCAAGGCAAAGAAAGTTTGAGACCCTTGCTCAAAGTATGCAGCTAACAGGTAAGAGTTAAGATTTGAAGATAGAGACATAGAATTCATTAGTTTTTCTATTCAACGTCCTCACCATAAATATGAGACTCTTTTCTAATCTGTTTATAATTTCACTAATTCAAGGGGTTTTTTAAAGGTTGTTTTTAGCGCACAGGATGAGCTGAAGCAACTTTTTTGGCTCTGTTTCTATCCCTTCATCATCCGGAACTCTTCCACTGAGCTGGATGCTGATTAAGGGGCTCATTTAACATGTTGAAGCCCAGGAACTGTGAGTCATCTCAGCAAACAAACCATACTCCACAGTTAAGCAAAGGAAAACTTGCCTGTGGTAAAAATATATCTATAGATCATCCACAGTTCCACTCATACCTCCTCAGGAGCAGTTTCCATAATTAAGAGTCAACTAATCCCACTGCCAGCCCCTCCCTCTCAACAGCTCCAGACAGATCAAAATGGAACCCGCTGTTAAAATCCCAAAACAGAAAATTCCACCGCACCCCCAAGGTAACCAATCCCCCGGCCGACCACTTAGAGATCCGCTTATTCATCCGCTCTTGCAAGTTTATTTACAGGCTTGCAGTGAATGCACTTTGAGGCTCTCGGGTCCCCATGAAAACCTGCGTTGTTCCCCGGGGACCGCTGGCTCTGTTTCAGATACCAGGTCATTTAATGGGGTCGTGATTTGCTTTCTGCTTCAGAATCCTCAGCTACTGAGATCCACTGAAGTTAGAGGGCAGAAGTGGAGGCTGAATGGAAGATCGGCACTGCTCTTGGAGTGGGCCAAAGAATAGGGCTGCTGGAAGCCTCCAAGCACTGGAACAACCGAGCTCTCTCCAGGTGCATCCCACACCCTTTCTTTATGCAAGTTTGTGTGGGGAATGGGCTAGGCTACAGTGAGGAAGATACCCCCCCCCATCAGAGTTCTCAGGAAACGCAGTTCACGCTGTCAGTAACCAGCTATTTCTATGTAAAACAAAGTATAGAAAACATGGGTCCTCGTGGCCAAAGTAGGGAGCAGAGCATTAACAATCCAGATGCTTTTCACTCATCTGCAGATGAATGGGGTTGCAGAGCCCCTGCTGGGAAGAACCCCTTTCTGTGGTCCCAGGGTAGTACTACACCACCGTGGAGCAAGGATTTCACTGCAGCAGAAGGGGATGGTGGGGTCTGGCATTGAGAATGGGCTATTCTGCCTTGAGCTATTTCTAGGCCTAGAGCCCTTTAGCATCCTCTCTGTGTTGAGATGTAGGAGAGTAAAGGATAACGGGCAGAGTCCTTATGTGAAGATGCTGTGGAGGTAGCTATTCTGGTTCTTCCTCGTTCCTCTGGCATCTATTAAAAATCACAGAGAGTGCTATGCAAAAGCAAAGGGATTCCCCTGAGGACTGCCCACCATAACCCTACTGCAGCATGAGAAATCCAGTACCACCTTTAATTTTGGGGTTAAAGAGCATCAAGCAGATTAGTGGTTAATATAAAAGGACTGTTCTGAGCCAGTAAGGCAAATGTTTATTAAACACTTCTCCTGTGTCAGATTCAAGGCCACAGCAAAGATCAATTTCTACTTTAGCAGAAAAGCTGGGATTGCCTGTCTTCTGTACTTGACTTCAGACGGGCTGCTCTGGGATAGTCTAGTCCATACAACCACCCCATAAGCAGGCATGCGCAGTCCCATTTTATAGACATAAAAATGGAAACAGAGGGCAGGACAAAAGTGCCCGCCTTAATCCCAGCACTTGTGAGGTAGGCAGATCTCTGCCTTCAAGGCCAGCCTGATCTACTAAGCAAGTTCAAGAAACACCCTGCCTCAAAACAACAACAACAAAAATAAACACACAAGTAGTGTTAAATCATTTAACCAGGGATCTGTGTTGTGGGGGGAAAAGATTGGATTGAACCCTAGGATCCTCTTCCTGTCAGGCCCCAGGTCCCTGAGATGCCATGGAGAAGGAGGTTGTACTCCTGATAGACAATCTGTCATATTTTTTGTATGACACACCATTCAACAGACTATTTCTTATCAAATCCATATTAATGTTAAAGATTTCTCAATGATTTTCCAGGAGAGGGTAGGACCCACAAGAAAAAAACACCCCATCTTGCACCCTTCTTTGAGAGTAAATAACTCAGATCAACATCTCCCAGTGTGTGTGATGGAGGAAGATCATTGGTTAATTAAATAAAGAAGCTGCTTGCCCTGATAGGTTAAAACATAGGTGGGAGGAGTAAACAGAACAGAATGTGGGAGGAAGAGGAAGTGAGGTCAGACACCACAGCTCTCCTCTCGGGAGCAGATGCCTCAGAGAGACGCCATGCTCCCAGCTCCCAGGCAGACGCAAGCAATGAAGCTCCGACCCAGGATGGGCATAGGCTAGAATCTTCCCAGTAAGCGCACCTAGGGGCGCTACACAGATGATTAGAAATGGGCTAAATTAATATGTGAGAATTAGCCTAGAAAAGGCTAGATAGAAATGGGCCAAGCAGTGATTAAATGAATACAGTTTGTGTGTTGTTATTTCGGGCATAAGCTAGCCGAGCAGGCGGCCGGGGTGCTGGGGACGCAGCCCTGCCGCTCTTACTACTACATGTGTGTTTGGAGAGACGCAAGGCTCCTGAGACATAACATTTTTTTTAAAGAACCAAAAAAAATTTATGTAATTAGCTTTGTGTAACTCATCAGTTCAAAACTTACTCGATCCCCTGCTCTGCAGAGCTAAGAGTTCACAAACCACTTCAGCATGAAGACTGAGCACACCAACTGCCCCTCAGCTCTCCCGAGGCAATCCAGATAAGGAGGTGTGTATGAGATCCTTGGGAAGAATTTAGCCAGGGCCAATTTCAGGCTGTGTGGGTGTCAAGAACTAGAAGGGCTTCCATGTACTGATGATTGAGTGAGTCATCTGGCCCTCTGGAGTTTTAATTCTTCGTCTCTAGAATGTAATAAGGAAAAAGTTGACTTGGGGATTAATGAATATATATGAGTTAAATGTTTCTACCAGATGTCAAGTAAGGCTTAATATGTGTTAGCTATGACTTTTTAAAAACTATGTTAAGTTTTGAAGGTGAGACGATAAAGGACCTGTGAAAATACACTATAAACTATATACATAGTCCTATATAAATGTCAATTGCAGCTTGTTATTCTCAGAAATTCCCCAGCTCCATAGCAGACAGCTGTTCTGTAGCCATTTCCTCCTAATTGAACATTCCCTCCTGGAGGGAGGGAGGACACCCTACAGACTCAGGAAGCTACTGGACTCACAAGGCAGCTTGCCTGCTTTCTAAAACCTGGAGGCAGTTTTTCTGGACAGAAGACTCTCCAGTGGAGCTGCCTGAAGGCTGCACAGGGCTCTCCGGGAGACGAACCTTTCCTGAGTCCTCACGCATGACTTTGCAGTGTTTTTCAGTGATGCAGCCACCTTTGGGTTACTCCTCCTCTTGTAAGTAGCCCCCCGCCCCCAAAAAATCAAAAAACGAAAACAAAACAACAACAACAACAAAAAAAACCCTCATTAGTTCCCCAAATCATTTATTTGGTCGCTGTCTGTGCCCACACAGAGTAATAAGATCTTTGTTCATGTCTCCACAGAAAGATCACTGAACAACAGAAATCTATATCTTCTATGACTACCAAAGACTAATTATTTGGTTTGCTAAGTTTTCATTATTTGTGTGCTTCTGACCTTCAGTGCAAAGAAGTAATTTTTCTTTTCTCATTCCAGAAACGGAAATTAGATTTTAAGAACCTACTTCTCGGAGTGAGACACAAGTCAGTGAAAGTTCAGGGAGGGGTCTGCAGCCACTGAGGGATGGGAGACCAGAGGCCACCTCAAGGAGATCAGAGGAAAGGATAATGGAGCAATTCACAAGGGCGGGTAGTTTTTGTTCAAGCCAACCAGCATCGTTCTGGAATTTCAAATGTCATATAAAGACGCGAGGCATTTGAAAACATATCCGAACTGTGCTAGGCAGGAGTGTGCCAAGCACGGTGTTTCTGGAAACAGCTGGTAAGAACCCTTTGTCGCTTTCTACAGTGAACTCTGGTGAACACGTCTCTTGTGCAAGTGAGAGCCGTCTGAATAGGTCCTCTC
Source organism: Microtus ochrogaster (assembly GCF_000317375.1). Lineage (NCBI taxonomy): Eukaryota > Metazoa > Chordata > Mammalia > Rodentia > Cricetidae > Microtus > Microtus ochrogaster. Next base: position 53,845,766 of record NC_022012.1, on the reverse strand, counting down.
TTCAAAGACTTTGTTAGTTCTTCTGTCTTCTGACCGAAAATAAATAACATCTGTATTATAAGTCTGACAGGTTAGGCACAGCAGGGTGAAATCCAGGTACCTGAAGGAGGTGAGCATCCTTCCCAAAGAGGCCGACTGCCCAGATGCACGGAAAGCAACTGTCAAAACTCACTACAGACGCTTGTGCACAGGCATGCTTACCCGGCTGACTATGGCACTTGATACATGCATAAACAACGCTCAGAATTCTACACCAAGATGTCCTGGGGTTTGAGTGGAGGGCGTGACAACAGAGACAAGAGCTCCACAATAATCCTCCTTCCCTTCAGTCTGTTTATCTTCTCCTGTTCTGGCTCCTACTTCCCACTTTTCTCAGCCTCTTTCTTTCCTCTCTAAGCACTTTTCCCACACTGCCCTCTGGCCTGCTAATATATTATAATTGTATTTATATTATATTACATTTAATTATATAATTTTATATATATATATAAAATTGCTTTTATTGAGCTACATATTTTTTGTCCACTCCCTGTCCTTCCTCCCCTCTCCCCTTTGCCTGTTACTCTTGTCCTCACAACCCCAGAAATGTGTTCCTTAGTAGCAGAGACCAATCCTAAACAAGACTGACTTTCTTTTTGACTCTCCTCCCTAATAACTGACGTGGTTCTTCTCATGCAGCAGTGTCTAGGTCACAGCTTTAAACACTTAGATTACAAATAGTATTTACTATATATGTATATTATTTCCATAAATTATATACATATTCTCAGATGCATAAATCTGTATATATATACATACATATATATAAAATGTAAAATTATTTAATCCAAGAAAGTCATTGATAGGTCAGATATGGAAAATCTGCACTGACATTCAGGAGGGCAGGCCAGAGACCATTCCCCACCATGAGAGTAGACAAGTTCTGTCTCCATGTGACTCTGACTTTGCCGCATCGTGACTGCTGATTCAGTGTTTTCATTTCTCCACAGAAATATTTGCAGTAGCTCTTATATTTAACAAGCCATCCAGTTTGTGCTTAATGTTTCATAAACACAAAATAAGAATACATTTTTAGGCCAAAAAAATCCCACACTCACACACAGTAATATTAAATAGTGCTGAGGAAGCACCGTAATTTGGAACAATATTCTTGATGTATAAGGGTTTTTCTGAGTTTTGTTTGGGTAGCTGTTACATTAGAACTTGAGAAAAACAAACACAAACTGCTAAGATATTAAACATAATCATGTTGATAAACCAGAGAGCTTTATTGGTTTGCTTATACACAAACATTCGTGAATGAAATTCACCCTTGACCATGACCTGTCTTGTGTGTTAGGTAGACATTTTCATTCAGGCCAAAACCAGTTACGATAATAGGCTCTTAAAATGAATTGCATTAATTTTGGACTCCTTTGAAAAAAATTCCAAAACTGGAGAATTTGTTGGGTGATGGGAAGTTACATAGTTGCTTTGATACTCTAGGGCAGTGATTCTCAACTTTCCTAATGTTTTGACACTTTGATACAGCTCCTCATTGTGTTGGCTTCCAACAATAAAATTATTTCATTGCTTCTTCACAACTGTAATTTTTCTGCTGTTAAGAAGTGCAATGTATGCCGGGAGATGGTGGCGCACGCCTTTAATCCCAGCACTCGGGAGGCAGAGGCAGGCAGATCTCTGTGAGTTCGAGACCAGCCTGGTCTACAGAGCTGTTCCAGGACAGGCTCCAAAGCCACAGAGAAACCCTGTCTCAAAAAAAAAAAAGTGCAATGTAAATTTCTGATAAATAAGATATCTGATATGTGAGCCCAAAGGGTCATTACCCACAAGTTAAGAACCCCTGCTCTAGAGGATACCCTCCCCGCAATGAGCTCCTAAAACTGGGTGTCCTGTATCCAGGCTTAACAGCTTGTTGTGACACAGACACAATGCAAAGTCACCTGCACAGGATCACTGGGTCACTTCAACCAGAGTAATTTCTTTCCTCCCTCTAATAATATGACTTTTAATCACAAACAATATGATGGTATAGAAGAAAACTACAAAGAAACTCTCAGAGTCTTGAGGTTACAACTTAAATCATCTCCTAATAAAACTACATAGAAGCTGCATTTGGATCTCAGCTCTACAACTTATGGGCTATGTGTTCTGCATGCAACATTTATCCCCATGAGCCCCTCTTTCTTGGATATAAACTGAAGATAATCATATATATTTCAAAATGCTATGAGTAATAGGTAGAATGACATGCATAAAATTTCAAAGCATATGTTGGATGTGGTGATGCAAGTCTTTAATTCTAGAACTTGGGAGGCAAAGGCAGGCAGAAATCTGTGAGTTCAAGATCATCCTGTTCTACATGGCAAGAACAGGCCAACCAGGCAGGACCACACAGTGAGACCTTGTATCCCCACCACAGCCACCAAAAAAAAAAAAATGGTTCAAACCATACCCTAGAGCAATAGTTTTCAACTTGGAGGTCATGACCCTTTTGGGGTATCACATATCAGATATCCTGCATATCATTACAATTCATAACAGCAGGAAAATTCAGTTATGAAGTAGCAATAAAATAACTTCATGGTTGGGGGGTCATCACAACACTAGGAGCTGAATCAAAGGGTCACAGCATTAGGAAGGTTGAGAACCACTGGTCTAGATACATCATTAGCGTTCTATAAGGTATGTGTGTTTGCACATGAGTATAGAACCTTGTGGAAGCCAGAAGAAGGTGTGGGGTGCCTTGGAGCCAAAATTATGGGCAGTGATGAGCCAATGGCTTGCATAAATCAAGCTCAGACCCTCCGCAAGAGATTTTAGTGCCCTTAATGCCCTTAATCCCAGAGTCATCTCTCTAGCTCCATCCATCCAATACTTATTCTACCTGAAACTACAAATGTTCAGCCTTTGAAACTAAGTATACATAGCTTCTTGTCCCTTGTTGCCCATTCCAAACCCTCTGGAGCCATAATCTGGGTGTGAGGCTCCTAGAATCACACTGATCCCTCCCATAGGCGACCTCATACCCAGAAAAAGAAAAACCACGGTTGTTTTGAAATATCAGCTTTCGAACATGATGACAGTGTTGGAGGTTTTCAATTGCTGTGATAAACACCATGGCCAAAAGCAACCTGGGAAGAAAATAGTTTATTTCACCTTGCAGCTTATAAGTCTATCGCTAAACAGGCCGGGGCAGGAACCTAGAGATAGGAACTAGAGCAGAGGCCATGAAGGAATACTATATGGTGCCTTGCTCCTCATGCCTTGCTCAGCCTGCATTCTTGTAGAACCCACAATCGCCAGCCCAGCGATGTCACTGCCCACAGTGAGATGGACCCTTCCGCATCAATAATTAATGAAGAAAACACTCTACAGACCTGCCCACAAGCTTATATGGTGGGGGTATTTCCTCAGTTAGGTTTCCCCTTTCTCAAAGGACTCTAGCCTGGGTCAAGTTGATATAATTTTGCAGAACAGACAGGTTTGTTTTGTTTTGTGTTATGGAGAGTAGTCATTACTAAGGTGAAGTTTTACATTGAAGTACAGCCTCCACAAGAACGGTAAAAGGTGTGTGTGTGTGTGTGTGTGTGTGTGTGTGTGTGTGTGTGTATGTATGTATGTATGTGCACATGTTGAAGGAGTATAGGGAGTTCGGGTCTCAGGAAGCTTCCTTTCTCTCCCATAATGCAACTCCTTTGCAACCCCCAAAGCCAAGACACAGTTCCCAGAAATCCCCTAGAGTGTGTGGAGAATCTTGGTGAAGTGGTCACTTGAGCCCTTCTCATCTCAGAACAGGGAGTCTGTTGAGAACAGCCTGGCCCCACGGCTGATCCAGCCAGGTCTTACATCAACATTAGATACCAACACACATGTTAACTATTGAGAAGTCACAGCCACGCTAAGACCCACACGCCTACCTCCCTCACCTCTGTGGGATCTTTCGAGCTGTCTTGTGTCAATTACTAAAGCTCAGAGTTGAGACTGTTAGCCATTTTGACTGCTGTTAGTCTTAGCACAGAGGGTATATGTGGAAACCACTCCAGGTGCTTCTGCACTGAAGAAAGGAAGAAAGGAGAAGAACTCGGAGGGTCTAAATCCGTCCCATGGTTCACACCTCATTTCAGACTTCTTCCCACAGACCATGAAAGAGCTGTACCTCATCTGGTTCTAAATTGGGCAGAGGAGGCATAATGACACCGGAGGATCACAGACAAGGTCTTGCCCTGTGTCAAGTTTACTTCACTCTCCCAAGCGGAAGGAATAAAGAAAGTACTGTGCTTTGACTTGGGGGCTATATATACACCTTCGTAATTACAGATGTGAAGCCATCTTCTTTTGTACAAAACTTCTGGCTAGAACCATAGTTTTAAGGCTCTAGATAACAGCTTTCCAGCAGCTATTTGTATTTCTCCTCGGAGTGACTGTCAGTGGTGTCTCTGCTTGCAGAAATGTACTCCACAAAGCAAGATAAGACTATTGCCTTTCTGAAAGCAAAAAGGCCCTCGATCTGCTGGGAAGCAGGCAAGAAGGTGTGCAGTCATCTCAAGCATTTGCCACAGCACCACATGTAAGAAGAAAACCATTTTAGCTATTAAGTTGAAGAATCTACACAACACTTTGCATTGTAAGCTCTTCTGCAAAATAATATACTCATAAATTAATTTCCAGGAGAAATATATTCTCTCTCTCTCTCTCTCTCTCTCTCTCTCTCTCTCTCTCTCTCTCTCTCTCTCTCGCGTGTGTGTGTGTGTGTGTGTGTGTGTGTGTGTGTGTGTGTGTGTGTGTGTGTGTGTGTGCGCGCGTGCGCACGGGCTCATGGAGTGGTAGATGCATGCATGTGCTTCTGTGTGTGTTTTAGCCAGAGGTCAGCTTCAGCTGTTGTTCCTCAAGAGATGTCATTTGAGGAGGGTTGTGTTACTATTTATTTGTTTATATGGGCACAAGATGTGGCGGTTAGGGGACAATCTTATAGAGTCAGATCTCTCCTTCCACCATCACATAGGTACTTGGAATCAAAGTCAGATAATGAGGTTTTGTGGCCAACACTTTCAGCCATTAAACTGTACCGGCACACACCCCTACACCTTGTTTTTTGAAACAAAGTCTCTCCCTGGGACCTAGGACTTTCTGATAGGCTAGGCTAGATAACCACCAAGCCCCAGTGACCCACTTGTCTTCTCTTCCCCAGTGATGACATTACAAACTCTTTACATAGATGCTGGGGATGTTGGAATTTGTTCCTCACACTGTACAGCAAAACACTTTACTGACGGAGCAGTCTCCCCAGCCTGCAACCCTCATTTTTAAAGGCAAGTGTTAATTCTGTCCAAGCTGTGCTCTTCCCTATGCAGGCTATATTCTCCATCCTCACAACTTGCTTCGCTCTCTCTCAAATGGGCCCTTGCAGATCAAGGAGTGGTTTTTAATCTAATAAAGTCATGTCAGTCTGAGTTTGTTTTACCCAGCTCATCTACGCTCTTTCCATCTGAAAGCTTAAACTAAAGAGATTTATTTAATCCTACACTTGGTGTTTGCTCTGGGAGAGGCGCAAGAAACAAACAAAAAAAAAAATCCTGAAAGAATCGTGTTTTGCTAGTCATGAACTGGAGAGAAACAGAATGTGTGGGTCTAGGAAACACTGAGAAAGCTAACTTAAAAACAGAACCTGCTGCTCAGCCTTCTGGCTGAGGACTGGAAAGTGCCAATATTCTGGTCTGAATGGGTGGCTGTGTTTCACAGATATCCATGCTGTTGTGGGATTAGTCACAAAACGGGGAAACTGTAAGCCATTGAAATGCAAGCGAATTAAAACAAATTAAAAAACAAGTAGTGGGATTTACTGCAGCACACAGACAAAACAAATATATATATATATATATATATATATATATATATAACTTTTATATAATCAAAGACTAGGGAGTATGAAAATTTTAATTAAAATTTAATTAATAATACCACTTTCCCCTTCTCCGTCCTCCCTCCAATCCCTGCCATATCTCCTCCCCTCAATCCTCTCAAATTGATGGCCTCCTTTTCAAGTCACAAAAGATTAAAGATTAAGTGCCAAATATATGCATCAACTATTTCTGCTCCTTTTCTGTGTCTTACTAGTATGGTGGGAAAGTCACCAGTTTGTTTTATATAAAGCTATCTATTTGCAATCCTGGTAAGGAAAAAGAAAATTCCGTAGAAGCACAAAATGTACAAAGGAACAAAGAAGAGCAAATATGACGAGATAAATAACTACAAAGAAAGGAAACGGCACTTCAAAACCATATTGCCCAATGTAACTCCAAGATCTAGGTCAGCAAATATAAAAGCAGAGATGAGACCTGGAACACTCATCCAAGTAATTAATGTGAAACTGAGTGTTGAACACCTGAGCCACGATGGTCCCCTGCAATTTCCAGAGTTATAAAGGCTGGCGTTTACTGAAGACTGTCAAAAGTCTCAAATTCTTCATGGAGAAAAGATAATCTGATCCTGAGTGAAGAAATAGGAATTAGACTCCAATATGCCACCCTTTTGTTGTGTACTTATTTCCTTTGGATTGAAGCCTTCTCTCCTGGAGGAAGCAGAGGAAGCCTGTGAGACTCCAGAAGCTAAGGAAACTTAAAAGATGAAGAGGAAACTGACAGCCTCAAGGGCTCAGAAAATCACAAGACCTGCAAGGCCTCTCCACCTTTAATGCAGCTTTCAGCACGTTTTGCCATGCTGGTAATGTCATGGTTTATAAGTCTTGCATTTGAGAACCATTCAAATACTTCCCTCCCTTGGCAGCTTGCATCGTAATTTTTAGGATCACAGAAACTAAACCATGGAAAAGAGGCTTTTGGGTCAGATCCAGCTCAAGTCATTTGAGTGCTGTGTCCTAAGTGGATGCTCTCCAGCAACAGAAGCCCACCCTCAAGCCCTGAGAGACAACCAAGGGCTACATTGATACTACATTGTTTGGGGAGTTACCAACCGTTGAAAGGAGATTGTTCATGCTTGCCTGCCTGTTACTTGGGGGTTTTTGTTGTTGTTGTTGTTGCTGTTGTTGTTGTTGTTGTTAAAGTACTTGTGGGGACCTTTGTCAGCCCAAGTGACTTAACTTTCTTCGAGATGTAAGTACACACATTCATGTACATGTGCATATGTGTGTGGTCAAGCCTTAATGGCTTGCTCAATGGAGTACCATCCAGAAAGTCCTCTCCTAAGCCTGCACCACGTAGTCTGCTGCCTATGTTTTCTTCTATCATCTTTAGTGTTTAAGGTTTCATATTGAGGTCTTGGATTCACCTGGATCCAATTTTTGTGCGGGGTGGTAGATAGGGATCTAATTTTATTTTTCTGCATGTGGACGTCCAGTTTTCCCAACAACATTTGTCAAAGATGCTGTCTTTTCTTCAGAATATTTCTTGCTTCTATGTCAAGTATTAGATTGCTGTAGTTAGAAGTACTCAGATTTGGATCTCCTATTTTCTTAAGGTCTACTATTCTGCCAGAACCGTATTGTTCTTATTACTACAGCTCTGTGTTTTCAAGTCCGAAATAGCAATCCCTCTAGCATTCTTCCTTTGCTCAGGATTGCTTTTGACATTTCATATAAGATGTAACATACAATATTCTAAATCATCTCACACATAGAAATGTTCATAGTCATCCAGAGCTAAAATTCCAGATAATCTTAACATAGGAAATTGCTGGAGAGAACACATATGTGTGGTTATCCATGCCACTGAACATGTGTGAGAGTTGGAGACAACTTGTGGAATCAGCGTGCGGATATCCATGTCACTGTACATGTGTGACAGTCAGAGTGTGGAATTAGCATGCAGGTATCCATGTCACTGCACATG